>NC_081407.1:934059561-934419561 GCF_030272615.1 Cryptomeria japonica | reverse complement strand
CACTAACTACCCTCTCATTGTTTTCTTATTTCCTCTACCTACCCTTTAATCCTAGCCAACCATCTATCTTTTACACCTCTTAATCTTATCCCTCCATTTCTTACAGTGTCTTTTATATAAGGAGATATTTCCTTCATTATCAATCTCATAAGTATTCTAGCATTCGAACTTTCATATGCAATCAAGCCTACTTGCAACCACATTTCCATTCTTTGTTGAGCTCTTGTTCACACAAAAAACCTGAGAGAAAATATATCAAGCAAGATCAATAGAGATAGGAAGAATGGAGATTCAAACCCTATTAGACATGTGATGGTATCATCTTTGTGATTTTGTTAATTTGCATTGTCTTAGGTTATCTTCATATGTTATGGTGGATATTTATTATTGTTAGGCTAGGGTTTTGTCATTGAATCTATTTTAGTCTTTCAATATTGCATTATCCACTTTTCACCATAAACATTTTGGCATGCCCAGTGGGACTATTGTCCCTTTTGCATTTAACATATTTGTTATAGATTTTGTATTTTTGAAGTTGCAGATCTGACATTTTCCGACAACATTTTGACATTTTCGCATCTCCATCTTCTGGCAATGCATTTTTTTGTTTTTCTGCCACATCTATGACCTCTGAAATTATGTTTGTGTCACCAACAATATTTTGTATTTTTTCATATTGCAGAGCCATGTCTATCTTCCTGAATTGCGTTTGTGATCCTTTTGACCACGTCTGTGTTGCGGAGTCGCTTCTATGTTTTGGAATCACGTCTATCAAGTTTGAAGTCATGTCTATGTCATGGAACCACACCTGTGTGGGATCTAATCGTGTTTGTGTTTGGTTCTTGCAATTTTTTGTTTAGTTTAAGCTTTTAGAGTTTCATTTCATCATTTTGATTTTAGATCTAGATTATTCAAGCTAATATCTTGTGATCTAGCTAACAAATTGGTGCAGCTTGTCTTTGAAGTGAATCGCATTGTTAAAGGCCCCTTTTTCACAAAGTCTTTTGGTCTAAAATTTACCTAACTTGTGTGCTAGCAAGAGGGGTATTATTGCAAAACTAATAATAAATCTTTGTTGCAGGATCTTGGCAAGGGTTTTCTTTTGATTTTCATTGTGTGTCTTGTTTTCATAGATTAGCAAACACTTCAATTGGTGCACTAAAATTGAACCAGTTTCTTTTGTGTCTTGGGCAATAGGCTCTTTGTGTTTAATCTTCAGAGGGCCTTCCTCCCCATGTGGTCATTAGGACTACTAGTGAGGATGGAACGACCCAAGTGGTAGCGAGGAAAACCCACCTCTTCTGAACCACTATAAATAACTATATCCATGATGAAAGCCATGGGTAATGTGTGCTGATTAGTTCATACTGACACTCTGTCTCCCATAAACCCATTTGATCAAATTTATTTGATCAATAGTAGGGTGTAACCCCTACTAGCTAGGAGCCTTCTATATTTATAGAGCTGAAAGTGTTGCATGTATGGCCACACGAGTGGATTCCCTTACTAGCACCTTTTTATTTTAGAAAGCCAACATCCTTCTAGTTGTTGGGGTAGGAGGTCAGACCTCTAGAGCGACCCACACACATATGGTTCTTAGTAGAGATATAAAGTTTTCCATAGGGAGTTTTAATGGAGACTCATGCTTGGTTGCCCCAGAGAAGTGAGTATCGAGGGTGGAGCTAGTGGGGTCAAGCACCTAAGTATCCGCTTTAAATAGCATAGCCTTGGGGGAACCCCATGTGGGATCAACACCTATTGTCTTGGCGAACCATAGGAATTGTACTTGTCTTATTTTAAACATTCAAACATTCAAGATCAAACATCAAAACATTGTGTCTTTTGTGTCTTCAAGTGTATGCAAAACATTTTACATCGAACAACAGAGTTTCTTTTGAGTCATTTTGAGTCCAAAAACTTGCAAACATTGAGTCCTCATCAACATTGTGTCCTCTTGTCATGAAAAAATGGTTAAAATTTTTAATTTGGTCACAACAAACAACTTCACAAATTGGAAAAATTGCACTCAGATTTTGGAAACGTGCATGTGTTTGACAGAAACATGTTTGTGTCCTATAACCATGTCTGTGTAGGTCAGAAACACATCCGTGTTATCATAAGAAAATTACATTCACAAGTTTCTTAGAAATGCGTCTGTGCAGTATCTAATCATGTCTATGTTGGGTAACCGCATCTGTCAAGTATACAAGCATGCCTATATTCAGTATTGGAAAATATTGACAGTCCAACAAACAACAGGAAACAGTTTTGGAATTCTTGAGCTTCCTAAGTTATTTCTATGAGTTTTCATCTAGAATTCAGCCTATTTTAGGGTCTCACAAATTTCATCATTCCTTTACACCTTGCATTACACTCGCATTTGTCTAAACTTAAGTCAAAAGATCACTTTCTTGTCCTCATCTTGCTTTGTCAACACAATACATACAACAAAACTTTGATAAGTGGTCCCTCATCAAGGTCTATCACCTTTGGGTCTCATTTGGTCTTACTTAGAGTCAAGATCAACTTACCTCATCAAAAGAATCTATCTTCTCTTTGGAAGCCAGACCTACTCTACTACATACATACTTGGTCTTACACTTTGGACATTGCAAGTACACCTCAGATTCATTTGCATTCCATCCAACTCTTGGTCTTCCATACTCTTTCCATTTTCATCTAGTCTCACACATCTTGGTTAATACCTAGTTCATGGTTGAAACTCGTTCCCAAAAATCTAGGAGAGAAGCTATAGAGGCTCAAGAGTCCACAAACATGAGTGTTTATGAGTATGGCAATACTATCTTTTTCCATTTCGATCATACCACATTACCTGACATGGACATATATAGAAACACTCAAAATGTTGAGAACCTAGATAATACAAACAACAATAAAACACACAATGACAATGTGCAGAACAGTTCAGTACATTTAGCAAAGGTGGAGGAAACTATCATGGATCACCATTTTAATAGATTGATCAAAGAGATCATGAGAAGAGATAGACAATATTTTTTACAAGTGATGGCACAAAGTGGAACTAAGATAGCTCATGATTTAGACATGTCTCAAAATAGTGGAAAATTGACCTATGCAAGAAACTCAACTTAAGATAGATCAAAGGAGACCTAATAGTGAAGGTACTAGAGGACCACATTTCATGCCTGAGTCACCATCATCCTTGTTTCAAAAACATGAGGTCCCAAATACACATAGTCAATCTTATGATACTCAGGAAAGAGCATCTCATGAACAACTCCATCTATGCAGACCTTTATGGAAGTCTTATGCAGATAAATACACTCAATTGCATACCAATACTAAGGACCAACCTCCAAAAAAATTGTATATCAAGAGGCATGCTCAAAATTTGGACAAAAGAAAACCCCATGTCAAATTTGGGGGCAATACACAAGAGAAAACTCATGACATGCCTTATGACCCTATATCAAGTGGTCCCTACATACATTATCCTTATAGACATCCTCCATATGAGCATTTTTATGATTAATACCATCCATATATGCAGTATCCTCCTCCACCTGGTGGCTTAGGCATGGGATATGGTCCAAGAAGTCGGTTTCCACCCAAAAACAATTTCGAACAACAAATAAAGGACTTACAAAAAAAGATGGAGGACATCAATACACCAAAACCATCTTACACAATGAGAGATATATGTCCCTATCCATTTAATAAAATCATTCTGATGCCTCCATTTCCTACACACTTCATAACACCAAAGTTTGATAAGTATAGAGGCAAAGGAGACCCTAGGGCACATATAAGACATTTTTCCATAGCTTGCGTTGAGGTAGCAATAGAAGAAACATACTTGATGAGATTGTTCCCACAAAGCCTAGGTGAACAAGCTATGGAATGGTTCTCCCAACTTCCACCTAGAATTAAGTCATGGGGTGATCTAGAAGAAGCTTTCATACAACATTTCTCATATAACATAGAGACATAGATATCAGTTACCACTTTGTGCAATACAAAACAAAAGGATGGGGAGTCATTTTCATCATTCTTATTGTTGTCCTCAAATTTTGATTCTCTCCTATCCTCCTTTCAAGATCTAATCAACAACTCTATCTACATAGGAAGAGGACATAAGAAAGCAAAAGAATCTTATGGAAACATATAACAAGGGTTTAAAAACACCTTCTACACTTTTAAATTATCCAAAGTTTAGGTGGGTATACCTTATGTGAATATTTTCACACTCTTAAGTGAGATCCACAATAAACCAATGCAAAAACTTGTGGATTTCATCACCTTAGTAAAACTGAAATATTAAAAGAAAAATTGTACTCATTTTTAGTATTGATCTCAAGAAAGATAAAGAGAAACTATGCAACTAGCATTAGTGCCTTATCTTGGCTACAGAGTCACCCAAATCAGACAAGAATCTCAAAATTAGAACACTCCCATATATTTCATTGTTTCAAGTTGCCATTAATCTCATATATGCTTGACATATACAACGATTACTTGTCTTTAAAAGAAAACTAACATTGTTTATCAGATTCACAGTAACACACACTTAAACTCACTGATAGAAATACGTCACGCATATTTAATTTCTCTCCTTGAGAGAATAGCTAAAGATATATCTACAAGATTGCATTACAACCCTAAGCTCAATCAAAACCCTAGGTTATTCAAATGAGAACAACAAGCTAAAGAATTCACACCAGAAGACAACAAGTATTTAGCCCTGAAAACTTTGATTTTATATATTCATATTCATCTTCTGAATTCTTACATGACTCAAAATGATTTCCTTGAAAACCAAGAAAAACCCTAAAATATTTTAGCAGAGTCTCTCTACCAAATTCTTTTGATCCCCTCTCTTTTGGTCCCAGTATCCATTTATAATTGTATGGATGCATACAATCTTCAGACCTTTTCCAAAAAAGTTTGTTAAAACAATCCTCTTGTTTCAACAAGAAGTTATAAGTCCTTTTCATTTTCTAGCGGCCCCTTTTGTCAGTTGTCACTCTGCATCTAGCACTGCATACTTTCTTGTCCACTCTTGGTAAATGTCATCAGCAGGCCATGAGAAGTTAATAACTTTCCCTTTTATCTTGGCCAATCTCTTCCAAGAGTTTCTTATTTTATTGAATTATGAGTTTAGAAAGCCATAGTGTGACTTTATTTTCTCTATCTCCTCAATTGTTCCAACAAATAGGGAAGTAGTACCTATGTTAATGATTCCCTTTACCCTTAATGATAGGCTGGCTCCTAATTCATTAAGCCATACTTGTTTGTCCTTCAATTGAGCTAGACTGGCAAAACCCCCAGGAAATAATTCAAATTTCTGCTCAGTGTATTCTTTTTGATACAAATTGATCTTCCTTTCTGCATTATCTCTTCCTTCTGCTAGTTTTGTCAGATCCTTTTTCATGTCACAAATGGATTTGATAATGGGGTTAGCCCCTACCTCATCATACGATACACATATAAGTTCTAGGTCCACCTCCCTAGGCATCCACTTGTCCAAAATGGGCATTAGAATAACCCTATCTTCATTGATCTTATTCCACATATCCAAAAAATTATTCATGTTGTTATACACTAATGAGGATCCTATAGTGTTAGAAAAACTCAAAATTGTAGCCCTCACTCTCTCTTCATACTTATTTGCAAACAAGGTTTGAGCATGTTTTAGCTTTTCCAACTCTTGCTGAGTGATCTCAGTTGATTGGGAACTAGAAGGTGTAGGAGAAGCTGGGAATTAAATGATAGGGCTAGTAGGTGGAGGTTGTGCAGGAGAAGAAGCAATCATGAAGGTTGAGGACTCACCTTGATGGTATTGTCCTGCTGATTGGCCTTTCAATTTAGCAATAATGCAATCTCGGCTTGCTATCTCTCCTTTGGCGTCATTGTAAGAATTTAAGACTGTCTGTAACTTAGCTTGGAGATCTTCCCTTTCCTTTGCTTCTTTTTGTGCCACTGCAACACTGAATTTTCAAGTTGCCAAGACTCTGCTAGTAGCCTCCACCACTCCAATATTTTGTTTCCTCTTTACTATCATACCTCCAAGGTGGCTGGACTCTAGGGTATCCTTTCTCCTTTTATTTTCATCTCTTTTCAGAGACCACATGACTAGGGCAGCAATATCCTTGCTGAAGGTTACTCCTTCCATAGGCCTGGTCTCATTTCTAACTACCTCTATAACCAAGGCATCTGCTATATCCCATTTAAGGAGGATGAGAACACCAACCTTTGCTACCATTTCCCTTCCTTGCTCATGAGTGATGGTCTTAAATTTAGTGACCATTTCTTATTTTATTTCTTCCTTCACCATAGCTGCATCCTTCTGGGGCTGCTCATTCTTCCTCTTCTCACATCTGGCATTGAACTTATCAATATATTTCTTCCACACAAATTGCACAAAAGCTCTTGAGGTAACAAAGTTTCTATCAGCCAAGAATTCCTCACTGGCATGTTTAACAGCAGGATCCAGTTCCTGGCCTTTGAACTCATTGGTGGTTATGTTCATCTCAGCATCTTTTGGCTCCTTTGGCATTCCATCTTCTATTTCATCATATGTATAGGCAATCTCCTCGAGACTCCCTAACTAGAACAATTGTTCAGCTACTGCCTGCTCATCTCCTATATGAATGGGGGATTGAGATGGGGAATACAGGGCCTGATTAGTTTGCACTTCCTTTCCAACCCTTTGCTTCTTTGGGGAATCCTTAATGTCAATGACATCTTGTATTTTCCTCTTCCCTCTTTAAGTAGAAGGCTCCCCTATTGTTGGCACCAACACACTGTACTTGGATTTTCTATGTAGTACATAATCACCAGGAGGGATTTCTTTAGCAGATGCAGACCTAGCTAGAACTAGTCTTGCCTTCTCAGGGTTTTTTTAATCACTGCTTCCCTCTTTTCTTTTAATGTTTGCATTACATCCTCAAAGAAAAGAATTCAGAATTTTGCCTTTTCCTCAAAGGGGTGAAAACTAGATAAACGATCATAGCTGTTGTCAAATTGGTGTACAAAATCAAGAGCCTTCTTATAGGCCACCCATTTCTCTTTCCTTAGCTCCTACTCATCCAAATCAAACTCATTTATGATGAGGTCTTTAGGGAATTGGAATTGGTGAGGTCTGCCTTTGCATACTACCATTTTCCTGGACATACCATTAAAGAAGTCTTTAGCGTCAAAAAACCTTGACACTGCAGTGGATAGCTAGTATGGTTGAAATAATCAAATGTTACTACCAGAGAGGGATTTAAAATTTGTACTATCATTAATATGTAATGGGTTGGCATGTTCACTTCAACATCTTCTCCAAAAATTTGGCAGAGTGACTAGTATAATCCTTTGGCTCTAAGAGTGAACCAAATTAGGGAGAAAGGCTCCATGGTATTATGTCCTACAATAGTCAATCCTCCTATTTTGAGAAAAAATTCTTTAAGAGGCCCATTTCTAAGATAATTCCTCGGTGCACTGTAGACTTGAGCAAATGATTCAAAATTAATGGGCTCCAAATAATTGGACACCTCACTGAGCCCAAATGCATTTCTAAATTCATCATCGTTGACTTCAATGAGGTTTTTTCCATTTACATCCCTAACACTTTTGGTGAGAGGGTCATAATTATGTGCAATCTGAGTTAGCAGATCCACATCCATGAAAACTCCAGGGACCACCAATTTACCTACATCCAACTCCCAAATACTGTTTATTGGGGCAAGGGAGTGCCTCATACCAAAACCAACCTTGAATAGACCTAAAATAGACAACGCTATCTAGATCTCTCAGCCAATTGCCCTTGTCATATAATCCTTCTCCTATTCTCAAATGAGGAGCCTTGGGAACTAATTCCTTAACTTTAGCTGCTACATTTGTGGACATATACAATTGTTCTAGGAAGTCATCACAAATTATCGTTTCTTGGTAATTATCCTTCCCTGTGAAATCCCTTCTAGGTGCCATCTCAATGATATGCAAGTATTTCAATTACTAATCAAAGCAATTCTTTAACAGAATAAAACCATAGTTCATCTATTTTTCAAGTAACTGGTAAGCAAAACACAAGAAAACCTATTTTTGGCTTGAAGAATTCTGCTCTCCACCAGCTATTCTACAACAACTCTTTGAAATGATACCTACATTCAATTGATGTGAGCGTATATATGGCAATCGGGCTCTTAACTACAACATTAACACTGCATTCTTCGGCCATAACCTCAAAATTGAATTCACAAATGAATTCAAAATTTTTGGCTCCAACAGATCATAAAATGTTTGAGTGTTTCTATCATTTTGTAGTTTCCCCATTTTTCAAAGCCTAAAATCCATGCATCTTCATCGAGCAAAAACACACCGACTGTTAGATCAAATAGAAATTGCACGACCTTTAATTTGTTGACCGTTCTTCATTTAGCGATGGGCTCAGATGTCTTTTGCTATTTCATGAAAGCTAAACATCATGCACATTCATCCAACGAAACCGCACGAGTCATCTAATCAAAAAGAACTTGATCGGTCTTTATCCAGTCTAGTGACCGACGGTTTACCCCCCTCACCACGCAACAAGCATTTAAGGCTAGAGGTTTTCATTGTTTCATGAATAGTAACTACCCTACATCTTCAGCTTACAAAATAGCACCCACCATCAAATCCTCCTTGAGATACCCATCTTCTAACAAACCTAACTCAGTGGAAGTGGGCCCTTTGACTTAGCACTATCCAACTTGGCAATCGACTGGTAAAGGAAACCAACGTGTCAATCACTTATTTGTCAAAAAACTTCCAAGGGATCCACTTTAGGACTACCATGTGCATCTGACAAGTCACCTTTTTGTTAGCAATCTGATCCATCCATTCTACCATGACACCGAACAAGTGGTTGCCATGTCACTTCGCTATTTCACGAAGGTTAACTTTTGATGACCTTAGAGTTGCAAAATAGCACCGACCGTCCGATCAAAAGGAACATGATCAACCTTTAACTTCAATCCTTACTACCTCATGGATCAAGTTTCCTTTTTGCCATTTCACAAAGCCTAAAACCCATGCACCTTTATCTTGCAAAATAGCGTGAGCCATTCGATCAAAAGGAACCTAATTGATCTTTACCTTAGTTAAAACCTGGATGCCGGACCCACTTTCGCCTTTCGCCATTTCACGAATGGTAACTCATGTGTGTCTTTGAATTGTGAATTCGTGCACGTTGTTAGATTACAAAGAACCTACGTGATGGTTAGGAAGCCCGATTAAAATTTAAGAACTTTAGGAAAGGCTTAGAGAAAATAAAGTGCTGCTAGACCCACCTAGGGAGAAATAAGAAGGGGGGGACATTTTCATGGTGAAGCTACCCTTCCGCTTAAGTGGACAAAGTAATAAACTATTAGAAAGTGGGTAGGACAAAAATTAGAGAGAAGGAAAGAGAACTAAACCAAAACCCAAAACCCTTAAAGTGAATGCATGGAAGATAAGGTCTTAGGCATTCCAACCAGTGTTTAAGAGGACAAAATTTTCAAAAGGTCAAAACAGTGATAATAGCGGCTCTATCTGGGGATGGTTGATTGCAAGATCAACACAAGAATTCAAGATCTCTGGTTTTGCAGACCAAAAACAAGCTCAAAACAAAACAACAGAAATAAGACCTAAATATATACAGACCAAGGCCTCTTGTGCATGGACTCAAGAGAAGTAATGCTTTAGGAATTGTCCATGCACTAGAAATTCCTATATCTCACTATTCATAGTTTGTAAAAAATATGAATTCTTTCCATTCGGATCACAAACAACAAAAGGGCCTATCCATAGTGACTCAAATTTTTTTTGTTTTCCCTTATCTTGCCCTTTTTCATTCCATTGAAGAACCAAGTCACCAATTTGAAAACTTCTTAATGTGGTTCTTTTATCAAATAAGTATTTAGACTGCAATTGGATCTTCAAGTTTCTTTTATGAGCCAGAGTTCTGATTTCCTCTACTTCAACCAACTGAATCATTCTATCTTCCATAGGTTCTGATAACTCCATGTCCTCAGCTTGCAAGAACTTATAGATAGGAAGAAGATTATTCATTGGTACTCTAGACTATGTGCCATAAAACAATTCAAAAGGTGAGACCCCAATTGCTTTCTTGACAGTAATCATGTATGCCCACAAGGCCATTTTCAACTTTTGGTCCCATGACCTTTTGTTCTCCTCAAGGATTTTCTTGATAATGTTTAGAAGGCTTTTATTACTGGATTTTGCTTGTCCATTACCTTGAGGATGGTATGGTAAAGAGTAAGATATAATTATCCCATGATTGTCACAAAATTCAATAAACTCCTCTAATCTTAAGCACATAGCATTATCCATTACCAGCTTCACAAGAACACTGAATCTGGTTATAACATTATCTACCAGGAAATCAATAACAACTTTACTAGTAGCTCTTCTAGTGGGTACTGCTTCAATCCACTTAGTAAAGTAATCAGTGGCCACTATGATCCATTTGTGACCTCTTCCTGATTTCTCAACTATCTCTCCAATAAAGTCAATGCCCCATAGGACAAAAGGAGCTTCTACTGCAACTGGGTTAAGGGGTAAAGCCCCTTCATATTTCAACTTTGAAGAGAAGTTTTGGCATGGGTCACATCTCCGGACATGTTCGTGAGCATCCTTCAACAAAGTAGGCCAAAAGTATCCAGTTCGGACTATCTTACTAGCCGTTGTCTTGGCAGAGTAATGACCTCCACATACTCCATTGTGCATCTCATGTAACATCTTCTTAGCTTGGAATTTATCCAGACACATTAACAACTCCCCATCTCTGTTATGTTAGTACAAATCACCTTGAATAAGGACATATTTTTGAGATTTCAGTCTCAATGTCCTCCTTTGGTTGTGAGTCATTCCTTCTGAGTATGCTACATCTTTCAAGAAATGTACTACTTCTAAATACCAAGGCTATGTCTCAATACTTGTAACCAGATTGTCCTTGATTTCAATGTTGTTCACCTCAACCCCCAAAAGATTTGATTTAGCCATTAGTTTAGCAAGGCCTAAACCTCTCACTAGTTTAGTAATTTTAATCTCCAGATCAAACTCCTGGACTCTGTTTATCCATCTACACCTCTTACCAGTGACCTCAGACTAAGACAAAATGTCTTTGACAGCCAGACAAAATGTCTTTGACAGCCACATGTGGGACATAAGCAATTACTTGTGCATTCACAAGATATGGCCTGAATTCTTTTATAGCTTTAACCAAAGAGTATGCTTGTTTTTATATGATTTCATATTTTAACTCTGCAGCTTGTAAATACTTACTATAAAAAGCTATGGGATGTTCATATCCTTCATTGTCCTTTTATAAGAGAACTATAGCCATTGTATGATATGAAGCAAAAGAATTCAGAGAGAAAGGCTTACTATAGTCAGGGGATTTCAACATAGGTGCCTCCTAAATAGCCTTCTTTATTTTATCAAAAGCCTTTGAAGATTCTTCATTCCAGCAAAACTTTATGTCCTTCTTAAGCAATTTAACAATGGGCTTGACTATCTCTGCAAAATTTGCAATAAACCTTCTAACAAAGTTTACCTTACCCAAGAAAGATTGGATACCTTTAACACTTTTGGGCTGAGGTACATTTTTTATTGCTTCAATTCTTTCAGGGTCTATTCTAACCCCTTCTTTGGAAACAATATGCCCAAGTAGCTTTCCTTCAGTAACAACAAAATGACACTTATTTGGATTTAAAGAGACACCAAATTCTAGAGCTTTATCGAAAACCTTCTCCAAGTGCCCACAATGGTCCTCTGCCTTTTTGGAAAAACATGTTAAATCATCTCAATACACTACCATGATAATATTAATGAATTCCTTGAAAGCTACATCCATTTCTCTTTGAAAAGTAGCTCCAACATTTTTCAAACCAAAAGGCATTCTTACATATACATATGTTCTCCAAGGGGTGGTAAAAGGAGTCTTGAATTATTCAGATTCCTTTACTAACACTTGGTTATATCCTGAGAACCCATCCATCATAGATAAAAGGTCACATCCAGTTACTCTCTTCAACATTGCTTCCATGTTAGGAGAAGAATAATTATCTTTTAAAGAAGAAATGTTTAAGTTCCTGAAATTGACACAAAGCCTTATGTCCCCATTCTTCTTCCTAATTGGGACCAAATTAGACACCCAGGATGAATGCCTTATAGGCTTAATGATTCCCCCTTCCCTCAACTTAGTTAGTTCTTGTCGCATTTTAGATTCCAGCAAGGGGTTAATAGGTCTTTGTTTTTGTCTAAAAGGCTTAGCATCTGGAAGCAAAGGTACTTCATGCTGAAAAAAATCTTGTCTATACGCCTTCAGATCTTCATAAGACCAAGCAAAAACATGCTTATATTTTTTCAATAAATTAATAAGGTTAATTCTAACATGTGGAGGAAATTTTTTCCAGTATACACCAACTTAGGGGATGTTTCTGTCCCCAAATTCACTTCCTCCAGTTCATCTAACTTGGTGGCTGACTGATGACATAAATGACTATCACTGTAATTGAACATACCTTCCAACTCTACTAATCCTTTAGGTATTTCATTAGTTTCCAATTGAATCAAGTCATTTCCAAACACAGTTTCCCTATCTTCAACCACCTCTACCAATGCATTGTAATTAATTTTTTGTCATCATAATCATCAATACATTGTATAAATATGAGAATGTCTTCATCATCAGTAAACACTTGCCAATTATATACATTGTCAGGGATAGCAGGCCTAGATTTTATTTCAACTGTGGATACACCGGTTAGTGTTATATCATTATTTTTCAATGCAACATTTTCTAGGAAATCAGCCATGATATTCTTTGACCTTTCTATCCAATTAATAGAGAATGCACTAAAATGTTCAATCACATCCCACACTGCATGCTTATATCTTTTCAGTCTATCATTCTTAGATGCATACTTAGACCTAACCTGAGAAACAACCAATTCTAAATCCCCTCGTACTCTCAACAACTGAATCCCATGCTTTTTTGCAACTTCAAGTCCCAATAACAAGGCTTCATATTCAGCTGTATTGTTTGTACACTAAAAGGCTAGCAAAAAGGAATATTTGAAGGTTATACCTGATGGGGACACAAAAAGAATTCTTGCTCCAAATCCTTCTTTGGAGCAAGCTCCATCAAAATACATGTGCCATAAACCATGTTGTTAAGATTTCAATTCAGTCACAATAGAATCAGTATTCTTTAGTTGAGGAAAAATTGGTTGTATTCTAAAATTGTCTATATCCACGTCAATCATACAGTTTAGCATACTAGGGTCTACATTCTCAATTACCCTAGGGGCACGTGGTTCTCTATACAACTTGACTTGGCTTCCATTAATTGGGATACTTGCATATGACAGATCCAACTGGACATTTCCACCTACTACTGTAGCCCACTGTCTGGATAACAACATGCCATAGTGAGGTTTTGTATCAGTTATAATAGCATCCATCTTGTATATTGCTTTAGGGAATGTTGTTATCTTTACTTCCATATATTTCATTGTACCTATCATTGGCACATCTCTGTTATTCATAGCATAACACTTCCCATACATTGTACTTACTAACAACCCCAACTCTTTCATGACACCATATGGCATCACATTTGCAGCTGCACCAGAATCTATCATATAGTTCTTAATCAACCGGTTATTTACTAACAAAGTAACATAGAAAGGATCAACCTGTGAAGGCTCTTGCATAATAGTTGTTCCAACATATACCTCTTGGGTTTGCAACTCCTGATCCTTTTCATCCTTTGTCGAACCTGAAGGTAAAGTTGTGCTACTGTCAGACATCTTAGAAAATAAAGATAAAGTAGCTTCTCTATGTTCCTTTATTTTTAATAATTCTATCAGTGGAACAGTGACCTTCATCTAGGTAAGAGCCTGAGTCATATCAAAAGTGGAACTATTAGTCAACTCTGTGGTAGTCTTAACTTTCTTTGTCTTAGGCTGACTTGCCTTTGTCATTATGGCAGTTTCTTGTATATCACTAGTAGCACTATCATCCATACCCTTGGCTACATTTTTAATTTGGTTCTTCTTCTCTTGACCATCTTGAAGCAGGGGGGTATTACTTTCTACTTTCTTCTGGGATACTTCTTTTATGAACAAAGAGACAGGTTCACCCTGATCTCCCTCTTTCTTATTTCTTCTTAGATTATAATTATGTTTAGCTTTGGCTATGGTAGCCTTAGTAAGATTTTTCACTTCTTCATCACTGGGTCTTCTAAGATGAACTTCTTCATCTTCGATTGTTACCACGTTCAAAGTGGGATGCCAATCAAGTGTCAACTATTCTTGGTAAGACCTTTCACTATTTAACACATCACATTCACCGATTTCACTTTGCAATGACTCATCATCACTTTCAATAATAGTTTCAAACATATTAATATCAGGCTCATCCTCTTGTCTCATGGATTCTTCAAGGGCTTGAGCAACAACACATTGATGAGGAGAGTGTGGTCCATCACAAGCCGTACACCATGGAGTGTTCTCCATATTATGAACTTTTCCTCCTTTCAGAGGATCCGGGGTATCTTGGTTCTGAGTATTCTTTGGCTTCTCATTCTGAGGTTTTCCATCCTTCCAGGCAGTGTTGTAAGGCATGTCATGCAATCTAGGAGGTCTATCTTGCCAATTGTAATGAAGCTTATCATTTTTACTCACCTTGGCAGTGAGATCTTTCATGGCAATCACTAATTTCTCTATTTTGTCTTCCTCTTTAGCAACTTTATTGGGTTGTTGTTTTGATTCCTACCACAATCTACCATCAGTTCTCCTCCCTATTTTTCCAGATGCTTTTATGTTACTCTCCACATTGATGGCAATTCTAAATGCATCCCTCAGACTATGAGGATTTTTATCCCTTAGAATATAGACCATTTTAGAATCAAAAGCATTGTAATAAGTATTTAGACACATGTTGTCATCTAACCTCATTACTTGATAGAGCTTATGCATTGCTTTTTGAAATCTAGCATTGAAATCTATGACCATTTCATTGTCAAACTTTCTAATATTATTGAACTCATTGAGCATGAAACTGACATTTGTTTTATCTCCATACTATTTGTGAAAGAAAATTTTGAAATCCTCCCAGGAACCAATGCTATTCACTAGCAAGCCTCTATACCAATCCCTTGCATCATCTACTAAGGATTATACAAACAATTTAATGATGACATCTTCATCCACTATCTCATAGTCATTAATCATGTCACCAAAATATTTTAAATGTTCTTCTCCACTTATAGCATTATTGCCAACAAACTTATGAAGCCTATCTCTCAATTTGGTAGGAACATGGTTGGGATAACTAGGAATTCCTTGAAAGAAAAGTTATCTATATAATTCCAAATTAATAGGTCTCCTCTGAAATTGGTTACTAGTAGGGTTGTTACCCACACATGTTCTTACAATAGGGGCCTGAATTGGAGGGATTTGGTGGCCTTGGTTGAAATTAGGGTTTTGGCTAATAGGGATGGTGCTCATAGGCAATGTTGATTGAATTTTAACTAAAGGGAGAGGGACCTACTGAGGTAGAGGTTTACTTGAATCAATTGGAGGGAAAATTATAGGAGGGACTAATAAATAATTAATTTTCCTTTTAACTTCCTGATTTGCTGCTTCTAACTCAGCTTTGTCTAACTCCCTTTGCAAGTCTTCTTTTTCTTGTCTCATTCTCTCTATTTCTTTCTCATGTGGAAAGAGCATATGAGAAATCTCCACTGTAGTCTTAGATCCGGACCCATCTTCCATACATTTATGTTTTCCCTTATCAACAAGATTCCTAACAGGTTGTGGGTCACTAAGGATCTCCCTATTTGGCTGCACTACTGATTTGTATATAGGGTTATTTCTAGGAAAGAAATCTTCTTGGATGACCGAGCCTTCATCTTCACTTTTATCCTTTTCCTGGGTAAAAAGTTCAAGATCAACAATCTGTCTTAGAAGCCTATCCCTTTCTAATAATTTTTCTTTCACTTCTCTTTCTTTATTAGCTTCCTTTTTTGTTCTTTGAGAGATTAAGTGATGGACTCTTATATTGAGGGCCTCAATTTCTTGAGATAATTTATCTTCATAAAGGAATGTTTCTTCTAAATCAGATATATTGACCTAGTCAATATCTATTAAACTAACATTTCCGTCTATTGTCCTAGGTATAGAATCCTTTTTAACATTTCAACTGTTCCTATCGTTTCTTGACAAACTAACATGGGAGATTCTTTGATTTAAAATTTGAGCATTCGATCTATTTCCAAATAAACCAGAATGGAAACCCAAAATGTCCTGATCAGACTCCAGGGAAGAAGAATTTGAATTTGTATACACATGTTTTTCAGATGATCTACCTATATTAGTGCTCTTTTGCACCCAAGCTGCACCAAATGGCTCATGTGCCAGTGATCTATTCTGGCCTCTCCTTGCTTGTTCAGGTAGTCCTTCTTGCAACACCTCATGAGGATGGTTCCTCATGAATGCCCTGGTGTTCTTTCCTCTTTGCATTATACTTGTTTTTCTTAAAAAATATTGTACTTATTTGAAAAAGCACTGGTTATATTTGTCAAGGTTGCCACCCACAAAAGTATGGGAAATAAGAAAACAAGTTTTGGACAAAATCACTTGCAAAAATTCAAATAACAGTAATAATATGTAGTATAATCTTTATTAGGACACAGAAGTTTCAAACACTTCTCCAAGCTAATATCAACACCAATCTGAAAAATGGATTCACACCACAAGAATCCCCAGCAGAGTCGTCACTTTTGTTGTCCTCAAATTCTGATTCTCTCTTATCCTCCTTTCAAGATCTGATCAACAACTCTGTCTGCATAGGAAGAGGACATAAGAAAGTAAAAGAATCTTATGGAAACATATAACAAGGGTTTAAAAACACCTTCTACACTTTGAACTTATCTGAAGTTCAGGTGGGTATACCTTATGTGAATATTTTCACACTCTTAAGAAAGATCCACAATAAACCAATGCAAAAACTTGTGGATTTCATCACCTTAGTAAAATTGAAATATTAAAAGAAACTTGTACTCATTTATAGTATTGATCTCAAGAAAGATAAAGAGAAACTATGCAACTAGCATTAGTGCCTTATCTTGGCTACATAGTCACCCAAATCAGACAAGAATCTCAAAATCAAAACACTCCCATATATTTCATTGTTTCAAGTTGCCATTAATCTCATATATGCCTAACATATACAATGATTACTTGTCTTTAAAAGAAAACTAACATTGTTTATCAAATTCATAGTAACTCACACTTAAACTCACTGATAGAAATACCTCACACATATTTAATTTCTCTCCTTGAGAGAACAGCTAAAGATATATCTACAAGATTGCATTACAACCCTAAGCTCGATCAAAACCCTAGGTTATTCAAATGAGAACTACAAGCTAAACAATGCACACTAGAAGACAACAAGTATTTAGGCCTGAAAACTTTGATTTTATATATTCATATTCATCTTCTGAATTCTTACATGACTCAAAATGATTTCCTTGAAAACCAAGAAAAACCCTAAAATATTTTAGTAGAGTCTCTCTACCAAATTCTTTCGATCCCCTCTCTTTTGGTCCCAGTATCCATTTATAATAGTATGGATGCATACAAGCTTCGGACCTTTTCCAAAAAAGTTTGTTACAACAATCTTCTTGTTTCAACAAGAAGTTACAAGTCCTTTTCATTTTCTAGCAGCCCCTTTTGTCGGTTGTCACTCTACAGCTTCTTCTTCAACCTCTGCATCTGGCACTACATACTTTCTTGTCCACTCTTGGTACATGTCATTAGTAGGCCATGAGAAGTTAATAAATTTCCCTTTTATCTTGGCCAATCTCTTCCAAGAGTTTCTTATTCTATTGAATTCTAAGTTTAGAAAGCCATAGTGTGACTTTATTTTCTCTATCTCATCAATTGTTCTGAAAAATAGGGAAGTATCATCTATGTTACTGATTACCTTTACCCTTAATGATAGGTTGGCTCCTAATTCATTAAGCCATACTTGTTTGTCCTTCAATTGAGCTGGACTAGCAAAACCCTTGGGAAATAATTCAAATTTCTGCTCAATGTATTCTTTTTTATACAAATTGATCTACCTTTTTGCATTATCTCTTCCTTCTGCTAGTTTTGTGAGATCCTTTGTCATGTCACAAATGGATTTTATAATGGTGTCAACCCCTACCTCATCATAGGATACACATATAAGTTCTAGGTCCACCTCCCTAGGCAACCACTTGTCCAAAATGGGCATTATAATAGCCCTGTCTTCATTGAGCTCATTCCACATATCCAAAACTTTATTCATGTTTTTATACAATAATGAGGATCCTATAGTGTCAGAAAAACTCAAAATTGTAGCCCTCACTCTCTCATCATACTTATTTGCAAACAAGGTTTGAGCCTATTTTAGCTTTTCCAACTCCTATTGAGTGATCTCAGCTGATTGGAAACTAGAAGGTGCAAGAGAAGGTGGGAATTAAATGATAGGGCTAGTAGGTGGAGGCTGTGTACGAGAAGAAGCAATCATTAAGGTTAAGGACTCACCTTGATGGTATTGTCCTACCAATTGGCCTTTCAAGTTAGCAATAATGCTATCTCGGCTTGCTATCTCTCCTTTGGCATCATTGTAAGAATTTAAGACTATCTCTAACTTAGCTTGGAGATCTTCCCTTTCCTTTGCTTCTTTCTCTACCATCGCAACACTAAATTTTATAGTTTCCAAGACTGTGCTAGTAGCCTCCACCACTCCAATATTTTGTATCCTCTTTAATATCATACCTCCAAGGTGGCTGGACTCTGGGGTATCCTTTCTCCTTTTATTTTCATCTCTTTTCAGAAACCACATGACCAGGGCAGCATTATCCTTGCTGAAGGTTACTCCTTCCATAAGCCTGGTCTCTTTTCTGACTATCTCTATAACCAAGGCATCTACTATATCCCATTCAGGGAGGATGAGAACACCATCCTTTGCTACCATTTCCCTTCCTTGCTCAGGAGTGATGGTCTTAAATTCAGTGACCATTTCTTGTTTTATTTCTTCCTCCACCATAGGTGCATCCTTGTGGGACTGCTCATTCTTCCTCTTCTCACATCTAGCATTGAACTTATCAATATTTTTCTTCAACACAAATTGCATGAAATCTCTCGAGGTAACAAATTTTCTATCAGCCAAGAATTCCTCACTGGCTTGTTTAATAGCAGGATCCAGTTCCTGTCCTTTGAACTCATTGGTGGTTATGTTCATCTCAGCATCTTCTGGCTCCTTTGGCATTCCATCTTCTATTTCATCATATGTATAGGTGATCTCCCTGAGACTCCCTAACTACAACAATTGTTTAGCTACTTCCTACTCATCTCCTATATGAATGGGGGATTGAGATGGGGAATTGGTGCAGAGGCACCTAAGCACACAAGCATACCAGGAGGTCAAAAGTCATAATATAAACAATTTGTTGTATTTGAGTCATTCATAATGTATTAAGTTTATTTGAGTCAATTGAATCATAATATGTAAGGCTAAATGAGTCATTTTTTTCAAAGATATCATATTTGGTCTATATTGAAGTTTTAAAAGTTTCCATGTAAGAGTTAGAGTCATTTATGTCAAAAATTATAAAAATTGCAAAGTTGCAATATTGCCAGAAAGTGCAACAAAAGTGTAAAAATGAAATCCATTGGTTATGAGGTGGTTAGAGTAGTTAGAAAGGAGTTGGAAATGGTTTATAAAACCATGTTTTGTCAAAATCAAGAAGGTAGATCAGTTTGGAGGGGATTTGACAAAGATTATCCATCAAACCCTCAAACTGTCATGAGGTTTTAAGGAATCTGTGGCTGTCATAGATCCATGGGGGATCACATTTGATGTAATTTTTATATGTAGATGTTTTTTAATGATAGATTGATGAAATATATTTTAGATGAATCCTTTCTTGTGCATTTGTGTGGAGTATTTGGCAAGATATGTTTGCTTTTTCAAAAATTGTCAAAACCCTGCCAAGGGTTACCCATTTTTGGGAAAATGATCATAACTTTTGATTTAACCGTTGGATCTGGCTGAAATTTGGAGAGAACTTTCTTAACTCAGTAATATAAATTCTGACTAAAGAGATTTACGTTATGAAAAATATTTAAAATGTTATTGATGACTGTTTGTTACAGTTCATGTTGAAAGGCAGATTGGTGAAGGCAGTAAAAGACTAGTTGCAGCATTTGGTGTCATCACATGAGGAATTTTAATGAAGAAAGACTATATTTGTTGGAAATTTCTCTAAATCTTCTTTCCAATTCTTTTTGTCTTACTTGATTTGGTTAAGAATTTAATATTTTGTGATTATTTTTGTGAAAACAACTGTTAAAGGATGAAACCCTGAACTAGGGTATTCCATGGCAAATAAGAATTTGTTCTCTCATGTTATGGTGAATTTTATGATCTGAAATATTGAATTAAGGTTTTATGGTTTGTGATAGATGCTCTACATTAAGAATACAGGGGCTCATTAGTTTGCACTTCATTTCCCACCCTTTGCTTCTTTGGGGAATCTTGAATGTCCATGAAATCTTGTATTTTCCTCTTCCCTCTTGAAGTAGAAGGCTCCCTTGTTGTTGGAACCAACAAACTATACTTGGATTTTCTATGTAATACATAATCACCAAGAGGAACTACTTTAGTAGATGCAGACCTAGCTAGAACTAGTCTTGCCTTCTCAGGGTTGTTTTTAATCACTGCTTCCCTCTTCTCCTTTAATGTTTGCATTACATACTCAAAGCAAAGAATTAGGAATTTTGCCTTTTCCTCAAAGGGGTGAAAACTAGATAAAGGGTCATAGCTACTATCGAATTGGAGTACAAAATCAAGAGCCTTCTTGTAGGCCACCCATTTCTCTTTCCTCAGCTCCTGCTCATCCAAATCAAACTCATTTCTGATGAGGTCTTCAAGGAATTGGAATTGGTGAGGTCTGCCTTTGCATACTACCCTTTTCCTAAACATACCATTAAAGAAGTCTTCAGGGTCAGAAAACCTTGACACTCCAGTGGACAGTTGGTATGGTTGAAAGAACTCCTCAAAGCACTTCCACCCACCCTTAGTAATTACAAATTGATGGGCAATTGTTACTGTTGGGAAAATAGTACCTTTTCCTCTATTGGATAGCTCTGCCTCTTGTACACCCCCAATCTACCTGAGGACCTCTGCAATTCCTTTTTTCAATGGGACCTGATAAGGTAAGAAAAAATGAGTGCCTTTGAAACCGTACACTCTGAAAAATATGGAAACAGGGTACAAGTATAAGTCACCCCAATTGTGGACAATTCTATTTCTTCAGTGAACTCCTTAGGCCTAAGAAACTCCAAAAGAGCTTTAGGGACCCTTGGATTCTCTGAGCATAAGAGAATTCTAATTTTAGATGCAAAGCATCTATCAAACTTTAGGTAGTTAGCATCCTCCCTATCCCACAACAACACTGTGCTCCATAGTTGAACTGGCATTTTCTACTCATCCTTTTCCTTCACTAGATCCATTTCATTGGCAAAGTAGTCACCACCCTTGAATAGAAAAAGATGCATGAGAAGGGAGTACCATCCAAAAGGCCTATCCACCTTACGATTCATTATCCCTATCAAGCCTTCATGGATTACATCAGTGATGTAGGGGGCATAATCAAATGTTACTGCCAGAGAGGGATTTAAAATTTGTGCTATCATTAACATGTAATGGGTTGGCATGTTCACTTCAACATCTTCTCCAAAAATTTGGCAGAGTGACTAGTATAATCCTTTGGCTCTAAGAGTGAACCAATTTAGGGAGAAAGGCTCCATGGTATTAGGTCCTACAATAGTCAATCCTCCTATTTTGAGAAAAAAATCTTTAAGAGGCCCATTTCTAAGATGATTCCTCTATGCACTATAGACTTGAGCAAATGATTCAAAATTAATGGGCTCCAAATAATTGGACACCTCACTGAGCCCAAATGCATTTCTGAATTCATCATCGTTGACTTCAATGAGGGTTTTTCCATTTACATCCCTAACACTTTTGGTGAGAGGTTCATAATTGTGTGCAATCTAAGTTAGCAGATCCACATCCATGAAAACTCCAGTTACCACCAATTTACCTACATCCAACTCCCAAATACTATTCATTGGGGCAGGGGAGTGCCTCATACCAAAACCAACCTTGAATAGACCTAAACCAGACAACCCTATCTGTGGATCTCTCAGCCAATTTCCCTTGTCATATAATCCTTCTCCTATTCTCAAACGAGGAGCCTTGGGCACTAATTCCTTAACATTAGCTGCTACATTTGTGGACATAGACAATTGTTCTAGGAAGTCATCACAAATTTCTCTCTCCTGGTAATTAACCTTCCTTATGAAATCCCTTTTAGGTGCCATCTCAATGATATGAGAGTATTTCAATTACTAATCAAAACAATTCTTTAACAAAATAAAACCATAGTTCATCTATTTTTCATGTAACTGGTAAGCAAAACACAAGAAAACTTGTTTTTAGCCTGAAGAACTCTACTTTGCACCAACTTTTCTGCAACAAGTCTTTGAAATGATACCTACATTCAATTGATGTGAGCGTATATATGGAAATCGGGCTCTTAACTGCGACATTAACACCGCATGCTTCGGCCATCACCTCAGAATTGAATTCACAAATGAATTCAAAATTTTGGCTCCAACAGATCATAAAATGTCTGAGTTTTTCTATCACTTTGTTGTTTCAGCATTTTGCAAAGCCTAAAATCCATGCATCTTCATCGAGCAAAAACACACCGACTGTTAGATCAAGCAGAACTTGCATGACCTTTACTTTGTTGACCATTTCACATTTGGTATAGAGCTCAGATCTCTTTTGCTATTTTGCGAAAGCTAAGCATCGTGCACATTCATCCAGTGAAGCCGCGTAAGTCATCCAATCAAAAAGAACCTGATTGGTCTTTATCCTATCTAGTGACTAATGGTTTACCCCACTAACCACACACCAAGTGTTTAAGGCTAGCAGTTTTCGATGTTTTGTGAACAGTAACTACCCTACATCTTCGGCCTGCAAAATTGCACCCACTGTCGGATCCTCCTTGAGATACCCACCTTTTAATAAACCTAACCAAGTGGAAGTGGGCCCTTTGACTCAGCACTATCCAACCTGGCAATCGACTGGTAAAGAAAACCAACGTGTCAATCACTTATATTCTCAAAAAACTTCCAAGGGATCCACTTCAGGACTGCCACGTGCATCTGATAAGTCGCCTTTTCATCAGCAGTCTGATCCATCTGTTCTGCCATGACACCAACCAAGTGGCTGCCATGTCACTTTGCTATTTCATGAAGATTAACTCTCAGTCACCTTAGGGTTGCGAAATAGCACCGACCGTCTGATCAAAAGGAATGTGATCGGCCTTTACCTTCAATCCTTTCTACCTCGTGGATCAAGTTTCCTTTTCACCATTTCATGAAGCCTAAAACCCATGCACCTTTATCTTGCGAAATAGTGAGAGCCGTTCGATCAAAAGGAACCTGATTGATCTTTACCTTAGTTAAAACCTGGATGCCGGACCCACTTCTGCCTTTCGCCAATTCGCGAATGGTAACTCATGGATGTCTTTGAACTGTGAATTCACGTGCATCGTTAGATTAAAAAGAACCTGCGTGATGGTTAGGAAGCCCAATTAAAATTTAAGAACTTTAGGAAAGGCTTAGAGAAAATAAAGCGCTGCTAGACCCACCTAGGGAGAAATAAGAAGGGGGGGACATTTTCATGGTCAAGCGACCCTTCTGCTTAAGTGGAAAAAGTAATAAAGAATTAGAAAGCGGGTAGGACAAAAATTAGAGAGAAGGAAAGAGGACTAAACCAAAACCCAAAACCCTTAAAGTGAATGCATGGAAGGTAAGGTCTTAGGCATTTTAGCCTATGTTTAAGAGGACAAAATTTTCAAAAGGTCAAAATAGTGATAACACTGACAAAGATGGAGGAATTTAGCTAGAAGATGCTCTTGTGGAATTCCACAAAAATAAATGGTAGAGATGTTCACCAATAATGTCAACAAAGAAATTGGTTATGACTTGAGGAAAGCTTGTTTGTCCACTTTCAAGGATGTGATTGAGAAAGGCTTAGCAACAGAGAAGGTCTTAATTGAGAAAGGAATCATCAAGATATTCAAAGAAAATAAAGAGGATTTTAAAGGAAAAGACAAGCCATGATTTTGGAACAAGAACAAGAACATGATAATGATGGTGTTGTTGATGCTAAAATGGTGAGACCAAAAATCATTCTTTCTAGATCAAGCTCTACAAACAACCAAGTGAATACTCAAGAAACTTCCAAACCATGAAGGAAATACACCCCATTGGGTGAACCAATTGAATCAACTTTCAAGAAGCAAATGGAAAACAAGATAAAAAAAATTCGAGACAATCCTCCATATGAGACAAAAGTCAAACCAAATTAGTGGAATGCCGATGAGTATTGTGAATATCACAAGAGAAAGGGACATAAAACAAGGAATTGCCATCGATTCAAGAACATTATACATGATCTTATTGATAGAGGTGACATTGAGATCAAATGACATACATCCACTCAAGAACATGAGATGTTTAAGGAACCATTCCTTAAACATGATGAGGAAAAAGCCAAAGCCACAAATGAGCAAGCTAACTATACCAAAGCATCCTATAAATATGATTCAACTGTTAATCACATTTTGTTGGACAATTATGTCTCTACTATTATCATAAAGGACAAAATGCCTTAATGTTCTACCCAAAGAGCCAAATTTTTCCTAAAAGGCATTGGAACTTCTTCCAAATCTACCTCTGAATGTAATGTCACAACTTGTCGAAGTAAAGTCACCTTGCAAGGTACTCTAGCTAAAACCACCGCTTCCTTAGCAACCAAACCTAAGTACGACCTACTAGAATAGTTAGGGAGGACACCCATGCTTATCACCATTCTTTAGCTTTTACATATATGCCCCACACATAAATCCATCCTTGATAAAACTTTGAGAGAAACTTCTATCCCGATTGATCTGAATGTGGACAAGTTTCAAGCCATGGTGGGATACCTTTCACTAAGAAAGATATCATATGGAACACTATTTTTTATTTTGAACTTGCTAGTGATCATATGTTGTTTTGATTTAGAGCCGACTCTTGGATCGGTTCTGAACAAAATTTTTGAAATTACAAATTTGTTGGAATTGAAATGAAGATATGTTCACAATGAGTCAATTATGCAGGCACAGATAATGGGACATCATGGAGTTTGGTCATGTTATAACTCCATATCTGGCTTTTGTGGATGACTAATGGAGCTAACAAAAGCTATGCACTTTATAGGGCACTTCCAAATGTTTGATGGCCGGTCCTTTTGAAATAGGAAGTGACAAGAAAAGTGCAAAGTGGATTTTAGAGTACATTATCAAGCACTATAATGAGGATTGGATTATTTTTGGAATCATCATAGCACTTCCTATTTCAAATGAAAATTTTAAGCTCAAGAAAATGATGTTGTTGAAGAGTATTTCCTCAAACCTTTCGAAGGGCATCATGTTGGCATTGCATGAAGATTACATTAATAAAGTATACTGTTTTCATTGATGTCAATAGAGACTGGTAATGGAGCTATATTGCAATCGATAATGATGCAATAGTGCAACCGGTAATAAAGCAATAAATGAAATCAGTATTGGTATTTGAAGTCAAGTGATCAACCAATAACCCTAACCAGTTGATAAGAAGAACCCTACTTGATGGAGCTTGGTGAATCGGTTGTGATGAACTTTGATTGAATGGTGATTGGAGATGAAGATTCCACATATGCATGATACACATGATGAGTTTCAAAGTGGTTTTGGCATGTGAAGATAACCATTTATCTTTAGAATGAGCAAATGCATAGCATAGAGTGGAAAATGCATGATGAGATACAAGCTCAAATGTGCGGTGATCCCAGAGCCATTGAAGTTGTCCTGAACAATGTGTAGTTGATTTCTATGTAATCCAACGGTTATGTTTAAAATGATATGTTTGTAATCTCTATGAGATTTGTAGGTTTTGTGATGCGTTACCGATCTATTATATTTGTATTTAAGGTTAATGAGTTGTTTGTAATTGTGTTGGCAATTTGGTTAAGTGTGGTAGTGTGACTATTGTCGAACCAAAAGGAGTGTCTGCAGAATGTTGTGAAGGTAGATAGGAGCATAATAGGATCGGATTAAGTATATCATTCTATTACGAGACCAACAAAGACCTTTCTTTACACCTTGCATTACATTCACACTTTTCTAAACTTGGTCAAAAGGTCACTTTCTTGTCCTCATCTTTCTTTGTCAACAAAATACATACAACAAAATTTTGATAAGTGGTCCCTCATCAAGAGAATCTATCATCTCTTTGGAAGCCACACCTACTCTACTACATACATACTTGGTCTTACACCTTGGCCATTGCAAGTACACCTCATATTCATTTAAATTCCATCCAACTCTTCATCTTCCATACTCTTTCCATTTTCATCTAGTTTCACACATCTTGGTCAAGACCTAGTTCATGGTTGAAACCCATTCCCAAAAATCTAGGAGAGAAGCTATAGAGGCTCAAGAGTCCGCAAACATGAGTGTCTATGAGTACAACAATGCTATCTTTTTTAATTCTGATCATACCACATTACTTGAAATATACAATTATAGAAACACTCATGTTGATAACATAGATAATACAAACAACAATGATACACACAATGACAATGTGGACAACATTTCAGTACATTCAGCAGAGGTGGAGGAAACTATCTATTAGGATTCCCACAGATACTGAGAGGGGGGGTGAATCAGTATCTAACCGATATGAGCAATTTTTCAACTTAAAACATGTAGAACATATTAATATTGTGTACTGGTAAACAAAAAGTAATGCAATAAATAGAGATAAAAGTAACCACATGAAAAACACACCATAACACAATAATTTAATGAGGAAACCCAGTGTGGGAAAAACCTCGGTGGGATTTGTGACCCACAATATTCACTTACTGGCCAATAAGAGAATAATACTATTACAAGAGGGGCGTGCACATGCAAGAAGGCCAAGTGCCTAGAGCTCACTACTCAAAATAGAAGTCTCACTGACTTACAAAATGGATTATATAAATCCAGTGTCTTGTACTACTTCAAAATAGCATCTATAATGCTAGATCCAGTACTGGTTTCTGCTTTGCTTCTTACATAAACCCTTAACCTATAATTTTCATAATAGGTTTGCCTTATTTCACCTAATTACATTCCTCCATAATAATCCTACATCCTTTACAATGTTCAATAATGAACTCTCTTATATAAGAGTCATTTTACATCTTGCCAAGTCAGCTTACAATGTTTTTACAATAATAAACAAAATATGTTACAACAAAATTCCTGTTGGCCTCTATGCTTCCTTTCACTGCCGGTGTAGAGTCTGATCTTGCTAGTGCTGGTGGAATGCCTTGCCGGTGTCATAGGATTGTAAGGTTTCCATCAATGACAAAACCTTCAATCACCTACAATGTCTCATTGGAGTGTGCATTTGCCAACAATCTCCCCCTTTGGCATTGATGGCAATAGTCATGAGAAAATTCAAAAGTGTGTCAAAAAATTGAAGTCCAAAAATATGTTACCAAAAATGTGTGTACCAAAAATGTATGAACTCCCCCTGAGCAAATGAGTCCTTTGCTGATTATTTTCTCATTCCACTACTCCCCCTTTGGCATCAATGACAAAGGTTGTCAAGGTGTCAATAGAGTGTGGTTTTCTACCTCAACCTTGTAACCGGGTGGTTACAATTTGAAAAAGATCCACCAAGAAACTTCTTACTATCTTTTATTGTTGCCTCTATTCTTTGAACTATACCGGTGAGGTGCTGCATTTGCTCTGGCAGTGTTTTCTATCCCTGTACTAATGCTTCAGATATTTCTTTCCTTAAACATGCTAAGTAGTCCAATTTTGGACTTAATCTCCATTTCAGATCCTTAGCCTTGCTTTTTATTTTCTCCTTTTCTCTTTCTAACTTTAGTAACTCTTCCTCAAAACCTGTTATCTTTTGCTCAAAAATGGATAATGAATCAGATGAATTAATAAAATTGTCAGCTAGCTTATTAATTTCCTCCTGTATCTTGCTTATTTTTCTATCAATGTCAACTGTTAAAAAGTTTGTCTTGCAAGTTCCAGTAGAAGTTTGTCAAATTCCCTTGTACACTTCTTTATTTGATCCTCAGAGAATTTTTTTTTTCTTTTTCTAACTTCTCTTTGAATGCATCTTCCTTTATTTGCTCAACTGTCACTGTGTTGTCAGTAATATACATGGACAAAGTGTCAAGTTGACTCAATTAATCCTTATTATCTACATTGCATTTTGGAGCTTTCATCTTCATAATTGGGATTCTGTCATCTATAGCTTTATAAGCTTGTGAACTACAATCTATTATTTTCTTCAAAGAATCTAAAAGAACTTCAGTTACATAGGTTGATTTAAATGCTTTAGAAGAGGAACCAAAATACTGAATTTCGTCGGTGGGAGCACTATCCTTTCTTGTAGTGACCTCTGGTAGGTCAGTCTGTGTTTCCATTTCCTTAACCAATGCTTTACCTTGTTCACTAGATGTTGGTGGCACTGATTCTACATTTACCTGTTGCTATTCTGGAGCCTGTTTCTTAGCCTGTTGTTCTGTTTGTTGCTTTGTTCTGTTTGTTGCTTTGTTTGTGTCTCTGCCTGTTGTCCTGTGTTATCATCTACTAGTTTTTCTTGTGTGTTATTAGTGTTATCATTTACCGGTGGCTCACTAGCCATATCTATCTTACCGATTGTGTCTTTGTCCACCACAATATTGACTTTTTGAGTATCAACATCCATAGTGTATAGTACCTTAGAGTTAGGATTAGTATCCTCTTCTGATACATCCATATTGTCAGCTACCAGTTGATCTTCAATTGTTTGTACCGGTGGAGTATCTTGAGGTGGTGGGGGTAAATTATCAGTTATCTTTAAGCTTGGAGGACCACCAATCTTGCCTTTCCCTTTATCCTTGTCCTTTTGATAAACTTTGATAGGCTTGGGATTCCTATACTCTTCCTATTTTTATTTCTCCACAAGGAATATATCCCATCCGTTAGTAGTTTCCTCTACAACCTCATTTATTCTTCCAACCATTAGTGCAATATGCCGGTGTGTAGTAGAGAACACTGATCGGTTAGCTTCTACAATTAGATCATCAATTTCTTTTGGAGAGTTAACTGGGTAGACAATAAGTAATTTTTCAATTTGATTTTCTTGTCAAGCTCTACCATGGCTTGTCTTCTTGCTTCCAGTCTCTTGAATAATTCATCTACAACTTGCACTAAGAACTTCTTGTAGATGTCCAAGTGTAAAATAACACTGTTTTCAACCTTTTCTTTATCATCAGCTAATAGTGAATCATACAATTTGTTGATGTTTTAAAGTTTTCCTTCTTCTATGATCTCATCTAACAGTCTGTCAATCGGAGCAATATTCTATTGAGTCTTCTTATTTGGTGTCAATTTCTTCTTCTTAGGGGTTGTCTTCTTGACTAGAGACCTCACTGCTTGTTGTTTTTGCCTGGTTCTTCTTGGTGAAGGAGTGGATACCGGTGAAGGTTCTCTTTTCCTTACAACTCTTTTAAATGTTGCAGGTATATCACTCTCTAATGAAGTAGCTACCGATGAAAGGTGAGTTTCAGGTTGTAGTGCCTCCAACTCATCTTCAGTGATACCAGTTTGTTTCATTACATCTTTTCTGATAGCCTTTGCATGTCTTGAACCTCTCCTCATAGTTGCTTCTACTTTCTTCACTCTCTTTTTGGATTGAATTTGGCTTTCAATGGTTTTAGCACTTCCAAATACTTCTTCCTTAGGTTCCTTGGGTGCTTCAAGAGGGGCTTTTGCATATGTCTCAATGATGTGGTCATCGGTCTCATATCCCATTTCAGTAACCCAAATTGTTCTTGGGATCAATGCTTCCATCCGGATCTCATATTTCTTGATCACAAAACATATGTCATCCTTATATTTATCCACAATTTTCTATGATAGTCTGACTCTGGTGTTTATTCTGGCATTTAGTGCTAGAAAATATTCATTGATATTCTTCTCCTTGTTTCCACCCATGTTGTTCAATAAGTCAGCTAACTATTTTCCTATCGGTATGTCAAATCCAAGGTTTTTGTTGCCTATACCGAGAACCTATTTTGTTATATGTAGCATCAGACATACAAGTAAATTGCCAAACCTAAATGTTCCTTTCTTATCCTTCTTGATCTTTCCTAGATTATCAATCAATTCATCTTTTAACCACTCACATACATCAATTTTCACATTTTCATTAATCATATCATGTGCACTTTTTATGCATAAGCTGGAAACTGAGTTCAGTCGGTTTGCATGAGTTGTTTTGTAACCTAAAATCATGCTAATGAATCTCACATTTATGTCAATTACATCATTAACCCTTAAGGACCTTTTATCGGATGTTGCACTTGTTAGATTTATTACTAGGTCATTTGAGACCTTCTTTGTTTTGTCTAGTCTATTACTAGTGGAGAGTAACCTTGTTACAACTTTCACAGCTTCCTTGGTAATTTATGAACCGAATCAAGCCAAAAGAATTCACCATGTACTCTACTCAACACTATTCTTATAACTTCCTTGGGAAAATCCGGAATGCTGAGAATTTCTGTGAATCCTAGGGTTTCAACAATTTGGTGTTTAGGTTTTACATTACTAGAATCATCACAAATAAAAATTTTGTACATGTTCTTGATTTCTTCATCTCCTAATTCTTCTATATGGCAATGGATATAAATTATAGGGTCTTCTACATAAACAACTCCTTTGGGAATTTGGGAAAAAGCACCTACATTATCATCCTTCTTTGCTATCTCGAGAACTAGCTGAAATATGGGCCTAGGGTGCTTGATTACTTCCACAATAGTAGGGCTTGCTATGAATTTAGGTACAGAGGAGGATGCCATGATTATAAATACCTTTTTCTTCCTTTGAAAGATTTATTGCTGAAATGCCTTGCCTCTTTGCTCGAAATGCCTTAGCTCTGGAGATTTCATGCTCTTTGAATGTTTGAATGCTCGGTGAAGTAAAATGGAGCCAAAACCACTAATTTATAATGTTAATTTGCCAATTGCCTCATTTAATGCATGCCGGTTAAGTAATCACTTAACTCTATTGCCGGTATAGAAGTAATTTTCTACTTTTCACCATCAACCGAGGGAATAATAGCATATTTCACATTGATTGCCAAACCCTCAAAGAAATTTCTTCAATTGGATGAAGAGACTCCTGCCGGTGGAGTGCTACTTTGTTCTGCTTGTGGAGTATTGCTTGGTTCTACCGATGGAGGAGTATTCCTATCCACATTTAGTTCTGATTTCCTGATCCATTGTTTTGAAAATTCATGTTTAACTTCTTCAACTTTTTCTTTTCCTTTCAAGCTAGGACCTTTGTTGTTTGCCGGTGGGGACTTGCTTCTACAAAATTTTGCAATATGCCCAATTTTGTTACATGCATAACAAGTCACATTATTTTTCTGAATAGCCTTTTCATAACCTATGCCGGTTTGTGTTCTGCATTGATTAGATAAGTGTCCAAATCTTCCACAAATATAACATCTCACATTCATTCTGCAAATTTTTAGAATTATGACCAACTTTGTTGCATTTTGAACATTGACCGGTGGGTGTATTAGTATTCTAATAACTTCTAGATCAACATTGATTTGCTTTATGACCATACTTATTATAGTTAAAGCATTTTCCATTGAATCTATAAGAAGTAGGTTGTTTTACCAGTTTGCTATGATCCTGTGTGTTTGTAGTACTGGAGCTTTCACCAACTTCAAAGCCAATTCCACAAGTGTCACCTTTAGGTTTTTGATTCTTCAACAAGTCACCAAGTTCTTCTGAACTTTTCCTGAATTTTTCTTTGTGCTGATTTGTTGTATCTAGTTCTCTTTCTAGGTTTTATTTTTGCCTCATCAGTTCATTTGAGTCATTCTATGTATGCATCAGATCTGTCTTCAACAAATCATTTTCATAGCTAAGTCTTGTGTTCTCATTTGCTGCGTCACTTAGTCTTTTAGTCAAATCTTCTTCATTCTTCTTTCTATCTTCAATTTCCTTACAAAATCTCATAGTCATATCCTGCATCTCATTCCTTGTTGTTTTTGATTAATTAAAAATAAGTTTTAAGGGACCCAAAACCCAGTTACATATGAAAGATATTCAAGAAAGAAACAAAAAACAATGGCTACAAAAAACCAGCAACAGAGGAAAGGACAGCAAGAGGCTAGCAAGAAATTGGCCCCAAGTCCAACATAAACATAAATTTAGAAATTCTTCATGGTTTCTTCTGCATCCTGCACCAAAAGCATCATTGCCTTGGCCGCTTCCCTCAAGTCGGTATTTTCTTGAGCAATCTGGCTTTCTTTCATCTTCATATCCTTCTCTATTGTAGTTTTCCTGGTTCTACGTCTAGGGGTTTGGTGGCTTAGGCTGGAAGTAGGAGCATCTTCAATAACTACTAGGTTCTTCTCCTAGTTTTTCTTTTCTAGATGATTCACCAGTGCATTCATGTTCTGGGAGGAGACTTTAAGAACCTGGAGGCTATGGTCCATAAGGCTTTTCAAGGCTTTCTCATTTCTAGCCATCCGGGCATTGACATTGTCCTTATCCTCCTCCACTTGTTCCTTCATTATTTTGATGACATCCTCTAGATGTTTTAGGTCACCTTTTATCAAATCTTTCTCCAACCAGTCTTCCATTTCCATTTCCTCCTCCACTTCACTATTCTCCATCTCCTCGTGCTGCTTCCCAAAGTTGGACATGTTGATCAGCTTGTTGATCTTAACTTCTAGCTCCCTTTGTTTACCCTACATGCTGGTAATATTTTCCACCACCCACTTCTAAAAATTGAAGAATTCAAGGGTGCAATTGCAGGCAGTATCTAGAATGGTGTCTGTAGAATCCTTGCTCTATTCTGTCTCCTCCACATTAGGGTTTTCACCTTCCTTAGGCTTCATAGCCTTTTTCTCAGTTTTCAAGCCTTCAGGGTTAGGTTGACGATTCTCAGAATTGCCCCCTTCCTCTCCTTCCCCATAATTTTCCTCCTTGTTAATCTCCATTTTAGAAATATTTTCCATATTCTTTCCCTCTTCTTCCTCACAAAGCACATCCTTTTCTTCCTACACAATTTCAACCTTCCTTTTTTTATGGGTAGGGGCGCTGGTCTCCCCAGTCGAATCAGAGTCTATGCATTTCTCAAAAATCTGAGCATTGATGATTAAAGGGTCATCCTTGCTAGCCCTAGTCTTATCCTTCATATATTCATAAATCAGTAGAATGAGTCCCTGGTGTGCAAGAGGGTAGGAGCTGGGATTTTTAATATGGTTGGCCATGACCAGGCTCTGATACCAATTGTTAGGATTCCCACATATACTAAGAGGGGGGGTGAATTAGTATTTGACCGGTATGAGAAATTTTTCAACTTAAAACATGTAGAATATATTAATACTATGTACCGGTAAATAGAAAGTAATGCAATAAATAGAGATAACAGTAACCACATGAAAAACACACCATAACACAATGATTTAACAAGGAAACCCGATGTGGGAAAAACCTTGGTGGGATTTGTAACCCACAATATTCACTTACTATCCAATAAGAGAATATTACTATTACAAGAGGGGCCTACACATGCAGGAAGGCCAAGTGCCTAGAGCTCACTACTCAAAATAGAAGTCTCACTGACTTACAAAATGGATTATATAAATCCAGTGTCTTGTACTGCTTCAAAATAGCATCTATAATGCAAGATCCAGTACTAGTTTCTGCTCTACTTCTTACATAACCTTTAACCTATAATTCGCATAACAGGTCTACCTTATTTCGCCTAATTACATTCCTCCATAATAATCCTACATCCTTTACAATGTTCTATAATGAACTCTCTTATATAAGAGTCATTTTACATCTTGTCAAGTCGGCTTACAATGTTTTTACAATAATAAACAAAATATGTTACAACAAAATTCCTATCGGCCTCTATGCCGGTGTGCTTCCTTTCACTGTCGGTGCCAGTGGTCTGAGTGTTGGTGTAGAGTTTGATCTTGCTAGTGCTAGTGGAATGCCTTGTCGGTGTCATAGGATTGTAAGGTTTCCATCAATGACAAAACCTTCAATCACCTACAATGTCTCATTAGAGTGTGCATTTGCCAACACTATCATGGATCCCCATTTTAATAGATTGATTGAAGAGATCATGGGAAGAGATAGACAATATTTCTTATAAGTGATGGCACAAATTGGAGCTAAGATAACTCATGATTTTGAAATGTCACAAATAGTCAAAAATTGAACTATGCAAGAAACTCAACTCAACATGGATCAAAGGAGACCTAATAGTGGAGGTACTAGAGGACCACATTTTGTGCCTTGGTCACCATCATCCTTGTTTCAAAAACCTAAGGTGCCAACTATACATGGTCAAGCTTATGATACTCATGAAAGATAATCTCATGAACAACTCCATCTATGCAGACCTTTGTGGAAGTCTTATGTAGATAAATACACTCAATTGCATACCAATGCTAAGGACCAACATCTAAAACAATTGGATATCCAAAGGCATGCTCAAAATTTGGACAGAAGAAAACCCCATATCAAATTTGGGGGCAATACACAAGAGAAAATGATAGTTCTAATACTTAATATAAGTACACATCCAATAGCCAACAAGATGAAGGGGGGGGGGGGGTGGATCATACAAACTTAATCATCCATAAAAACATCATATTCAACCTCGGTAACATATACTTCAGTAATATAACCAAAACTATCAAACATGCAAACTCAAAAGCATATGAACATCATAAACCTCATAACACTAGATTTAACGTGGAAGCCCAAATATGGAAAAACCACTATGGGATTTTGGACCCACTAAGAAATATACTCTTCTAGAGTATGCTCGGTTAAAAGAAAATCTTGTTAAAGATTACAAACACATTGCTAGATGTGACCCGATTAAGGGATTTCCCTTAGATCTGTTAGGATCTTCACCTTGTTAGAAGTGACCTTGTTAAAGGATTTCAAACACTCAATTAGAATGTCACCTTACTAGAGGGTTGTACAAATAAGACTATTAAGTCCACTCGGTTAAGAGATTTTCTGTCACTTTCACAAAATAACAGTAATAAAAATCTATCTGCAACTTCACATCTAAAATGCTAAAGTAGATTCCTATTTGTTTAATACAATCTAGACATAGAACTAATCTTGTCTATCTGCTGGGCTTCTATACTCTATTATTCAAATAGGTCTTCAAGCTTCTATGCTCGGTAATCACTATGTAGCATCCCTGTGCATACACTTGCCTACATACATTGTTTATCAATAGTCTCCTATTTATAAACAATTAGCTAACCGCCTAATCTCCTTGATCACATTTCCCATGATCAATCATAGCCATCAGATCTTCAATCTTGTCCAGGTTCAATGCATCTTTCGATCTAAAAACATTTTACCCCACCTAGGAACTTGCATACATTTCTTGGAACTTGTGCTAGGGTATTGCGGTTTAATCTGTGTTGTAGATCTTCATGCCGACTTTCCTTTGCCATAGATTCATTAACAAACTTCATGCATGGCATACCAATCATTTAATCAGTTCCAGCTCATCGGCTTCCTTCATTAAATACCACATGTAAACATTTAATGCATTCTATTATAGCTCGGTTACAACTCGGTAACAACTTGGTGGATACTAAACTTCACTTAGTAGAAATTCTGCCTTCACTAACCGATAGCAATAACCTTAGGGTTTACCGACTAGGTTCCTTAGGGTTTACCGATTAGGTTCTTTGCTTGATAACATAGTATAGTATTAACCTTTACAATTTACAACATATGTATGATGTTCAAACAATCTAAAACATCATGATCTCATCATTGTCTGACTTAGTACTAGTTGCCCATTGAATACCTTATTCATCCCCTTATTCATCATATTCTTTCCTATGTCTTTTACCGACATCTTTATACTCTTTAAATCATACTTCTCAAGATATGGCAACATCATACTGAATGAGAAAATCAATATCTTGAAATCAATGACAAAATAATAATATCAAGACAGTAAACATCCTTAATCAGTTATATCCATAATCATCAACAACCTTCTCAATATCCTTATTGATGGCAAAACCAATTGATTTAATCTTAAAAGATTCGGATTGCTGTGATTCTGAAATGCTGAAATGCTCTCTTGCTGTCATCAAACTTTTTCCCCTATACATTAGACTTCTCCTCTTTTCTTAAGTTATCTTCCCAATCTTCAATCTTCTCTCAGTCTTCTCCCCTTTATAGTAGTCTTCTCCCCTTTTGACAACAATGCCAAAAAGTAAAGAACTAAAACATAATTTCTTTCTGTATGAAGTGAATTCCTGGTATAATGTATCAATGTTGTCTCGGTCAGAGCATTTTGTCTTCAATTCTTGTTCCCTGTAATATTTTCTATAATAATTCATGTACACCTTTAGAAAAAATTCTAAAGTGTATAAATCAACATCAACTCCTAAAAGATATTTGATAGAGAGTCATCAAATTGATGCTTTCACTGAACTCGGTCAGTGAATAGAAGATAGGGGTAGGACCCCTAACTTACTTCTGAGATATTCAAAAGTGTCCCTTGGTAGTGGTTTGGTGAAGATATCTACTATTTGTTCCTTTGTGCTAACATACTCCAACACCACTTTCTTCTCTTGAGCTTCTTCTCTAAGATAATGATATTTGATAGAGATGTGCTTTGTCTTAGAGTGCATAATAGGATTCTTTGAGATCAGTATTCCATTTTCATCATTCTTCATGTACATATTGTTGTTCTCACTTGTCCTTATAAAACCAATCTTAATCAAATAAGAGTGTAATCTTTCATACCATGCTCTAGGTGCTTGTTTCAAACCATATAAAGCTTTGTTCAATTTACATACCTGATCTTTATTATTGTCTTCAACAAATCCTTCAGGTTGTTCAATAAAAACTTCTTCTTCTAATATTCCATTCAGAAATGCAGATTTGACATCCATTTGTTATATCTTGAAGTTCTTGAAAGTAGCATAGGCCAACAATGTTCTCACTCCTTCAAGTCTAGACAGGTGCAAAAGTTTCACCATAATCAATTCCTTCTTCTTGAGCATAACCTTTGCAAACTAGTCTTGCTTTGTTTCGAATGACCTCTCCTTTTTCATTTAGCTTGTTTCTGAAAATCCACTTTGTACCAATTACATTTTTGTTCTTCGGTCTTGGGATTAGTGTCCATGTGTCATTCTTCTTGATTTGATCAATCTCTTCTATCATATCATTTATCCAATCTTCACTATTAAGTGCCTCTTTCACTATTCTTAATTCAAATTCAGATATCAAACATGTGTTCTGTCTGAGTTTGTTCCTTGTCATCACTGGATCATCCTTATCTCCTATAATCTGAGTAGGTGCATGATGTCTTTTGACATACTTGGCTAATACAGGCTCGGTAGGCTCTGTATGATCTTCTTCATCACTCGGTAACTGGATATTCTCTTCATTTTCTTCAATAGTTTTCTCGGTAAGATATGTCAGTTGAACATAGACAAATTCATCATAGTCTTCTGGTTCCTTGGAATTTCCTTCATCATTTGTTTGTGCAAATTCATCAGTTTTCACATTTGCACTTTCTACTATTTTGTTAGATGATTTGATCAGACATTTAAATGCTTTGCTTTTAGAAGAATAAGCTAGAAATGTTCCTTCTTCACTCTTCTGATCAAACTTGCCATTTCTATCATCTTTGTGAACATAGCATCTACTTCCAAAGATTTTAAAATAATTAACATTAGGTTTCTTATCATACCAGATTTCATATGGTGTCTTCAAAGTACCTTTCTTCAATTGTACTCGATTCAAGGTGTAAACTACAGTACTTATTGCTTCTCTCCAAAATGTTTGTGGTACCTTCTTTTCAATCATCAGTGTTCTAGCACAATCCACAATAGATCTATTTCTTCTTTCATCTATTCCATTCTATTGTGGAGTTCTCGGTGCAGAGACTTGTCTTTTAATACCATGATCATTGCAAAATAAGTTGAACTCATTAGATGTGAACTCTCCTCCTCTATCTGATCTAAGACATTTCAGTTGTCTTCCTGTTTCATTTTACACTCTTGCCTTGTACCATTTAAACATTTGAAAAGCTTCTGATTTTTCTTTTAGAAACATTACTGACATCATCCTTGAATAGTCATCCACAAATAATATGAAAGATTTATCACCATAATAACTTTGAACTTTCATAGGACCACAAAGATTAGTGTGCACTAGATCTAAAATTCCCTTAGAAGTATAAGACTTACTTGTAAAGCTTGATCTCGTCATCTTACCCATCTGGCATCCTCAACACATAGCATTCTCTGGTTTTTCAAGACTTGTTAGACCTCTTACTCAGTGCTTCTTACTTATTTTGATCAGATTATCAAAATTTACATGACAAAACCTTTTATGTCATAACCAGGTATCATCAATCTTTGCATACAAACACTTATTCCAAGTTGAGTCAAGATGAAATGTGTTACCTTTGTTTGTGTCCCGGTAGTAGCTAACTTTAAATTCTTGTCATGAACTTTGACAATTCCTTTCTGAAATTCTATTCAGTAACCTGTATTGTTTAGCTATGCTACACTCAACAAATTGTATTTCAAACCTTCAACCCAATAAACATCATTGCATCTTGCATTATCAAGAAGTGTTATAGATCCTTTACCTTTCATCGGACATGGTGCATCATTACCAAATCTAACATAGCCTCCATCATAATCTTCTAACATAACAAACTTGTGCTTATCTCCTGTCATATGATGTGAGCATCCACTAGATATTAGGGCTTTTTCTTCATACCTTTCTTCATCTGATCCATCTTTGATAGCCACATAAACTACTTCCTCTGTATCAGTTTCATCTGATTTATCATCATTGGATTCCTCATCAGCTATTAAGCATGTCTTTCTATCTCTTCTTCTGAAGTCTCGATGTCCTTTGTAATGATTATCTTTCTATCTATCATCTCGGTAATCTCTCTTTTCAGTAAAATCTTTGTCAGGACAGTTAGAAGCCATATGTCCTATCTTATCACAATTGAAACATTTCAAAGGTAGTTTTCCTTTATACTTACCTTTGCCTCTCAGTAACCTTTTGGCTAATAGTGCTTCAAACTCTTCTTGCTTTCTGATTTCCTCATACAGTTTGTGTATTTCTTCCATGTTCTTACGAAATCTTTCACTTGCTCCACTATGATGTCCTTCAAGGTACTTATACTTTCTTTAATTATAATCATTAGATTCATCAAGATGAAAAGAACTAAATGTAGATTCAACTTTATTTACCGAAGATCCACTGTTATCAAAGTTACTTAACTCCAATGCATGTAGCTTACCAATAGTAGCATCTAAAGAAACTAGCATATTAGGTACAAACCTCAATTCATTGATTGCAAAGACTGAGATTGCATAAGTCGGTAGAAGGGTTCTCAACAACTTACTTGTTATATCCTTTTCTTCAATAGTTCCACCTACTCCTTTGATTTGATTGACAATCTCCTTTAGTTTTGTACTATACTGAGTTATGTTCTCACCTTCATTCATCCTCATAGATTCAAGTTGTCCTCTTAGACTATCTACTTTTTCTCTTTGAACATGTTCATCTCCTCCATATACTGATATGAGCTTATCCCACATTGCCTTTGCATCATTGCAGCCTTCTAGATCATTAAACTCTGAATCGGTCAATGCAGATGTTATTTCAATCATTGCTTGAATATGTTCTTGCTTTGCCTTTATCTCTTCCATAGTCAATGGATAGGTGCTTGGTGTAACAAAATCATTCTCTAGATAGTATACAACATATTCTCCAACTCCTAATAGATGCAGCTTCATTCTTTTCTGCCATGTAGAGAAACTTGACTTGTTCAGCTTCGATGCATCCCTATTATACATCTTTGGATCTTTAACTCAAGTGCCTTTAAACTTTCCTTTCGGTGTCCAAAGCTCTGATACCAATTGATAGTTCTGATACTTAATATAAGTAAAAATCCAATAGCCAACAAGATGAGAGGGGGGGGGTGAATCATACAAACTTAATCATCCATAAAAACATTAGATTCAACCTCGGTAACATATACTTCAGTAATATAACCAAAACTATCAAACATGCAAACTCAAAAGCATATAAACATCATAAACCTCATAACACCAGATTTCACATGGAAACCCAAATAGGGAAAAACCACTATGGGATTTTAGACCCACTAAGAAATATACTCTTCTAGAGTATGCTCGGTTAAAAGAAAATCCTGTTAAAGATTACAAACACATTGCTAGATGTGACCCAGTTAAGGGATTTCCCTCAGATCTGTTAGGATCTTCACCTTGTTAGAAGTGACCTTGTTAAAGGATTTCAAACACTGAATCAAAATGTTACCTTGCTACAGGGTTTTACAAATAAGACTATTAAGTCCACTCGGTTAAGAGATTTTCTGTCACTTTCACAAAATAACAATAATAAAAATCTATCTACAACTTCACATCTAAAATGCTAAAGTAGATTCCTATTTGTTCAATACAATCTAGACATAGAACTAATCTTGTCTATCTGTTGGGCTTCTATACTCTGTTATTCAAATAGGTCTTCAAGATTTTGTGCTCGGTAATCACTATGTAGCATCCATGTGCATACACTTGCCCACATACATTGTTTATCAATAGTCTCCTATTTATAAACAATTAGCTAACCGCTTAATCTCCTTGATCACATTTCCCATAATCAATCATAGCCATCAAATCTTCAATCCTGTCCATGTTCAATGCATATTTCGATCTAAAAATGTTTTACCTCGCCTAGGAACTTGCATACATTTCTTGGAACTTGTGCCAGGGTATTGCGGTTCAATCTGCGTTGTAGATCTTCATGCCGACTTTCCTTTGCCATAGATTCATTAACAAACTTCATGCATGACATACCAATCATTTAATCAGTTCTAGCTCATTAGCTTCCTTAATTAAATACCGCATGTAAACATTTAATGTATTCTATTATAGCTCGGTTACAACTCGGCAACAACTTGGTGAATACTAAACTTCACTCAGTAGACATTCCACCTTCATTAACTGATAGCGATAACCTTAGGGTTTACCGACTAGGTTCCTTAGGGTTTACCAATTAGGTTCTTTACTTGATAACATAGTATAGTATTAACCTTTACAATTTACAACATATGTATGATGTTAAAACAATCTAAAACATCATGATCTCATCATTGTCTAACTCGGTACTAGTTGCCCATTGGATACCTTATTCATCCCCTTATTCATCATATTCTTTCTTGTGTCTTTTACCGACATCTTTATACTCTTTAAATCATACTTCTCAAGCTATGGCAACATCGTACTGAATTAGAAAATCAATTTCTTGACATCAATGACAAAATAATAATATCAAGACAATAAACATCCTTAATCAGTTATATCCATAATCATCAACAAACTTCTTAATATCCTTATTCAAGTGCCAACAATCTTTCATTGTCTGTTATAATGCTATATTGCCAACAAAAAACTCATGACATGCCTTATGACCCTATATCAAGTGGTCCCTACATTCATTATCCTTATAGACCTCCTCCATATGAGCATGTTTACGATTAATACCATAAATATATGCAGTGTCCTCCTCCTCCACCCGGTGGCTTAGGCATGGGATATGGTCCAAGAAGTCGGTCTCCACCCAAAAACAATTTGGAACAATAGATAAAGGACTTACAAAAGAAGATGGAGGACATCAATACACCAAAACTAGCTTACATAACGAGAGATATATGTCCCTATCCATTTGATAAAAGTATTCCAATGCCTCCATTTCCTACACACTTTGTAACACCAAATTTTGATAAGTATAGAGGCAAAGGAGACCCTAAGGCACATATAAGAATATTTTTCATAGCTTGCATTGAGGTAGCAGCAGAACAAACATACTTAATGAGATTGTTCCCACAAATTTTAGGTGAAAAAGCTATGGAATGCTTCTCCCAACTTCCACCTAGAATTAAGTCATGGGGTGATCTAGCAAAAGCTTTCATACAAAATTTCTCATATAACATAGAGACAGATATATCAGTTACCACTTTGTGCAATATGAAACAAAAGGATGGGGAGTCATTTTCATCATTCTTACAAAGATAGAGGAATTTAGCCAGTAAATGCTCTTGTGAAATTCCACAAAAATAAATGGTAGAGATGTTCACCTAGAATGTCAACTGAGAAATTGGTTATGACTTGAGGAAAGCTTGTTTGTCCACTTTCAAGGATGTCATTGAGAAAGGCTTAGCAACAAAGAAGGTCTTAATTGAGCAAGGAATCATCAAGACATTCAAAGAAAATAAAGAGGATTTTAAAGGAAAAGACAACTCACGATTTTGGAACAAGAACAAGAACACAGTAAATGATAGCGTTGTTGATGCTAACATAGTGAGACCAAAAGTCATTCTTTCTAGATCAAGTTCTACAAACAACCAAGTGAATACTCAAGTAACTTCAAAACCATGAAGGAAATACACCCCATTGGGAGAACCACTTGAATCAACTTTCAAGAAGCAAGTGGCAAACACGATAATAACAATTCCTGACAATCCTCCATATGAGCCAAAAGTTAAACCAAATTGGTGGAATGACGATGAGTATTGTGAATATCACAAGAGAAAGGGACATAAAACAAGAAACTACCATCGGTTGAAGAATATTATACAAGATCTTATTGATAGAGGTTACATTAAGATCGAAGGACATACATGCAATCAAGAACATGACATGTTTAAGAAACCATTTCCTAAACATGAGAGGGGAAAAGCCAAAGCCACAGACAAGCAAGCCAACTATACCAAAGCATCCTATAACTTTGATTCAACTGTTAATCATATTTTGATGGACAATTATGTCTCTACTATTATCAGAAAGGACAAAACATTTGAAAGTTCTACCCAAAGAGCCAAAGTTGTCCTAAAAGGCATTGGAACTTCTTCTGAATCTACCTCTGAATGTAATTTCACAACTCATCGAAGTATAGTCACCCTGCAAGGTGCTCTAGCTAAAACCACTAGTTCCTCAGCAACCAAACCTGAGTACGACCTAGTAGAGCAGTTAGGGAGGACGCCCATGCTTATCTCCATTCTTGAGCTTTTACGTATATCCCCTGCACATAAATTCATCCTTAATAAAACTTTGAGAGAAACTTCTATCCCCACTGATCTGAACGTGGACAAATTTCAATCCATGGTGGGATACCTTTCCATTCTAGATTCCCTTACATTCACTGAAGTTTACGATGCATCTTTAAGCCAACTACATAATGCACCTTTACACATTGAAGCCTTCCTACACAAACATCAAATAAAACGAGTCCTGATAGATGGAGGAGTTGGTCTCAATATATGTACTTTAAACACAATAATACAATTGGGATATTCAGATAAAGTTGTAAATGCTACAAACAAAATTACCATCAAGGCATATGCTGATGAAGAGCATTCATCCAAAGGTGCAGTCACTTTACCTCTCAGAGTAGGGCCAGTTACAAAGAATATGGTTTGTCAAGTCCTAGACCTTGATACTACATACAACATATTGCTAGGATGTCCATGGATTCATGAAATGAGAGCAGTCCCATCTAAATGGGTATCTATCATTACAGAGAAGTGGGATCCTACTATATTCCAAAAGTAATCATATCATACAAGAAAATGGTAGACGGGTTCAAGCAATATGATGTAAAGCCCTTCTCACACCTAGGGATAGGTCCCAAAATTTTTGGTTTAGACCCTTCAAAATATATTAAGGATCCTACAAAAAGGACTCCACACCTTAAGGGTTTGAACTACTCTCAATTCCTCAAGACTAGAACCTACTCAAAATGAGTAAATGGCTTCAACATCTCCAACACGCCTCTCCTTGACTCTTTCTCTAGGGGGACTTAGATTTGGTCAATTCTTTACACCTAGGAACTATTCGAAACATTGGTTTTAGGATTTGGCACCAATGCCCTATATTTCCTTTAGAAACCTACCCCCTTGGCTAGTAGCCCTCTAAAATGGGTATTTTGCCCTTAACTCCAAAATATTAAACTCAACCTAGCAAAATATTCAACATTCTAGGTACCCTTTATTAATTTACGCTTATCCCCAAAAGGGATTGGCAAGATCTAAAATCTAAGGGTCTGAACCCCTTTAGGAGCCTAGATGCCTAATTGAGGCTAATAGGCTTCAAATTACAAATAAAATCCAATTTATAGACTCTCAACCACCAAAAAAACTTCAAGAGAATGTGGGGAATCACAAATAACCTCTAATTCCAAAGTTACATTTCTGGAATCCACTACTATGAGATTTTAGGGCGAGTCTCCTAATTTTGTCCAAGGTAGTCACATGGAGATGCCTACCTAGGTTTGCTTCATACTCTTCATAGCAAAGCCTCCCCTACAAAGACCAATGTAAATCTTAAAATACATTGGCCAATCTTTCATTCTACCAAAGGAAAGGACTTCTAGATGGGTGAGATGCAAGATATGGCCATTATTTGGTGAAACCCTAGCCAAACCTTGGTTTTCTGGGTTGCAATCAGGAAACCAAGGGGTTCTCACTACTCACAAAGGACCACAACCTCAAACCACTACCAGAAAAAAGGTAACTCAATCCTCTATCTACTCCATGAAAAAATTTGTCTGAATCAATTTGTACAATGATGTACAAGCAACAACAAGATCAGATTTTCAAGACAAAAACTCAGTTTTCTGTCTTATTATGCTTCCAAACTTCAATCACCAACAACTCCTACCTTGGGAATTATGCCCACAAAGTATCTATGCCTTCTCCAAATGGTTTCCAACTAAATTTTGAAGAGGTTGGAGCCATTGAGAGGCTTACATCAACCGAAATTCAAAATGTTGCACTTTTGACAAAAGTTGTCAACCAAAACAATTTTGGGATCCACACAAATTGGATTAACCAAACACCACCTACACACCCTAAAGTCCTTCAAAGCATCAAAACAAACATCATTCTACCCATATTTACCAAATTGTCCAAATTGGCTTATCAGGATGCCTAATTTGGGACATTGGTTACAAGATGGGGTCCTTATTCAAAACATGAAAATGCATAAGCAAAAGACATTCAAAATGATGCTATGATCCTAATCCTCATCCTCTTATCCATGAATGGCTTGTTGAAGAGGTGCCCCTACACCATACTCCCTAGGAGAAGAGATCTCAAGCCCACTTGAGATTATTGGTATTATGTATATGTTGCATTGGTTTTCATTGATGTCAACACTTATCAACACTTATCCTTCTAGAGATCTTTGATTATGTTCACTAGCAAGTTTAGTGACATAAAGAGTCACTGATATTTGGTTCACTGGTAGGTTATATTGTTCACCGGCACTTAGGATGACTTTTTATCATCTGGAGATCACTTGGTTATGTCAAAGACATGGTTTGGATAGTTGGCTTTGGAGATTTGGTTATTGGTCTAACCAGGTTGACATATTTGTTGTTACCAGAAAATTGGTCTAGGTTATGGACCAGCATGCATTATCTATTCCAAATCATCATGACACATTATGGAGTTGGTTTAATCAATTAATATAGTTGTTGAGCCGACATGATGCATCAGATCTTGACTTGTTATAATTGATTTTATTGTATTATTCTTAGTAAGTCAGCCTACACATTTGGTCTTAGGTTTTGGTATCTATGTAAGATCTCAATTGTCAAATTAATATGGAGGTGGTATGTAATAAGGAATTATAAGATTGTGATATTTGATATATGTGAATATAAGCAGAGCTACTCATGCAGACACCATTTGAAGATTCAAGAAAGGTTTGAAGAAGACAATCAGAGCTTAACCAGTACTGAATCCAACATTGGAGATGCTACTTTGAGTAGTACATTATCATTGGATTTAATCATCCAATTGTAGTTAGTATAACTCCTATTTTGTGATTGAGCAGTGAGCTCTAGGTAGCTGGCCTTTCTGCATGTGCAGATCCCATTTGTAAACACATACTATCTGCATTAGTATCATTTGATTGTGGGTAAGGTTTCCCACCATGGTTTTTCCCCTTATAGGGTTTCCACGTACAAATCTTTATGTTATGTGTTGTGGTTATTGTTTCTATTTCTGTTTCATGCATTAAGTTTCACCTGTACTATTATTAACTATTAATCTGTTTACCAACATTAAGTTTGGTTTACCAGTATTAAGCATTAAGTTTGGTTAAGTTTTATTTGGGTTGAAATTATTAGACAACTGATTCACCCCCCCTGTCAATTGCCTTCAGGTCCTAACAAAGTTTAGGGTTTGGAGGTCTGCACCATAGTTGGAGTATTGGTTTTCTATCATCCAAACTACTTTAGAGTCTAGTTTTCCTTGCCAAGCCACCAAATACTCTTCATACTCCTTGTTCCTTGTTCTCTTTGTGACTCTAGTGTCAAGAACATTTCTCAATTTTGGTGGATCATGATTTGGAATATCATCATCTGCTACAACCTGTATTGGTTCCTCCTCTTCATTATCATTCCCTTTGTAAGGTGTTATACCACATACATTGAAAATGGGTGACAATCCAAGATCAGGAGGAAGTTGGATTTTTTAAGCATTCTACCCATACTTCTTTACAATCTGACATGGTCCAATCTTCCTCTACATGAGCTTTGTGTGTTTTCCTTTTGGGAGTCTCTCCTTATTCAAATTCACCCATACTAAGTCCCCAACACCAATATGCACATCCCTTTTTTTCTTGTCAACATGAGCCTTGTACTTCTCTATAGATTGTTGGAGATGAGACTTCACTTGATCATGTACCTCCTTGATGGCTGAGGCAAAAGCTTCACCACCTGCACTAATGGAATCTTCTTTAGGTAAATCCCTCAACTCTAACACACCCCTTGGGTGGATGCCATACACAATTTGGAAAGGAGATTTCCTAGTGCTTCTATTTATGGTGTCATTATATAAGAACTCTTCCTGTGACAGTATGTTGTCCCATTTTTCTCCATGTTGTCTTGTCAAGCATCTTAATAGGTTCCCCAAGGACCTATTGACAACTTTATTTTGTCCATTCATTTTGGGATGGTAGGCTGATGAGAAAGCTAGGTTGGTTCCTAGCTTCTTCCAAAGGGTCCTCCAAAAATGCCCTATGAACTTCACATCCTTGTCTGAGACTATGTTTAGGGATAATCCATGTATCCTAACTATCTCTTTGAAAAACAAGTCTTCAACATATGAGGCATCATAAGAGGATTTGCATGGCAAGAAATGAGCCATTTTTCTAAATTTGTCCACCACTACAAAAACACGGTCATACCCCTTCCTTGTCCTAGGCAAACCCAACACAAAATCCATGCTTATGCTTTCCCATGGCCTAGAAGGAATGGTTAAAGGTTGGTACAAACCTACATTGGTGGATTTCCCTTTGGCTTTTTGACATATCACACATGTTTCTACAAACCTCCTAGCATCTGCCTGCAACTTAGGCCACTAGTAGTCTCTTTTCACAAGGTCAAGTGTCTTGTCAAATCCAAAACGACTTGCCATTGCTCCAGAATGCTTCCCCCTAATAATATTCAGTCTCATCGAACACTTAGGTATGCATAACTATCCACCCTTGAATAGAAATCCCTCTTGGATTAAAAAATAAGAAAATTCAACATGATACCTCTCACCAAAAGATTCACATACCTTGTAGATCTCTCCAAAATCTTCATTTGCATCATACATGTTCTTCAAGGAGTCAATGCCAACACTTTCCATCTTAATTTGGTTGATGGTTAAGACCCTCCTTCTTAAGGCATCTGCAACTTTGTTCTTGACCTCCTTTCTATTCTTGAGGGTGAAGGTGAAGGCTTGTAGGATCTCTACCCACTTCATGTGCCTGTGATTTAACTTCTCTTGATTGTTTATGAAACTTAGAGCCTGATTATTAGTGATAACTATGAGCTCCTTTGGCAATAAGTAGTGCCTCCACTTCTTCAATGACTGAACTAAAGCATACATCTCCAAATCATAGGATGAATATCTCCTCTTGGCATCATTTAGTTTTTTACTAAAAAAGCCAATTGACCTTCCCTCCTAACTGAGTACTACCCCAATAGCCATGTGGATTACATCTCAGTCCACCTAAAATATCTTGTTCAAGTTTGGTAGGGGAGGGACTAGTTGTTCAGCAACTTTAATTTTCAAAGTCTCAAATGAGTCATCTACCTCCTTGGTCCAACCAATCCTGCACTTTTGTCCTCCTTTTATGGTGTCAAGCATTGGTGCACAAACATGACTAAATCCCCTTATAAAATTCCTATAAAAGGTTGCTAAGCCATGGAAACTTCAGACATCATTCATGGTTTTAGGTGTTGGCCAAGATAGAATAGCACTTACCTTCTCCTGGTCCATTTTCAACTCACCTTTTGAGATTACAAAGCCCAAGTAAATGATCTCCTCCTGCATGAACAAACACTTACCCAAGTTTATCATTAACTTCTCTTCATGTAACCTTTTGAGGACCATATCTACATGTTTGAGGTGCTCTTCCCTTGTGTGGCTAAAGATCAAGATATCATCTAGATCCACTATTACAAACTTGCTTATGAACTCCACCAAGACCTTATTCATCAACCTCATGAAGGTACTAGGGGCATTGAACAACCCAAATGGCATGACTTTCCACTCATACAACCCCTCATTGGTCTTAAAAGTTATTTTCCATTTATCCCCTGGCCTTATTATAATATGATGGTATCCACTTTTTAGATCAATTTTGGTGAAATATTTTGCACCCCCCAAGCAATCAAGTAATTCCTCTATCCTAGGGATTGGAAACCTATACCTTATAGTTATCTTGTTGATGGCCCTTGAGTTTGTGAAAAGCCTCCAAGTGCCTTCTTTCTTGGGTGCAAGGATAGAAGGTACTGCACATGGGCTTAGACTTTTTCCAATTAGCCCTAATTCTATCAAATCCTCAATTTGTTTTTCCATCTCTACATTCTGGTCTAGAGTAAGCTTATATGCTATTTTATTTGGTAGGGTAGATCCAGGGATTAGATCTATGCAATGACTTATGTCTCTTACTAGTGTCAGGGACCTTGGCATTCCATCCAAGATGATACCTTTGTACTTGTCAAATAACTGTTTGACTACAGGGTCTATGTGCCTCTGTCCTTCTTCTTTCCTCTCAGTGAACTTCTCCTTCTTTTTCACCTTGGAACTAGGAATGAGGGCATAAAAAACTGCATATTTCTCTACAATTTCCTTCATGAACTTCTTTCCTTCTACCAACAACACTTTAGCATCCTTCCCCTTTGGTTCCATCTCATTCTCCATCAGAGGTAAAAGTTCTATCCCCTTACCATATTTGGTGATTGAATAGGTGTTTCTAACCCCATCATGATGAGCCTTCAAATCAAACTGCCATGGTCTCCCGAACAAGAGATGACATGCATCCATCTTGGCTACATCAAATAGCAACCTATCCTTATAGGATCCAATCTAAAACTCTACCCAAGCCTTCTCTTCTACCACTTCTTGCTGACCTTGGGTGAGCCATGAGACCTTGTAGGGGTAAGGATGTGGCAACCTTCTCAACTTAAGCTTCTCTACCATTTAGAAGTGACACAAAATTCATAGTAGACTCGAAGTCTATCAAGACCTTGCATACCTTTCCTCCTGCCTTGCAAGTAGTTTTGAAAAGAGAATTTCTTTGTGGGGGCTCCTTATGAGGTACCTTCATGGTGGTCACTTCTCTCCTCATCATCAGAGCCTCTCCTCTTTTAGGGTATCCATAGCTATCAGGAGCATTGACACTTTGATAGGTGTTTGCACTTGCCACACTTTGGCAATCAGATTCCTACACCAAGTTGCTCCTCCTTTCTCCTATGGATCTTGTAGCCTTCTCCAAAAACCTATTGGCCATGTGCCCCTCTTGGTTGCAATTGTAACATCTAGTAGGTCCTCTACCTTGGGATCTTCCTCTAGAGGATGGTCTTCTGCCTCTAAAGTTCCCTCTTTGATTGTAGCCTCCTCCTTGGTTGTAACTCCTCTCTTCTTTGGCACCTTCTTGACTAGAATCACCTTGGTATCCAAAACCATTTCCTTTGCCTCTAAAAGGGCTTCTTCCCTCTCTTTTTTGTCTCCCTTTGGCTCTGCTATTTTGTTTCTACCTTCTCTTTAGCTTCTCCTCCATCTTAAGTGCCAACTGAAAACATTATTGGACTATCTCAAGGGTGTGGAGATTCAAATCTTCTTGGATGGAAAATCTCAGTCCATTGAGATATCACACCACTTTTTCATCCTCACTCTCCTTTACCTTGGTCTTCACACACAACTTCATGAATTCCTCTATTTAGGAACTCACATCCATCTCCTTCTATTTCAAGTTTTGTCTCCTCTTGTGCAATTGGACTTTATAGTCCACTACAAAATAGGCTTGCTTCACCAAAGCCATCATCTTATTCCAAGTAAAAACTCTTCTCTTCCCCTCTTTTACCCTCTCATCTTGGATGAAAGTCCACCAAGTCAATGCAACCCCTTTCATTTTGGATTGGGCCATTTTCACCCTTTGGTACTCTGGTATGTCTTCACTCTCAAAGAAATTGTCCAAAGAGTCTATCCACTCCATCACTGTATTAGGTTCCATCTTACTTGCAAAAACTAGTAGATACAACTTCACATCCATTGTTCTCCTTTCCATGGACTTGATGACACTCATCAGGGGTCTCTGGTCTGCAAGAACCTCAAGTTCTTCCTGCCTAGGGATCTCCTCTTCATCCCCTTCTTTGATTCCTCCAAGGTCTCTCTCTCCCCTCTCCACTTTGTCCTTCAACTGGTCCATTTCATCTCTCAAGGCCTGATTCTTAGCCCTGACTTATCTTCTCTCTACCATCTCCTTCTTCACCAAGACAACCAACTCAACATTGGTTATCCTTGATGGGATATCTTGGGATCCCTCTTCCTCTGACATCTTGTCTTCTTCTTCAGTCCAAAGGACACTCCTAATCTTTGATACCACTTGATGCAGAGCCCTTCTCACACCCAGGGACAGGTCCCAAAAGTTTTGGTTTATACCCTTCAAAAGATAGTAAGGATCCTACAAAAAGGACTCCACACCTTAAGGGTTTGAACTACACTCAACTCCTCAAGACTAGCACCTACTCAAAATGAGTAAATGCCCTAAACATCTCCAACATGGCTCTCCATGAATATTTCTCTTGGGGGCCTTGGATTTGGTCAATTCATGACACTTCAAAACTATTTCAAACATTGGTTTTAGGCTTTGGCACCAATGCCCTATATTTCCTTTGGAAACCTACCCCCTTGGCTAGTAGCCCTTTGAAACAAGTATTTTGCCCTTAAATCCAAAATCTTGAATGTAACCTAGCAAACTATTCACCATTCTAGGTACCCTTTATGAAGTTACACTTATTCCCAAAAGCGATTGGCAAGATCTAAAATCTAAGGGTTTGAACCCTTTAAGAGCCTAGAGGCCTAATTAGGGCTAATAGGCTTCAAATTACAAAGCAACTCCAATTTCTAGACTCTCAACCACCAAAATAACTTCAAGAGAATGTGGAGAATCATAAATAATCTGTAATTCTAGGGTTGCATGCCTGAAACCACCGCTATGATATTTTAGGGTGACTGTCCTAATTTTGTCCAAGGTAGTCACATGGAGATGCCTACCTAGGTTTTCTTCATTCTCTTCACAGAAAAGCCTCACCTACAAAGACCAATGGAAATATTAAAATACATTGGCCAATATTGCATTCCTTCAAAGGAAAGGACTTCTCAATGGGGAGATGCAAGATATGACCATTATTTGGTGAAACCCTAGCCAGACCCATATTTTTTGGGTTACAGTCAGGAAACCAAGGGGTTCTCACTGCTCACAGAGAGACAAAACCTCAAACCATCACCAAGAAAAAGGTAACTCAATCCTCTATCTACTTCATGAACAATTTTTTTAGAATCAATCCATACAATGATGTACAAGCAACAACAAGATCAAATTTTCTAGGGAAAAACTCAGTTTTCTGTCTTATTATGCTTCCAAAATTCAATCACCAACAACTCCTACCTTGGAAATTGTGTCCATAAGGTATCTAGGCCTTCTCCAAATGGTTTCCAACTGAATTTTGAAGAGGTTGGAGCTGTTGAGAGGCTTACATAAACCAAAATTCAAAATGTTGCACTTTTGTTTACAAAAGTTGCATTTTCCAAATGTTGCACTTTTGTTTACACAACTTGGATCAACCAAACACCACCTACACACCCTAAAATCCTTCAAAGCATCAAAACAAATATCATTCTACCCCTATTTACCAAATTGTCCAAATTGGCTTATCAAGATGCCTAATTTGGGACATTGGTTTACAAGGTGGGGTCCTTATTCAAAACATGAAAATGCATAAACAAAAGGCATTCAAAATGATCCTATGATCCTAATGCGCATCCTCTGATCCATGAATGGCTTGTTGAAGAAGTACCCCTACACCATAATATTTCATAAAGATAACCTTTGAGAAGATACCAAGAGAGAAAAATCAAGCTGCAGATGCCATGGTTACTATTGCCTCACTGATTCATCTACCATAGAATGAATCCCGCTATGAGTTCTTGGTGTATAACCTTTTGGTTCCCTCATACGAGATCACTCCTACAGAAATGATATGTGTCGTTGGTCTTCATTCCTAGTTATACGGTTCCATCTTCACATACCTTTGTAACAACACCCTTCCTCCTGACTTATCCAACAACCAACGCCGCACTTTCATTCGCCAATCTTCCCGATATGTCATTTTAGCCAATATCCTCTGTTGTCGAGGTCTAGATGGAACTTTTCTTAGATTTTTAGAAGGGGATGAAGCTCTGATTGCATTATGCGAAGTTCACGAAGGTATATGTGGTCCACATTCTAGTAGTCCTACCTTAGCCAATAAACTCATTAGGATAAGATATTACTGGCCCAGTATGGAAAAAGATTCATATCTGTTTATCAAGAAATATAAGAAATTTCAAATTCATTGAGATGTTATTCATGCACCAGCACAAGAACTTCAATCGATTGTGACTCCTTGGCCCTTTTGTCAGTGGGGACTTGACCTCATAGGCAAGAGTCACCCTCCTTCTTCCAATGGTCATAAATTCATTCACTACCACATAGTATTTCACAAAATGGATTGAAGTCATGCCTCTTACACAAGTCATTGGAAAATATATTTCCACATTCATTCTTAACAATATCATTTGTCGGTACGGTATTCCTCTTTCCATCATCACCAATAACGGATGTCCCTTAAAAAACCAAGATGTTTGTGAACTTTGTCATCGCTTCCATATTACCCATCATTTCTCCACTCACTATTACCCCCAAGGTAGTGATCAAGCTGAGGTGTCTAATAAAACTATTCTTAAAATCCTCAAAAAGACAGTTGATGACACTAACCAAAACAGGCATATCCAGCTTAATCCCGCACTTTGGGCTTATCACACAAGTGTTCGCACACCTATAGGAGCCACACCTACACCTTATTCACATGTCTATGGCATCAAAGTTATCCTACCTATTGAGGTTGAGTTACCATCTTTATGAGTCTCTTTGCACAACATTATCAATGATGAAGACTACAAGGTCTCTCACTTACAAGAATTAGAACTATTGGATGAATGAAGAAAAACTTCTTTTAATCATCTCAAGGCTTATCAACAACAAATGAGTCGCAATTACAATCACAAGCTAAAGCCTCATACATTTGAGGTGGGTGACATATTTCTCAAGTAAAATCCAAACAATTAGCAAGAAAGAGAGAAGAAGGGCAAGTTTGAATTGAATTGGCTTGGTCCTTACATCATCACAACAGTCTATGGATTAGGTGCATATCAAATTTTGACACCAGATGTAGAACCTTCAGAGGATCCTATCAATAACATGCACCTTCACATGCTTTACACATAGCTCTTCCAAATATCCTAATTGAAAAATACAAAAAAAAAAAAAAAATACAAAAAGAAAATCATAAAAATAAAAAATTGTTACTTGGTGAAAACCTGGCAAACAGGCACCTTGTGACACAAAAAAAATTGAAAAATAAAAAAAGTAAAGAGAAATAAATTTGTCCAACAGTGAAAACCACTTCGGTGGTGCCTTGGGCAAGTACCATGGTGAAAACTAGGTCACTGATGCCATGTGTAGAGACATTGCTCCTCCCTCCTTCAGGATTCCATCTCATCCTTTCACTCTTGCACACACTCACAGCCTATCCATCCATAATAAAATTACCCATTCCCATCATAGATTGTTATTGATATACCTAAGATTGGTTAGACATTCATAATAATCCCTCCTTTTCACCCTTTTCATCCATAATAAATCAGCTCCTACCTATGGCTAAGGCAAATCCTACATCTAGTGATAGGTGTGGAACTAAGAGCATCACACATTCTGAGGAGTCCAGTTTCTTCCAGTTTTCTTCAGTCTATACACACACAATCCACAATAAAGAAACACTTGCATCATAGATCCATTGTAAAGTTTCATCTTCTCCATAATAAAGTATCAGTTTCATGGATTCAATCAGTTTCAGATGAGATGTATACAACAACAATGGGCTTCAACAAATCAAATATTTCAACAGACTAAAATAACATTATGGTCCAGTGCTATCTATCCATTTGTGAATGAAAATATTGTGACCACAATCAAATAGACTTATACAAGTGACACGAGACACTAAAGTTGAGGACTATAGTGAATGTTGGTGTCGAGTCTTGGTTTTCTTTTGATTTTATCTTTTTGTGACATGTCTTTTAGCTTTTGCGGGATGTCTCTGACTAGAGATTCTATCTCTAAGATGTCTTTGACTAGAAAGGTGAGGATGGGGTATCATCACCTATTTTTCTTTGTTGTCTGTGGATTATCTCTTAGTAATGCTTTGACTTGTCCAAGGATATGAGGACACTATGAGTCTAGTGTGAACTAGGGCATTCCTTGTTTGCGACCATCTGATCTCCATGCAAATGGGTACAATGAATTTCTGGGTCGAACCTATACCTCGATTGTCATAACCTATTTGCCATAATAAAGCTCAATCATGATAAAGAACAAGAAGCTCTTTCAGTTCCATGTCTTCTATCTTTCATCCCCCTTTCTTGATTGACCTCCATCATCCTTGATTCTATGTAGCCCTCTATCACATGACTGAGTATAATGACACGCCAAAAATATTTGCATTTCATGTAGTTTGCACCTGCACTATCACATATCTCATTTCATACATATATATTTCATATCACAATTACACCGTATCCTACACACAATACATGTTAGCACATTTTACATTTTCATCATGTAAATAGTTATTTGCATTATCATATTCATCTGTATTCCACGCATTCACATTCTCATATGCATAACATATAAAACATAAAAGAATAATTTCTTTTGCCTTTCATCATGTACATATTTGTATCCATATCATAAAATCATCATCACATAGAAACATGCATCACATAGAAGCAACATCACATAGGTACACATGTATATAGCTGCTGCAAGGATGAATCATCTCATATATATATCTCAAAAATCGTAAGTGTCATGATACAGTGATGTCAAAATACATATGGCTACCAAATCACCCGAAGGTGTCTACATCATCATACAAAAATGGTACAAAGCTGATACATAGGGAGCCCTCTAAGGCTATGATGAACTCCCTCCCTCGGAGCTAGCTCACCTCAATAAAGTCTGAGCCCTAGAAGTCCTCGCCCTAGGATCATCTCTCCTTCCCCCTCTATCTGGTGGTGGTGGAGGACCCATGACCCCACCACTAGATTCCTATCTCCTGTCTCTCCCTCTAGTGGTCGTCATAGTCCGTGATGGTCTATGGAAGCTCCTAGCCCGATCATCTAGTGGCACCACTCCATAGTATAGGTCTCTCTAGTAGGCTATCTCCTCTCCTTCCCACAGAACATAGGCGTATTTGGCCCCTATGTCATCTGCTTCTTGCCTACCTACCTGCCTGCCCTCAATGTTGTCTCAGCCTCCGTGTAGCACTGAATAGCCTGATCTCTCTCTCTCAGTGTCCCTCAGCTATCTCCTAAGCCTAGACCCATCTCTCTCTAGATCCTGGATCTCATCTTCTTATCCCTGCAAGATCTCTCTCAAGGATAGTAGCTCATCATCCTCCTCTTCTCCCCCCTCCCCCTATCCCTATGGATACTCCTATGGCTGCTCCTATCCTTGTCCCTGTACCTATCTAGGAACCTTTACTGCTAGCACCTATAAAGGTAATCCACCTCTACCTCTGACTACATGAGCCTATCTCTCCTCTCCACCATCCCTCCTCTAAGATACCCTCCTCTCTGCCAGTACCCCCGCCTCCACTGTCGGCCTCTACCTCCACCATCCCCACTATCATCTCCACCATCTCCACTATCACCCTCTATCGGCTCCCCTGGATTTGTCAACCATGGAAATGGATGATCAGCCCAATATGTGCTATACTCTGCATCCATCCCTGCATCCTCCACATCTACCCAAATATCCCAAGGCATGGGAACCATCTCCAACATTTGTGTCACTCCCTGATCATAAGAAAGAAACAAACCTAAATGATCTTGATTTCTCACTATCTGCACATACATCCTTGACCCCCATGGCATCCACTGTATCCTACCAAACTGCCTACATACTCTATCTATCAACTGCCTCTCAATAACATATGGTGTCCTCCCGATCGGATACCTACTCCTAAACACATATGAAAGCTCCACTACATCATTCTCCCACTCACACTCTTGGTAAGGCCTCCATTCCACATTGTCTATCTCATCGATAACCCGGTGCCAATACTCTAGCCTCCCAATACATGGCTAAGAAGTAATCATATCATACAGATGTACATAACTATGCCCATGTCCCCTACCTCTAAAGGGTATCGGTCATATCACCAAAATATGCCCATACCTGCAACAATGTCACTCCACACCCTAATCTTGTTGATCCATGATACACAAACTAATGCATCTCATAATACAAGTGTGCCAATAGACACAACCCACTTGCAAACCTAGTGTGATCAGTCACCAATGTCTCTAGAGTCCTCCCCCATCCAACAACCAACCCTCATGTCTCCCTGTCCAGACAGAGGAACCCACTGATAACTCCTACCAGCACCATTGGTATCACCAATCCTATCATTTTCATAGTATCCCAAGACAAATTTCCTGCCCTCATCTCCAATCCTAGAACCTGGAACACTCATCTCAGCTCTCGATCATAAGGAACCAACTCCCCATCAATCAGTATCCACAGTATCCTATATACATCCTCTAAGGTGACTATCATCTCACCCATCAAAAAAATGAAATGTGCATGCCTCTGAGTGCCATCTCTCAGCTAATGCAGTCAGCAACCCCATGTTTGCCCAAAACACAAGAATATACATAATATATCGCAAGCCCATGGCTCCAACTGCTGCCCTATCCTCAAATGTCAGCTCTACTCATAATCCCTAAGTTGAAGGGAATCTCTCTCATGACTCTAGCATAGGTAGGTCCTCCTACAGTCAAGCAAATCAACAATGTCAATCCTAGTAGTACTCCTCATTCATCACAAAGTGTTGCTTTTTATCCTAGTGCTTATATCTATCATATGGCACTCTATCCTAGTAGTACTCCTTGTTCATCACAAAGTGCTGCTTTTTAATCCTAGTTCTTATATCTATCATATGGCACTCTATCCTAGGAGTACTCCCTATTCACCACAAAGTTCTACTCTTATCTTTTAGCGAACCTACTTGAGTTTATCCTCTTAAGTAGCTTATACAATTGACAACATATGTTCCATCACAAAATTGTCAATTTCAGCCTTATCCAATTGACAATGTATGTTCTATCACAGAATTGTCAATTTCTATGGTACTCCCTGTTCATCACAAAGTGCCTCACTCTATCCTATCCTAGGGCCTCTACTTGAGTGTATCCTCTTGAGTAGTTTCCTGATTGGCAATGTATGTTCTCTCAAACAATTGTCAATCCTAGCCCTATTTGTTATCCTAGTCTTCCCTAGAGGACTTGTTTGAGTATATCCTCTTAGCAACTTATCCAATCGACAATGTATGTTTATCATAGAACTGTCGATTCGACCTTGAAGACATAAATGTGCATTCATGACACAAACTCACTTACATACTTCACAGACACACTTGAAACACACAAACGTGCTTCTGTTCTGCATAGACGTGCCTGCCCTGCATAGATGCGCCTGCCCTTTGTAAATGCACTCACATTTGACATAGATGCTTTTTCAATCATAGACACGGTCAAACTCGACACAAACATGCCTAACCTATCCAAACGCATTTGGCACCAACATAGATGCACCTTCCCATCTTTTGATCCGCTTGACATTTTTTGCAACATACCTAATGCACATTTATTGACCTACCTAGCATGCATTTATGACATCAATTAATGCACCAAGGTACAAGGAGATTTTGTGGTACTCACTGGCTCTCCTTCATTTGCTGGCTTTTCATATCGATGAACACGGTCTAATTTGTGCACCAATATCATATCCAAGTTCTTTGTAGCCTATACTAGGAACCTATTTGGTTATATGTAGCATTAGACATACTAGCAGATTTCCAAATTTAAAAGTTCCTTTCTTGTCCTTCTTAATCTTTCCTAAGTTGTCAATTAATTCATCCTTCAACCACTCACATACATCAATCTTTGCATTATCTGTGACCATATCATAAGCACTCTTAATGCATAAAATTGAAACTGAATTAAGTCTATTTGCATGAGTAGCTTTATATCCTAATATCATGCTAATAAATCTCACATTAATGTCTGTTACATCATTTAGTCTTAAGAACCTTCTGTCAGATGTTGCACCAGTTAGGTTTATAACTAGGTCATTGGATACCTTCTTAGTTTTATTTGGCCTTTTACCGGTGGTCAATAACCCTGTGACATTTTTCACAGCTTCCTTGGTGATTTTGTGAATTCCATTTAACTAGAAAAATTCACCATGTACCCTGCTTAAGACTATCCTAATCACATCCTTGGGGAATTCATGAATGCTAAGGATCTCTGTAAATCCTAGGGTTTCAATGATCTTGTGTTCATCCTTTACATTGCTAAATTCATCACATATGACAGTTTTAAACATGGTTTTAATCTCTTCATCTCCTAGTTCCTCAATGTTACAGTGAATGTAAATTCTGGGGTCTTCAGCATAAACAACTCCCTTAGGAATTTGAGAAAAAGCACCTAAAGTATCATCTTTCTTTGCTACTTCAAGAACTAATTGAAATATGGGCCTAGGTCTTATTATAACTTCGACAATAGTAGGGTTTGCTATATATTGAAGTGCAGAGGTGGATGCCATGATAAAATACCTCTTACTACCTTTAGGATGGATGATTGCTTGAAGTGTTCTTGCCTCTTGCTCGAAATGCCTTAGCTCAAAATCTTCATGCTCTTCGTAGGTTTGAAATCTCAATGAAATGAAATGGAGCCAAAACCTCAAATTTATAGTGTCTTTTTCCATCTACCACATTAAATGTATGCCGGTTAAGTATTCACTTAACATTGTCTGCCGGTAATAAAGTAATTTCCAACTTCTCATCTCTAACCGAGGGAATAATAGCATATGTGTCATTAGATTTCCAAACCCTCAAGGAAACTTTCTTCAATTCGATGAAGAACTTCCTACCGGTGGAGCATCACTCTGTCCTACCAGTGAAGCATCACTCTGTCCTGCCGGTGAAGAATTGATTGATTCTACCAGTGGAGGAGTATTCCAAATATTTAGATCATCTTTTCTAATCCATTATTTTGAGAATTCTTGCTTAACCTCTTCAACTTTTTCTTTACCTTTCAAGCTAGAACTTTTGTTGTCTACCGGTGATCCTTTACTTCTACAGAATTTTGCAATATGCCCAATCTTGTTACATGCATAACAAGTTACATTATTCTTCTGAATAGCTTTCCCATAACCTGTGTCAGTTTGTGTTTTGCATTGATTAGATAAATGTCCAAATCTTCCACAAACATAACATCTCACATTCATTCTGCAATTTTCAGAGTTGTGACCAACTTTGTTGCATTTAGAACATTGACCGGTGGGTGTGTTGATATTCTAATAATTTCTAGATCTACATTCATTTTCTCTATGACCATACTTATTACAGTTAAAGTATTTTCCATTGAATTTATAAGCATTAGGGTGCCTTACTAGTTTATTGTGATCCTGAGTATTTGCAGTACCGGAGCTTTCACCAACTTCAAAGCCAATTCCAGAAGTGTCACCTTTAGGTTTTTGATTCTTCACCAAGGTGCCAAGTTCCTCTGAGATTTTCTTGAATTTTTCATTATGTTGATTTACAGTTTCTAGTTCTCTTTCTAAGGCTTCTTTCTATCTCATCAGTTCATTGGAGTCATTTTGAGTGTGCATCAGATCTATCTTGAACATGTCATTTTCATAGCTAAGTCTTGTGTTCCCATTTGTTGCATCACTTAGTCTTCTGGTCAATTCTTCTTCATTCTTCTTCCTATCTTCAATCTCTACAGAATCTCATAGTCATATCTTGCATCTCATTCTTTGTTGTCATGTTCTCTTATTTTAGCTTGCTTAACATATCATTAAGTGATTCTTTTTCATCATTCTCATTTTGCATCTTTTCACAAAGTTCTCTTCTCTTGTTTCTTGCAATAGTAAGATTCTCTTGAAGTGCCTGAATGATATCTTGAGCTGCCTTTAGATCATCTTCTAGTTTGATATTTTTTAATTTTTCTGCATCATAGTCTAAGAGAGCTCCTTCAAGTTGCTTCATCAGATTTTTCATCTTTACCAGTGTCAAGATCTTCCTCAAGCTGTTAGGCTTCTAAAAATAGAGGACCAAGCTCTGATACCAATTGTTAGGATTCCCAATAGATACTGAGAGGGGGGGGTGAATAAGTATCTAATCAGTGTATAGAATTTCTCAAATTAAAACATGCAGAACATATTATAACAGTGTACCGGTATGCAAGAAATAATGTAATGAACAGAATTAAAAACATCCACATGAAAAGCACACCATGACATAAGGATTTAATGAGGAAACCCTATGTGGGAAAAACCTCGATGGGATTTGTGACCCACAATATTCACTCACTGGCCAATAAGAGAATATTACTTACAATAGGGGCCTGCACATGTAGGAAGGCCAACTACCTAGAGCTCACTGCTCAATGGGAAGTCTCACTGACTTACAATGTGGATTATACAAATCCAATAACTTGTACTGCTTTACAATAGCATCTATAATGCCTGATCTAGTACCGGTTGCTGCTCTGCTTCTTACATAAACCCTTTAACCTATATTTTGCATAATAGGTCTGCCTTAATAACTTTTCTTTTCGCTTACTTCACTTTCTTACTTCCTTACAAAATGTCTACAATGATCTCTTTTATATATAAGTCATTTTACAACATGCCAAGCCAGCTTACAAAGTTTTTACAATGATAAACAAAATATAATATATAACAAAATCCTATCGGCCTTTGTGCTAGTAACCTTCCTTTCTTTGTGTCAGTGCCAGTGTCCTAAGTGCCGGTGTAGAGTGTGTTCGTTGATGTCGGTGAACTATCTTTCTAGTGTAATGCCTTGTCGGTATAATGCCTTGCCAGTGCCATAGGATTGTAAGGTTGCCATCAATGACAAAACCTTCAATCACCTACAATGTCTCATTGGAGTGTGCATATGCCAACACCCTATCCCTAGTCTCTCGTGTCTATCTTCTTTATCCCATGACTCTATCAATCTATCCAATCTTTTTAGTCCTTTCTAGCCTTTCTTTCTTAATGAGAGATTGTCTATGATATTTTCAGACATTTTCATCCAATCTCTCGAGGGGGCATATCATTCCCATCTTGGGGCAACTGTGTATTAGTTTATCTTATCTTCTTTGAAACAATGTGACAAGTTGCATTGTCTCAAAGAGGGGAAAAATGTAGACACCTAAAATTGTATGTCTAATTAAATAAATATTTTTTATTTATTTAATTATTTTTATCCCAATTCTTCTATTAATTAAATAAATCTTTATTTATTTATTTAATTAATTTATCCTCTTCTTGCCTTTTTCCTCATTTAAATAAATACTTTTATTTATTTCAAATGATCCTTTTCCTAAATTAAATAAATATTTTATTTATTTAATTGATCCCATTTCCTCTATTAATTAAATAAATCTTTATTTATTTAATTAATTCATTATCCTTTTCTACCCATGACACATGTCATTCATCTCTTAATTCCTACACTACCTAACCTCTCATTATTTTCTTATTTCCTCTACCTACCCTTTAATCCTAGCTGACCATCTATCTTTTACACCTCTTAATCAAATCCCTCCATTTCTTATAGTGTCTTCTATATAAGGATATACTTCCTTCATTATCAATCTCCTAAGCATTCTAGCATTCAAACTTTCATATGCGATCAAGCCTACTTGCGACCACATTTCTGTTCTTTGTTGAGCTCTTGTGCACACATAAAATCTGAGAGCAAATATATCAAGCAAGATCAATGGAGATAAGAAGAATGGAGATTTAAAACCTATTAGACACGTGATGGTATCATCTTTGTGATTTTTTGATTTGCACTATCTTAGGTTATCTTCATATGTTATGGTGGATCTTTTTGTTGTTAGGTTAGGGTTTTGTGGTTGAATCTATTTTAGTCTTTCAATATTTCATTATCCACTTTTCACCATAAACACAACCCAATAGACATCATTTGCACTAATCTTTCCATTAAGAGTAATAGTTCCCTTACCTTTAACCATGCAAGGTGAGTCATTACCAAATATTAAAACTCCACCATCAAATTCCTTCAAACAAAGAAATTTGCTCCGGTCACCGGTCATGTGATGTGAACAACCACTATCAATGATACAATCATCAAAATTATTCATGCGAGAAACTAAAGCTTTCTAATCAGATGTTTCTTCTTTAATGGCTACAAACATAATATCTTAATTAGCATCACCATCCGATTCCTCATCAATGATACCACCATCAACTGCAGTAAGACAATCTCTTTTGCCTTTTCTCTTGTACTTCTTGAATTTGTCTCGCTTGTGCTCATTATCACAATTAGGACAGTTACCTGCAATGTGTCCAATCTCATTGCATGCAAAATATTTCAAAGGTAATTTACCTCTGTAGACACCTAAAATTGTCCTGTCTAAATAAATAAATATTTTTATTTATTTAATTATTTAAGCCCAATTCTTCTATTAATTAAATAAATCTTTATTTATTTAATTAATTCATTTATCCTCTTCGAAGCCTTTCCTCATTTAATAAATACTTTTATTTATTTAAATTATCCTTTTCCTAAATTAAATAAATACTTTTCTTTATTTAATTGATCCCATTTCCTCTATTAATTAAATAAATCTTTATTCATTTAATTATTCCATTACCCTTTTCTACCTATGACACATGTCATTCATCTCTTAATTTCTACACTACCTACCCTCTCATTATTTTCTTATTTCCTCTACCTACCCTCTAATCCTAGACAACCATCTATCTTTTACACCTCTTAATCTTATCCCTTCATTTCTTACAGTGTCTTCTATATAAGGAGATGCTTCTTTCATAATCAACCCTCTCCTATGCTTTCAAACTTTCATATGCAATCAAGCCTACTTTCAACCACATTACCGTTCTTTTTTGAGCTCTTGTACACACATAAAATCTGAGAGAAAATATATCAAGGAAGATCAATGGAGATATGAAGAATGAAGATTCAAACCCTAGTGGACATGTGATGGTATAATCTTTTTGATTTTGTTGATTTGCATTGTCTTAAGTAATCTTCATATGTTATGGTGGATCTTTGTTGTTGTTAAGCTAGGGTTTTGTGGTTGAATCTATTTTAGTCTTTTAATATTGTTGTTTCCATTATTCACTTTTCACCATACACAACCTCTATATTTAATAGTACCTCTAGGAAACCACTTGGCCAACAATTCTTCAAGTTCAACCTAACTCTCTTCTTCATCAACTTCTCTACTAGATCTAGATTCATAATTGTGATTGATATCTCTACTTTTCCTCATAGATGGGTTAGAAACTAAAGCTCTAAATGCATATTCAAATTTATGGATACTACCATCATAACCATTTAATTCAAAAGCAATAAGCTTACCAATGATGGAGTCAAGGGTTACCTTTTTTTTGTCAATAGACTTTAGCTCCTGAATGGTTGTAACTTGGATAGCATAGACCGGTAGCAGGGTTCTTAACACCTTACTAACCATTGTGGCATCTTCCACTTTACCACCAACACTTTTATTCTCACTAGCTATATCTTTTATCCTTTGACCATACTGTTGGATATTCTCACCTTCAGCCATCCACATGTCATCAAACTTTCCTCTTAGACTCTTTTCCTTGGAAATCTTGACATGTTCATCACCACTATAAATCTCTTCAAGTTTCTTCCATACCTCATATGCAATCTCTAGACCATAGACATCAACATATTCTCCATCAAATAAAGAACTGATAATAGCCTCTAGTGCTTGATTGTTTTCTAGTTTCTCTTTCTTCTAATCATTAGTCATAATCCCACTAGGTGCAACATATTGAGTACCAACATGTTCCCAATATTGATTTCCTAGACTCTTGATATAAATTTGTATTCTATCACTCCATATTCTATATTTCTCTCTATTAAACTTTGGACCTTCATTCATCATCATGTTCTGCAATATCTTAACCTCAAACTGTTAGGCTTAGACCTTAGAGGACCTAAGAAGATTTGATACCAATTGATGGTATGATGAAAGAACAAGGATTTTGTCAACTACTAAGAGAGGGGTGAATTAGTAGATAGAAAAACTGATAAAACTTCACCAATCTCAAAATCAACTTCTCAAAGTAAACTTAGAACTATCAATGCAATATCACTATCAAGTTAAACCGATTGTCTGTAACAACAGATTAACAATAAACAACTTGAAACTCATAAACATCAAAATTCTTTCACTAACATAAGTAAAACATCATTTCATATGACTGTCAGTTATCATGACTTAGCAAAGTGTATTAAGTAGTTAAGAAAATCAACCATAATAAAACATAACCACAAAAACATTCACCACTTGACATGATATTTTGATGTGGAAACCCAAATGGGAAAAACCATGGTGAGATGAGACTAACAAGTTAATGTTAAAATAATCAGTGGACAACTGAGAGGGGGGGGGGTGAATCAAATGTCAATAGATTACATTAATCAAACCACTTTATAACCTTTAACCAAAGCACATAAACATTAAATACCGGAATAGTAGAAACAAATACTGGTAAGCAATAATACTTAAGAATGAAATAAAGAATCAACACAATGCAACCATACCGCATAACACCATGATTTGTATGTGGAAAAATCAGTAAAGGGAAAAGCCATGATGGGAAGCCTATCTAGAGTCAGATGATACTTCTACAGAAAGTATGTAATACAATAAGGGGCCTGCACATGCAGGGAGGCACACTACCTAGAGCGTATTGCTCATTAGAAAGGAGTCTCACTGAGGGGCCTGCACATGCAGGGAGGCACACTACCTAGAGCGTATTGCTCATTAGAAAGGAGTCTCACTGACTATAGACAGGTTATAACCACCTTAATATAATTGTACAACAATCCAAAATAATGAACTACCAATGATATAATCTACCATGCCTAATTATAGTCTTAGATAAGTTCAATACTGGAGGCCTTTGACCTCTTAGATAAACCCAATTTGATCACCTATGATCGACCAAATCTCCTTCGCATATGATATTTTATTCCATGACCATTACCACACCACAATCTACAATGAGATCTTACATCAATTTATACAAACCCTAAGGCCTAAACCAATTAGGTCGGCCACCTAAAAGACATTACAATAAAATCATTACATACATCCACATTACAATGATATAGTTTGTCATCTTTAGACCAAAACAACATTAACCTATCCATAAATCATTCCAGTAATGTGTAGAGAGCACGTAACATGATACCGGTCCATAACCTAGACCCAAATATATTCACCATGCCAAAGCAATGTCTCTAATCAGTCGAGGCATGAACAAAGATCACTTTCTGCATCCTGAATTCCATCTAGAATCCGCACCAACACCACTTATATATCCTGTCAAAGATTCTTAGTAAAAGCTCTGCAGGTAAAACCTTGAACCCTTACCAGTATAGGCCTACTAGAGTGTATGATTGCATCTGATCATCAAGTCAATACCAACTAACCAAATCATACTCTAGAAACATCAAACCAAAAATATTTCATTGATCCAAACATGTCGGTAGTATCCAACTGATAGTCCCTTCTACCAGTAACACTAGTTCTTCTACCGATAACCAAAATCTATCTGTCGGTAACCAATCATAATAGCTAGTGTTGACATCAATGACAAAACAACAATGCAACACATAATCAATTCCTTCATATTGCCAATAATCTCCCCCTTTGGCATTAATGGCAACACTAGATGTGAAAAAGAAAACATCTAAGTGCCAAGAAATGCCAAAAATTTGTCATAGAAGATATAACAATGAAAAACTAAAAAATCCCAGCAATTCCCCCTGAGGAGTGCAATCTCTCTCCCATATGACATCTTATGACATTATTTTTCACATATAACTCTCCCCCTTTGACATCAATGCCAAAGATATGACATAGATATCAAAATATTGTGAATCTCAAAGCTGACTACTCCCCCTGAGTAGTAGCACTACTACATCAATCCAGAGAAAATGATAAAGCTAATGATGCATACTAGACTGATGCTCTGCTCCATCAATTAAGTTTTTTCTGAAGGGATAGATACCCCTAACCTTTCTCTCAAATATTCAAATGATTCTGTAGACATCGGTTTAGTGAATATATCTGCAATCTGCTCTCTAGTGTTCACATAAACCAATTTGACTTACTTTTCCTCCACCTTTTCTTTTAGAAACTTATATTTTATTGATATGTGCTTAGTTTTAGAGTGAAATACCGGATTCTTGGATATGTCAATTGCTGCAAATTTATCACAATAGATAACTACCAGTTCACTGTAATTTACCTTGGTGTCCTTCAACATTTTCTTCATCCAAAAGACTTGAGTGCAATTAGTTGTTGTTGCAACATATTCAACTTTTGCAGTAGATAAAGAAATGCATGACTTATTTTTGCTGATTCATGAAACCAATTTCTTTCCAAGAAAAAAATCTCCACCAAAAGTGTTCTTCCTGTCATCAGTATCTCTTGTCCAATCTGCATCTATATATGCACATAAAGTGAAGTTATCATCTCTAGATTACCATAAGCCATATTCCGTTCTTCCTTGCAAATACCAGAGTATCCTCTTTACTGCACATTCATGATTTTATTTAGGATTACTTTGATATCTTGAAACAATACTTACTGCATTCATAATATCAGGTCTAATCTAAGTTAGATATAACAAGCCACCAATCATAGACTTATACCTTGTCTAATTTACCGGTGCAGATGTGTCTTTAATAGATAATTTCTCACTTGTCACCATAGAAGTACTTACCGGTTTGGAATTATCCATACCAAACTTCTTCAACAATTCCCTTAGATACTTAGTTTGATAGATGAAAATGTCTTTGTTAGTTTGAGTAATCTACAAACCTAAGAAAAATCTCATCTCACCAATCATAGAGATTTTAAATTCATTCTTCATATTATTAGAGAATTCCATGCTCAATTTATCTTCACCTCGAAAAATGATATCATCAAAAAATACTTCAATAATTGGAATATCACCATCAGTGATCTTGTAATATAAATTATTGTTAGCACTACCTTTGGTAAAACCAAGCTTCAAAATATATTTATCCAACCTTGCATACCAAGCTCTAGGATCTTGTTTCAATCCATATAATGCTTTCCTTAACCTACAAATCATGTCCTTGTCATCTGTCAGTGAAAATCCATCAGGTTGCTCAGTGTATACTTCTTCCTCAAGTTCACCATTCAAAAATGCACATTTAACATCCATTTGATAGACCTTATAGTTCTTGTATGCTGCATAGGCAAGAAATAGTCTAACAACTTCAATTCTAGCTACTAGTGCAAATGTCTTGCCATAATCAATTTCTTCCATTTGAGAATATCATTTACAAACCAGTCTAGCCTTATTTCTTACAACTAGACCATCCTCATTTATCTTATTTCTAAAAACCCATTTAGTTCCAATAACATTCTTATTTTTAGGCTGGGGAACTTAAGTCCAAGTCTTATTCTTCTCTATCTGATCTAATTCATCTTCCATAGCCTTTAACCAATGTTTATCTTTATAAGCTTCAATAACAGATGTTGGTTCAATTCAAGAAAAAGGACATACCTCTTCATTTGCTAGTCTTCTTCTTGTCATAACTCCCTTGTTCTTGTCTCCAATGATTTGATCTTCAGAATGATTTAATCTTACAAACCTTGGTGTGTACTGAACTTCAGGTTCTTTGTTCTGATCATTAGTCATAGTTGAATTTTTTGATTGTACTGGTATAGCTATCTCAGTGTCTTGTACTAGTTGAGGCATTTCCAGATCAGTTATTATCACTTCCACTGTTAGTTCTGTGTCATATGATATAGATTTATCTTTGTATTGCTCATCCACTTTCACATTTGCGCTCTCCACAATTTTTTGCAATCTATTGTTATAACATCTATATGCTTTGCTCTAATTTGAATATCCAAGAAATATCCCTTCATCACATCTAGGATCAAACTTCCTAATCAAATCATCCCTTTTGACATAACATTTACTTCACAAAATTCTAAAATATTTAAGAGTAGGTGTATGTCCAAACCATAATTTGTAAGGAGTCTTACCGATTTCACCTTTGATATGAACTCTATTGAATGTGTAGACTGTTGTACGCACTGCTTCTCTCTAGTAGATGTGAGGCAATTTGGTTTTCATCATCATGGTTCTTGCTACATCCAAAATGGTTCTATTCTTCCTTTCCACTACTCCACTATGCTGACGAGTCTGAGGTGAAGATAATTGTCTTCTAATTCCATTTATCTCACAAAAAATATTAAATTCATGAGATGTGAACTCACCACCTTGATCTGATCTCAGACATTTGATTTTCAATCCAGTTTCTATTTCCACCTTTGCTTTAAAGATCTTGAATTTCTCAAAAGCTTTAGATTTCTCCCTTAGAAAAGTCAAATACATCATTCTAGAATAATCATCAATTATTAGCATGAAGTACATATCACCTTGAAAGCTTTTGGTCCTTGCAGGACCACACAAGTCAGTATGAATCAAATCAAACACATCATTAGATTTATCATGTATTCTCTTAAAAGAATTTCTAACTTTCTTTCCCAATTTAAATTCCTTGCATACCGGATTATGAGGCTTTATAATCTTAGGTATATCTCTAACTACCTTTGTTGAACTAATCTTAACAATACAATCAAAATTAACATGACACGACCTCTTATGCCAAAACCAACTCTCATAAATATGATCAATCAAACATATCTTTGTTGGTATTTTGGTATGGTTTTGTCATTCATGTCAACACCTACTAAATACACCTACTTTGGAGATCCAGCAACATTCACCGACAATCAGTAAACTGTTCAAACAATCACCGATATATGGTTAACCGACAGAATATAATGTTAACCGACAGGATATGATGTTAACCAGCAGGATATAATGTACACCGGTACATGCAATGACATGGAAGACACTTGGTAATGTCGAAGACATCATGTGGACACTTTTTCTTGAAGTAATATCATTGGTATATTGTTATTTGCATATTTGCTTTTACCAGCAAATAGGTCCAGGTTATCTAGGGTTACACCAGTAGGTTTATCTTTTTCAGATCAGCATGGCATGCTATGGAGATAATTTATTGTAAATGCATTAAGCCGACATGTTTAATCGATTATTGCATCGGATATTGTATTATTTGTAAAATGTTTTTATTGTAATATCTTGTAGAGCCGACCTACTAAAATTGGTCTTAGGGTATGGTATAAATGTAAGATCTTATTTGTAAGATCAGTAGTGGAATGCAAAAAAGATTTAAAGGAAGGGTATATGCGAGATCAAGTAGAGATAAACACAAAGACATCATTTGAAGGTGAAGTTAGGTTTTTGTAGAAGCATATCAGCATTACACCAGTACTGAATCTAGCATATGAAGATGATATTTTGTGCAGTACATTCTCATTGGATTTAACCATCCAACTATAGTCAGTGTGACTCCCATTTGTGTTTGAGCAGTGAGCTCTAGGCTGTTGGCCTTTCTGCATGTGCAGACCCCTCTTCTACACTTACTATCTGCAGTAGTATCATCTGATTGTGGGTAAGGTTCCCCACTGTGGTTTTTCCTCTTACAGGGTTTCCACATACAAATATTTGTGTCATGTGTTGTGGATGACTTTATGTTTATGTTTCATACATTAATTCTTACCGATACAACATTTCCTGTTAATACTGTTCACCGACACAATTAACAGTCTTACCGGTATTATGTAATAAGTTGGTTAATAAGATTTTGGTTTGAATTTATTTGACAACTAATTCACCCCCCCCCCCCACCCCCCTCAGTTATCCCCAGGACCTACAATTGGTATCAGAGCCTAGTCCTCTTTTTGTGGAAGTTTAACAACTTGAGGAGATCCAATGTCTACTAATTACTTCAGAAAGGATAGTCCTAAACTTGATGGAACCAACTATGGAATATGGAAAATTAGAATGGAGACACATCTAAATTGCATTGGTAAAGACATCTGGGAAGTTACTAAGAATGGCTATACTGCTGCTATAGCTGGTTAGCCTGCTCCTGTTACTCTAGCTAAAGATGAAGAAAATGATTGCAAAGCAAGCGAAGCACTTTTGAGCGCATTGTCAGATCAACAAATCATGGGATTATCAGATAGATCTATTGTAAAAGCTATTTGGGATCATTTGGAAACACTGAATGAAGGGGATTCCATAGTCAAAATTGCAAAACTTGAAAGCTTCCGAGTCAGGTATGAACATCTGAAAATGGAAGAAGATGAAAGAATTTCTGCTTTTATGGAAAGAGTAAATGAAATTGTTTTAGGTATCCAATGTTGTGGAGGAACCTTGAGTGAAGATGAAATTGTTTCAAAAATATTAAGAGGTTTTCCACCAGCATATAAAATGAAGGTTACTGCTATTAATGAGTTGAGAACAAATCCTAATACATCAGTAACTAGGGATACATTGATTGGAAAACTTTCAGCTTTTGAAATTGAGGAATTTGGTCCTGTTGCTACTATAAAAACTGATTTGGCCTTCAAAGCATCAACATCATCTGCTCCATCTTTTGACAAATCAGACTGTAGAGCCTTTTATGCAAGAGAACTTGAAGAAACTAGGAAGGAGAATGAAGAACTTGAAGAACTTGAAGCACTATTTGCAAGAAAAATGCCAAAAGGTCCAATTGGAAGTAAGTATGAAGGTAAAGCACCCTTTAAATGTTTCAACTGCAATAAGATTGGTCATATGGCTTCAAGATGCCCTGATAGACATGCTAGACTAAGAGAAGAAGCTAGAAGGACATATAAACCTAATCCTAAATATCAGAGATACATATTTAAGAAAAACAAAGATAAATCTTGTTACATTGCTGATGAAGGTGTGACTAATGATTCTGATGAGGATCCAATAGACAATGGATGGGTCTTTGTTTCTATAACAGAAGATCAACTGGTACCTATTGCTCCACCAGTAGAATAAGCCCTAGCAGCTAAAGTTGAATCAAAGGATGAATGGATTATTGATTCAGGATGCTCACATCACATGACTAGAGACAAAGGCAAATTCTTGAACTTTCAAGAATACAATGGAGGTTTACTAAGATTCAGAGATGAAAAAGCTTGTTCAATCAAAGGTAAGAGTTCAATATCTCTTGATGGTAAACATAACACTGACAATGTTTACTATGTTGAAGGATTAAAACATAATCTTTTAAGTGTTGGTCAATTAGTTGAGAAAGGTTTTCAGTTACAATTTAAAAATGGAAAATGCAAAATCATGAATAGAACTAGTTTGGAAATTGCAACTAGTAATGAGACTAGAGGTAATATCTTTCATTTGAATAACAGTGAAAAGGCATGCTTAATTGCACATATAGATGAAAGTTGGCTATGGCATAAAAGACTATGTCATGTAAATTTTGATTGCATGGTAAAAATCAGTACTTCTAAGGCAATTAGAGATCTACCTAAAATTGTGAAACCTCATAATACAATTTGCAAGGAATGTCAATTTGGAAAACAGGTTAGAGCTAGTTTCAAAAGTATTCCAGAAAAATCCAATAATGCTCTTGATTTAATTCACACTGATTTATGTGGTCCAGCTAGAACTAAAAGTTCGCAAGGTGATAGATATTTCATGCTAATTATTGATGATTATTCTAGAATGTGTTGGGTTACTTTTCTGAGAGAAAAATCAGAAACACTTGGGAAGTTCAAACTATTCAAAGCAATGGTTGAAATGAAACCGATAAGAAAATTAAATGTTTGAGATCAGATCAAGGAGGAGAATTCACATCCAAAGATTTTAATACATTCTATGAAGTTAATGGAATCAAAAGACAGTTATCAGCACCTCGGACACCTCAACAGAATGGAGTTGTTGAAAGGAAAAATAGAACTATTTTGGATGCAGCAAGAAGTATGTTATCAGAAGCAAATCTACCACATGTGTACTGGAGAGAGGCAGTAAGCACTGCTATCTATACATTCAACAAAGTTCACATCAAAGGTGAAACCGGTAAGACCCCTCATGAACTATGGTTTGGTAATACTACTACTCTTAAGTATTTCAGAATTTTTGGAAGTAAATGTTATACTAGAAGAGATGAGTATATTGGAAAGTTTGATCCTAGAAATGATGAAGGAATATTTCTTGGTTATTCATCTAAGAGTAAAGCTTATAGATGCTTTAATAAAAGATCACAGAAAATTGTTGAGAGTACAAATGTAAAAATTGATGAACAATTCAGAGGAACTTCAAGGTATATAGACTCTGAACCGGTAACAAAAATTATGACAAATGAACCAATAGTAAATCCACCGGTATAGAATGATGATCCAGTTACTCCGGTATCATTAGAAGATACCATAGTAATTGAAGAACAACAACAGACTAAGACACCTTAGTATGTAAGACTGAATCATTCTGAAGATCATATAATTGGAAGCATGTGAAGATAAATTTTGGATTAAAGCTATGGAAGAAGAATTATGACAGATTGAGAAAAATAATACTTGGACATTAGTTCCCCGGCCTGAAAATAAAAATGTAATTGGAACCAAATGGGTATTTAGAAACAAACTCAATGAAGATGGTAAGGTTGTTAGGAATAAAGCAAGACTAGTGTGTAAGGGATATTCTCAGAAAGAAGGAGTTGATTACAATGAAACCTTTGCATCGGTAGCCAGAATTGAGGCAGTTCGATTATTCTTGGACTTTGCAGCTCACAAGGATTACAAAGTTTATCAAATGGATATTAAATGTGCATTCTTGAATGGAGATCTTGAAGAGGAAGTCTATATTGAACAACCTGATGGATTTTCTTTGACAGATAACAATGATATGGTTTGCAGATTAAGAAAAGCTCTGAATGGACTAAAACAAGCTCCAAGAGCCTGGTATGCAAGATTGGATAAGTATCTTTTAAAAATTGGTTTTACTAAAGGAAATGCAGATAGCAATCTATATTACAAAGTAACTAATGATGACATTTTGATTATGGAAGTATTTGTTGATGATATAATCTTTGGAGGAGAAGATGGATTATGCAAAGAATTTTCTCTTAAAATGCAGCATGAATTTGAAATGTCTATGATTGGAGAAATAAAATTCTTTTTAGGATTGTAGATTTTAGAGACTGATAAAGGCATATTTTTGAGTCAATCTAAGTACTTGAAAGAACTACTCAAGAAATTTGGGATGGAGAACTCTAAACCGGTAAGCACACCTATGACTACAAATGAAAAATTATCTCAAAGGGATGAATCTACACCTATTAATCCAACTAGATACAAATCTATGATAAGAGGTTTACTGTATTTGACACAAACCAGACCTGATATTATGAATGTAGTATGTATAGTTTCTAAATTTTAGAGTAATCCCAAGGAAAATCATGAATCAGTAGTAAAAAGGATTTTCTAGTACTTACAAGGCATAGCAAATCTTGGATTATGGTACCCTAAAGATGAAAATTTTGATCTATATGCATACACAGATGCAAATTGGGCAGGAGATGTGGATGATAGAAAGAGCACCACTAGAGGAGCATTCTTTCTTGGAAAGAGATTAGTTTCTTGGTTAAGTAAGAAATAGAGTTGTACATCTTTATCAATAGTAGAATCAGAATATGTTGCAGCAGCAACAAACTGTACATAGGTACTTTGGCTTAAGCAAATGTTGAAAGACATAAAGGTAAAATGCAAGGAACCTATTACTATATATTGTGATAACACTGCAGCAATTGATATATCTAAGAATCTAGTATTACATTCTAAAACAAAACATGTTTCTATCAAACTGAATTTTCTAAGGGAAAAAGTTGAAGAAAAGGAAATAAAACTAGTTTATGTGAATACTAAAGAACAGCTTGCAGATATTTTTACAAAACCTTTGCCTAAGGAAACTTTTGAGTATCTCAGAGATCAGCTCGGAGTCTTACCTCCACTGGTAGAGACTTAGATAGTTGATGATTGTCATCAACCGACAGAATTAAATGGACAAATCTTTTATTCTGGTATTTGATGAGGAAGCTACTTCTCAGGGGGAGTAGTTGGTATATTGAATTGGTTGGTATTTTGTATGAACTTGACCTTTTTGTGACTTTGGCATTTGATGTCAAAGGGGGAGAGATATATGGAAAAACATTAAGGAAAATATATGGAAAATATTTTTGAGGAGAGATTGGTATTGTAAATAAATCTTTGTATAAACACATATTACTCCCAGGGGCAGAATTGGTTTTTGCACTTGGCATTTCTATTTTGGCACTTTGATGGTTTTTCCATCTTGTGTTGCCATCAATGCCAAAGGGGGAGATTGTTGGTATTTTGGTATGGTTTTTTCATTGATGTCAACATCTACTAAATACACCTACTTTGGAGATTCAGCAACATTCACCGGCAATCAGTAAACTATTCAAACAATCATCGGTATATGGTTAACCGGCAGAATATAATGTTAACCAGTAGAATATAATGTTAACCGGCAGGATATAATGTTAACCGGTAGGATATAATGTACACCGGTACATGCAATGACATGGAAGACACTTGGTAATGTCAAAGACATCATGTGGACACTTTTTCTTGAAGTAATATCATTGGCATATTGTTATTTGCATATTTGCTTTTACCGACAAATAGGTCTAGGTTATCTAGGGTTACACCAGCAGGTTTATCTTTTCCAGATCAGCATGGCACGCTATGGAGATAATTTATTGTAAATGCATTAAGCTGACATGTTTAATTGATTATTGCATCGGATATTGTATTATTTGTAAAATGTTTTTATTGTAATATCTTGTAGAGCCGACCTACTAAAATTGGTCTTAGGGTATGGTATAAATGTAAGATCTTATTTGTAAGATCAGTAGTGCAATGCAAAAAAGATTTAAAGGAAGGGTATATGCGAGATCAAGTAGAGATAAACACAAAGACATCATTTGAAGGTGAAGTTAGGTTTTTGTAGAAGCATATCAACATTACATTGGTACTGAATCCAGCATATGAAGATGCTATTTTGTGTAGTACATTCTCATTGGATTTAACCATCCAACTATAGTCAGTGTGACTCCCATTTGTGTTTGAACCATGAGCTCTAGGCTGTTGGCCTTTCTGCATGTGCAGACCCCTCTTCTACACTTATTATCTGTAGTAGTATCATCTGATTGTGGGTAAGGTTTCCCACTGTGGTTTTTCCCCTTACAGGGTTTCCATGTACAAATATTTGTGTCATGTGTTGTGGATGACTTTATATTTATGTTTCATGCATTAATTCCTACCGGTACAACATTTCCTATTAATACTATTCACCAACACAATTAACAGTCTTACTGGTATTATGCAATAAGTTGGTTAATAAGATTTTGGTTTGAATTTATTTGACAACTGATTCACCCCCCCCTCTCAGTTGTCCCCGAGACCTACAATCTTATCATTGGTGTTCAAGTGAAAGATATTACCTCTAATCTGAGTACCGGTTGCAATCTCCAAACTAGTTATGTTAATGATTTTATATTTTCCATCTTTGAACTAAAGTTGGAATCCCTTATCCACCAATTGACCAACACTTACAAGATTATGCTTTAAACCTTCTACATAGTGGACATTATCAATATTATGCTTGCCATTGAGAGAAATAATACCTTTATCTTTGATCATACATGCTTTGTCATACCCAAATTTGACTTCACTACCATTGTATTCTTGTAGGGATAAAATTTTTATTTTATCTCTAGTCATATGATGTGAACATCCACTATCAATTACCGATTCATCCTTGTCTTCAACTTTTGTTGTCAGGGCCTTTTCTTCATTCTTGATGATCAGTTCTGGTTAATCTTCCTTTAAAGCATAGAACACCCATTCCTTTTCATTATTAGTTCCACTAGCAGAGTCTCCTGCCAGTTCATCCTCTGAGTCATCACTTACTCCTTCCAAATCTGCTATGTAGCATAGTTTGTTTGTCTTGAATCTATATTTGTTATGATTAAGCTTAAATGATTTCTTAACTCTTTCTTCAAATCTTGCATTCCTTTCAGGACATCTAGATGCAAAATGACCAATCTAATTGCATGCAAAATATTTAAAAGGTCCTTTTCTTTCATACTTACTCCCTGTCGGTCCTTTATGTTAGACACAATGCACCACTAAGAGGGGGAGGGGGTGAATTAGTGGTTCTCAAATCTCTTTCTTCTTTTACGGTACTTGGTGAACATGCCAGTTCCTAGATTTAACTCAATATAGACTTACTAGTTAGGGAGAAAACTAACTTAAATGCAAACACATTCACAAGGAGACATCACATAACACTAGCATATACGAGGGAAACCCAAGATGGGAAAAACCCCAGTGAGCAATGTTGTTGGAGTTTACTGCTCCAATCCAACCTCACAATAGAACACAATTGCAAAGTTTAGGCCACCAACCCAAGGAGAACCAACCCCTATCTGATTTATGGGCTACAACCCAAAGGAGCACCAACCCCTAACTTTAGGGCACCAACACAAGGAGCTACAACCCCTACACCAAGCTACAACTCAGTGTTCACAATGTAAATATCAAATACATAAGTGGCTATCTTATCACAACTGAATCTTGCAACCATTATATATATCTTGTTCTATCGATGAGATACCTTCTCTACTTCACCGACTCACTTCTTTGGTTCTCTTCACCTATTGCTTCTTTGTTGATAAGCGCTATCAGCTTACCTTTCTTCAACCTCCTTCACTTCTACTCTACTAGTATGAACACTACGGGTTCTTCCCTTCAACCAGTTGAATGCTTCAACCCGGTTCTCACTCACTTACACTCTCTTCATAGATGCTCTTTGACCACTTGACTTATTTGTTCTTGCTTGCAGAAGTCTTCAACCTTGCAATCACACAATATTCCTCTATGTAGCAACACCATTCTTCCTCTTCTGTCATATACTTATAGACTGGTTTTCCTTCCAAAAACCAATTCAAAAAGTAGGCGGTTAGGGTTTCCTCACCATCCTCAAGGCAAACCAAATCCAAACAGATCTTGCACAATCTGATCTTTCTGACATCTGAACACACAAACTCCGCCATAGTTGCATCTCTCGGATCATGCCTTCCATTTCTGGCGACTTGCTTTTTACCCTTATAGCTAATCCCTCAGTCAATCATGAAAGATTTGTCATGATATTTCCTTCATCACCTCAATCTTCTCAATTTATCTTAGTTGAATCGTAGTTGTCTTCCAGATCTTGAGCCTCAAACCCCTGCAATAGCTCTACAACATGTCCTATGATTTAGGTGACTTTTCATTAAAGCTGACCAACCCTGCAACAACCCTGTCGATGTACAATCTATCCTTAACCAAACGCAGGTTTTCCATGTTGAATCCATGTGGCATCCATATCAACTATCTGCTAGCTTGGCACTTCAAGTCAGTCCAAGTAGTATCACCGACCAACCACACTACCAGTTCCTTACTTTTGTCGGTTTGCTAACCCTTCCAGTTACCTTATCATATCTTCTCTCATCTTGAACTATCGATGGAACACTCAAACCGGTCTCTAGATTGGTAAATCCAAAGAATGCTCAATCCCACACATGGGAAATCTTCTACAATTTTACCTTGCTTATATAACCAATGGACTCATATACTGGTTACCACTCTTGATAACACCATGTTATCAACCTTCACAAGACTCTTATCTTCTTTCAGTGAGGTTAGATTCCTATGTTTACATCTATTTAGCCTTTCTTCCTAATCGATGTTATTTCTTCCTCTATCAGTTTGTCAAGGTGACAAACACTTCACACTTCCTCTATACTGGCATCTTAATCATGCCTTCTCTTTTCAGTTTAGTGCATAACCCTGATCTTAAGCACTTAGGGCATTCCTTCAATTCATTGGTAGATCTGGTGTGATCCTTCAAGTTCTTGCCTTTACCTATTCACTCTTATTTCTCCAAACTATAATGCACTCAATGCATATAGGAGATAAGCCCCACTTACTTGGTGGAGTAACATCATGTCATTTGCTCATGTGAATTCCCTATTTGTGCAGCATATCTTTAAATAGGGACATGAGAACCGATGTGAGCATATTCACTGTCAGTCATTTCTTCACATGATGACTACAACTTCATCCGGTGGGAGTCCTACTATTCTCCATTCTCATAGCATACAAGTTCATCCTTCTCTTCCAGTGTTGATGTGATTCAGATAACATTGTGCCTCTTCATCACAAATAACTGCTCAAAACACCTTTCTATCTCATCACACAAGTTAGACATTAACCTGTTGTACTGGTGACTCCTGAGGTCATCTTCCTTACCATTACTGGTGTTCAGCAACATAAGGGGATATGCAAGACTTCTTCATAGTAGTGTTGCACATACATCTCTACTATTGGTGGTCATCCCATACTGGTTGACATCAATGACAACACAATGCCAACAATCTCCCCCTTTGGCATTGATGTCAACACATGTATTATCTAGCATACTACATAATTCCTTCTCCCCCTTTGACAAAATGACAAAGGGCACTGTCAGGATATTATTTCTCTTTGTATGTACCAGTCACTAATAGAATTTTTTCCTTTTGTCTTCATTGGATGTAACACTTCCTTTGATACCACTTGTTATCTTATCACCAGTTGTTACATCTTCTCAAGTCATAGCACTTGAGGTGGGGAACATAACCATAAACTGACACCAATTGAGTATGCAAGTCCGATGCTATTGGAGCTCAATTTGCAAAAAGACTGATACCAATTGTTGATGTGTCAATGAATACTACTCACTTATCAGTCAACCTGCAACACTTCTACAATTTCTATCTCCTGCAGTTTGGGAAGTTAGTATCCTTGCAAGTTCAGGCATGCTTGCTCTACATCTTGAACACTTGAAATCCCCCCAATTCATACAAATATTACCAGTTAGGTCTAATACTGGAACTCCATTCTTCACCATATACCAGTTGAGCTATGCATAAGTGGTCACCTAAAGATCCTTCAGCTCCATTGTATCCATCATAGCTTATGACATGATCCTGGACTTACACAACTCCAGACAATGTTATCATCATGCCAAGAATAAAAAACTGGTTATCCCAAAAGCATGCAAGCCTACCAGATCAACCACAGGGCAAACATATGTCATTCAGGGTGTTTCCAATACCACTTGAGACATAAACTCAAGATTTTATGCTACCAGGGTTATTGCAATGATTTCCAACATAATTGTCTTACATAACCTATTTTGCATTCATGTCGGTAACATCTTGCATATACTAGTTAACACTTGATACCAATTGTTAACCTTTACTCTTTGAATCATGCAATGGTGATCCAACACTTATCAGTAGGTGTGTAGACAGGGCAACTTCTACACACACTTGTCATCTTCTTCCTCCATACCGGCAATAACATGGTTTTCCATGTTGTCTTCATTACTGAGGGGGTGAATGATAAATTCACTTTGCTACTCCCCCTATGATCATGCATCTCCTTTAGAATTTAGGAGATATCACCTGTGCATTAAATGCAAAAAGGTGGTCCATGGTCTTCTTCCTCCATACCTTCTTAGTCTCATTCTTCTCCCCACTTTTTCAACTTGGGAGTAGGGTTTGCCTTCTTCTGTTGTTGGGGGCATTCTTTTCTAGTCTCTGAATTACAACCAAAAATAGTTCTATAGTAGCACACAACATCCATCCCAACTTCATGTTTGGGGAATCTCTTTTCATACCAATTTGACCATCTTCTCCTGGTCATGCTACTTTGACTAGCAACTGGAACCGATGGACCTCTTACTCTTGCAGGGGCATATCTCCTTTGGTTCCATGCAGGTCTCTACCTTTCATATGCTATTTTTTCACTTTTCTATAGAGCATGGCCATTTTGTTGACCTCCATGTGATATTTGGTTCCTCTTTCTGCATTCAAACTTTCTATGACCAGATCCATTGTAGCTATGACAAACAATCTTTGCATAACTGGGAGAAAGGACATGCATGTATCTACTTCTAGATACATCCTTCCCGTAAGCATGATTTATATGAAATCCTACATTATCCTTTCTAGATCTCATTCTACACTCCCTTTCCTTATGGCCATAAAAATTACATGTAAAATAGTAACCGGTAAATGATGGCATATGACTTACATATTTATTCTGCCATGCATGAGAAGATCTTGTCGGTTTTGCATCCCTATCTTTTCCTTTTTGAGAATGGACCCTTGGTTGTCCATTCTAAGCACCTCTTTCATCTAATCTCTTCTTCTTCTCCCACACTTGCTTCCCCCTGTGGGTGGTAGCATTTCTTTGCCCTCTTCTGGTGGAGGGTCTCCTTTGCTACTTCCTCATCTTCCTACTTCCGATGAGGTTTTCTTCTCCCATCTTCCCCTTACCTCTGGGATTTGTATGAACATGCCTTCTTGTAGCATTGTACTTCATTTTTGTCTACAGGTCCACACCAGTTGTGGTCAAGTCAACCTTCTTTAGAGGAACATTTCTAACTGGAGAGGTCTGGCCTTTGTTTTCTTCAAGCAGCCACTGAATTTTTTTGTCTTTTATCTCTAGCTGAGAGGCTAGATCTTCACATTGGCATATTGTGGTGTCTTTTGCCTAAGTCTTCAACTCTGAGATGCATTTCTCAGATTCTTCAAGGCATTTGACTAACCGGTTATGCTCCACAATAGTAGCATTCTTGAATAGCTTGTATTCTCTTTTAACCCTATTGAGTTCTTCAAGTGTATTTACAAGCTCTCCTTCAAGGTCAACTTCTCCTGCTTCTTCATCATCAGAAGGATCTTGATGGCTAGATCTATCTGCCATGTCTTCCTCTTCATAATCATCGCTATTCAACACATCTTGTTGAGGAGAGGTGAATGCCCAGCCACTTTCAAATTCTTGGGCCACAAAGAGTTGAGCTCCTTCTTCTTCACTATTGCGGCTGCTAGAAGTCTATCTTCCTCATCTAGATAAATATGAGAGGAATTTCTCATATTTTCTTCAATTTATTGTTCTACAGTTGAGGGTTCATTTCCATAGAGCTTCTTCAATCTTTCCCATAAGCTCTTTGTTGTTTTACACCTATCCACCTGTGAAGAGACATCACCGGTGAGTCCACTAAAAATAACCTTCATGTCTTCTTCATTGCACTGGTATCTTCTTTCTTCTACAAATCCTATAGGAAAATTGACCTTTCTAGGGAGACCATCTACTATTGACATCCATACATCAAATCCTAAAGAGGATAGAAAAACTTCCATTCTACAACTCCAAATAGAAAAAATTGAGCCATCAAAAACTGGAGCTGAGATAGATACTAAACAAACCATTGTGTCCTTAGGTTGAAATCTACCCAAGATGGAGAACACTCTTCTAATTGGGAATCTATGCTCTGATACTAATTGTTAGACACAATGCACCACTGAGAGGGGGAGGGGTTGAATCAATGGTTCTCAAATCTCTTTCCTCTTTTGTAGTCCTTGGTGAACATATCAGTTCCTAGATTTAACTCAATGCAGAATTACCGATTAGGGAGAAAACTAGCTTAAATGCAAACATACTCACAAGGAGACATCACATAACACCACAATATATGAGGAAAACCCAAGATGGGAAAAACCCCGCTCAGGAATGTTGCTAGAGTCTACTACTCCAATCCAACCTCACAATAGAACACAGTTACAAAGTTTAGGGCACCAACCCAAGGAGAACCAATCCCTACCTGATTTATGGGCTACAACCCAAAGGAGCACGAACCCCTGACTTTACGGAACCAACCCAAGGAGCTACAAGCCCTGCACCAAGCTACAACTCAGTGTTCACAATATAAATATCAAAAACATAAGTGGCTATCTTGTCACAAATCAATCGTGCTATCAATTTACCTCTCTTCAGCCTCCTTCACTTTTGCTTTGCTAGTATGAACACTATCGGTTCTTCCCTTCAACCGATTGAATGCTTCAACCCGCTTCTCTCTCACTTCCACTCTCTTCATAGATGCTCTTTGGGCACTTGGCTGATTTTTTCTAGCTTGTAGAAGTCTTCAACCTCACAATCACACAATATTACTCTATGCAACAACACCATTCTTCCACTTCTATCATATACTTATAGACTGGTTTTCCCTCCAAAAACCAATTCAAAAAGTAGGCAGTTAGGGTTTTCTTACCATCCTCGAGGCAAACCAAATCCAATCAAATCTTGCATGATTTCATCTTTTTGACATCTAAATGCATAACTCTACCATAGTTGCATATCTTGGATCATGCCTTCCATTTCTCATGACTTGATTTTTACCCTCATAGCTAATCCCTCAGTCAATCACGAAAGATCTATCGTGTTGTTTCCTTCATCCCCTCAATCTTCTCAATTTCTCTTAGCTGACTCGTATTTTTCTTCAAGACCTCAAGCCTCAAACCCCTAGAATAGCTCTGCAACATGTCTCATGATTTGGGTGACTTTTCATTAAAGCCGACCAACCCTGCAATAACTGTATTGATGTATAGTCTATCTTTATCCAAACACAGGTTTTCCATGTTGACTCCATGTGGAATCCATATCGACTATCTGCTAGCTTGGCACTTCAAGTCAGTCCAAGTAGGATCATCGACCAACCACTCTACCAGTTCCTTACTTCTGCCAGTTTGCTAACCCTTCTAGTCTCAACCATTTTACCAGTTACCTTATCATATCTGCTCTCATCTTGAACTATCGATGGAACTCTCAAACCGGTCTCCAGACTTGGTAAATCTAAAGAATGCTCATTCCCACATGTGGGAAATCTTCTACAACTGCACCTTTCTTATATAGCCAATGGACTCATATATCGGTTACCACTCTTGATAACACCATGTCATCAACCTTCACAAGACTCTTATCTTCTTTCAGTGAGGTCAAATTCCTATGTTTACATCTATTGAGCCTTTCTTCCTAATCGATGTTGTTTCTTCCTCTACAAGTTTGTCAAGGTGAAAAACACTTCACACTTCCTCTGTACTGGCATCTTAATCTTCCCTTCTCTTTTTAGTTTAGTGCATAACCCTATTCTTAAGCACTTAGGGAATTCCTTCAATTCATCGATAGATCCGGTGTGATCCTTCAAGTGATTTCCTTTACCTCTTCACTCTTATCTCTCCAAACTATAATGCACTCAATGCATATAGGAGATAAGCCCCACTTACTTGGTGGAGTAACACCCTGTCATCTGCTCGTGTGAGTTCCCTATTTGTGCAACATATCTTTGAATAGGCAAATGAGAACTGATGTGAGAATATTCATTGTCAGTCATTGCTTCTCATGATGACTGCAACTTCATCTGGTGGGAGTCCTATTGTTTTGCATCCTCACAGCATACCAGTTCATCCTTCTCTTCCAGTGTTGATGTGATTCAGATAACATTATGCCTCTTCATCACAAAGAACTACTCAAAACACCTTTCTATCTCATCACACAAGTTAGACATTAACCTATTGTATTGGTGACTCCTGAGGTCATCTTCCCTACCATTACTAGTGTTTTGCAACATAAGGGGATATACAAGACTTCTTCATAGCAATGTTTCACACACATCTCTACTACCGGTGGTCATCCCATACTGATTGACATCAATGACAACACAATGCCAACACTTTAGGTACTCTTCTAGCAAATAGGGCTTCAATTTGCTCAAAATTTTCATACTCTTTCCTCATATTTTCCAATTCTTTTGCATATAGGGCTTTCCAATCACTTTTGTCGATAGATGATGATGCATGAAAAGAAGGTTCAAATTTTGCAGCTCCAGAGGGTCCAAATTCTTCAAGCTCAAAAGAAGATAATTTCCCAAGCAGAATGTCTCTGTTAACTAAAGTGTTTTCCATTGTTCTCAATTCATTAATTGCAGTAGCTTTCATCTTGTAATCCGGTGGTAGGGCTCTCAAAACTTTAGAAACTATTTCATCTTCACTCAAAGATCCTCTACAACATTGAATTCCCATGACAATCTCATTTACTCTTTCCATAAATGTAGCAATTCTTTCATTATCTACCATCTTCAAGTTCTCATATCTTACCCAGTAACCATCTAGTTTAGCAATTTTGACAGTGGGGTCACCTTCATTCAGATTTTGTAATTTAGCCCACATAACCTTTTCTGATCAGTGAGTGAACACAAGAGGGTTTCTCTAGCTCTAAAATCATTTTTAATATTTTTGTCCAAGTCTGCTGGAGAAGGATTCCCAGATGCCGGATCATAAGGTGTATATAATTTCTTAGTGATCTCCTAAATATCCTTGCCAAGTCATCTAAGATGAGTCTCCTTTTGAATTTTCCATATCCCATAGTTTGTTTGATCAAGCTTAGGGATTTCTCTTCTAAAAATAGTTGCCATAGGATCTACCTCAAGCGGTTAAGCTTATGCAAAAGAGGACCAAAGCTATGATACCAATTGTTAGAATAACCACTGGAAAACTGAGTGGGGGGGAGTGAATTAGTTGTCAAAAAATTATATTAATCAAACCACTTTATAACCTTTAACCAGAGCACATAAACATTAAATACCAAAATAGAAGAAACAGATACCAGTGAGCAATAAAACTTAAAATGAAACAGAGAATCAACACAATGCAACCATACCACACAACACCATGATTTGTATGTGGAAAACCCAGTAAAGGGAAAAACCATGATGGAAAGCCTACCCACAGTCAGATGATACTTCTGAAAAAAGTATGTGATACAATAAGGGGCCTGCACATGTAGGGAGGCACACTGCCTAGAGCGTACTTCTCATTACAAAGGAGTCTCACTGACTACAGAGAGGTTATAACCACCTCAATATAATTGGACAACAATCCATAAGAATGAACTACCAATGATAGCATCTACTATGCCTGATTATAGTCCTAGTTAAGCTCAATACCATATGCCTTTGACCTCTTACATAAATCTAATTTGATCACCTATGATCGACCAAATCTCCTTCACATATGATATTTCATTCCATGACTATTACCACCACCACAATCTACAATGAGATGCTACATCAATTTATACAAACCCTAAGGCTGAAACCAATTAGGTTGGCCACGTAAGAGATATTACAATAAGATCATTACATACATCCACATTACAGTGACATATGTCGGATTTAGACCAAAACAAAATTAATGAATCCATAAATCATCTCAGTAACGTGTAGAGAACACATAACATGATACCGATCCATAACCTAGACCTAAATAGATTCACCACACCAAAGCGATGTCTCCAATCAATTGAGGAATGAACAAAGATAACCTTCTACATCCTAAATTCCATCTAGAAGCCGTGCCAACACCACTTATGCATCCTATCAAAGATTCTCAGTAAAATCTCTATCGATAAAACCTTAAACCCTTACCGGTATAGGCTTTCTAGAGTGTATGATAGCATCCAATCATCATATCAATACCAACTGACCAAAACATACTCCAAAAACATCAAACCAACCATATTCCATTGATCCAAATATGTCGGTAGTATCCAATTGATAGTCCCTTCTGTCGGTAACACTAGTTCTTCTACCGGTAACCAAAATCTATCTGCCAGTAATCAATCATAATAGCTAGTTTTGACATTAATGATAAAACATCAATGTAACAAATAATCAATTCCTTCATATTTCCAACAGTTAACTATCTAAACTCTTCTGAAGTTCACCCTGTTAGGAGTCAAGCCTGTTAAAGCTTTATAAAAAGTCTTGTTAAGAAAAGATCCTGTTAGGGATCACCCGGTTAAGGGGTTGACTATAAGGCCTTGTTAGAAGTAATACCCTATGAGGAGTAACCTCGGTAGAGGATTCAAATAACACAAAGCTTGTTAGAGCTTACCTGGTTAGGGGATTTTACTATTATAATTGTTAGAAAACAATAGGGGTTTGTTGATTTGTTTGAATAGCACTACACTTGCTTGTTCAGATCCTTTTCATGCTCCTATTTGCCTTTACTCAAATTGCAGATATATCATCCAGTTCAGAAACCACACTCTCAACTAAAACTTTGCCAACTCTAAAACTAAACAACTCATCGACCTTATAAATAAATCAATTAGGTCAGTAACACAACAAAATCCTAATTATGTCATAGAGATTACAAACAAGTCAGTTCAAGTATGACCGTTGGATTACATAACAATCTCTACACATCATTCAAGAGAGTTTAGACCGCTCCTTGATCACTGCTTCATCGAGCTCAGTAACTCAGAACACACTTTGCATTACATGCAATATACTTTCTCATTTCCCAGACAAAAAATGTTAGCTCAACGCGTCAAAAATAATTTGAAACTCTCTTCATACAATATGCATACGTGTCATAATCATTGCCACTCATCATTAGATCATAAACCAATATAACCAATTCAACAAACTTAATCGGTTAGGGTTTATAAAATCAATAGGTAGGGTTTACCGGTTCAATTCTCCAATACTTAGCACAAACTTACCTACCGATTACAATTTCCTTCATTAGCTCTTCCTACCACTTACAAAACATCATTACAATAATATCATTACCAGTTAATTGACATCAATGAGAACATAATATATCATTAATTCAATCTTCATGCAAATGCCAAAAGTGATGCAGGAGCATCCAGGGTGTAGGAACAATCTAACATCACCCAAAAAAAGAAATGTTTTTGATTAAGGTAAAAACAGGTTTTGAAGGGGCCCTAAAACCCTTTACAAAAGATCCTTAAGAGAGAATAGCATTAAGAAACCAGAAGGAACAAACATCAGAAAAACCAACCTAGCAACTAGATAAGACCAGCGAAAAAGCCCCAAAAAACCAGCCAAACCAGACTAAGCACAGAAAAGGAACTATTTTATGTTTTTCAGGGAATTAGCCAAGTTACTGCTAATCCCATATAGTTCTTTAATATTATCCCTAAGTTTAGGGATTTCCTTAGAAGACGCCACAACAACTTTCTTCAAGCTCGCCCTAGTTCTCTTTGCCTCTCCACCAGGAGTTGATTCTCTGATCCCAATCTTGATTGCATCTGTTAGGTCCCGGAGACAACTGAGAGGGGGGGAGGGGTGAATCAGTTGTCTAATAAATTTAATCCAAAACAACTTAATCAACTTTAATGCATAATACTAGTGAACTAATCTTTTATGCCGCTAGACAGTTTTATCAATTAATTGCAATACTACTAAGGATTAATGCATGAAATAGAAAGACAAAGTCATCCACAACACATAACACCAATATTTGTACGTGGAAACCCTGTAAGGGGAAAAACCACTATGGGAAACCTTACCCACAATCAGATGATACTACTTCAGATAGAAAGGCCAAGCACCTAGACCTCACTACTCAATCATAAATGGGAAGTCACACTAACTTATAGTTGGATGGTTAAATCCAATATGGATGTATTGCTCAAATTAGCATCTTTCTATGCTAGATTCACTACTAGTGTAGTTCTGCTTGTCTTCAAAATACCCTCCTTCAATCTTCAAATGATGTCTGCATGTATAGCTTTGCTTATTCTTGCATATACCTTTACACAATTCCTTTTCGCATTCCACATCTAATCTTACAAATAAGATCTTACATTTATACCATAACTTAGGACCAATTTTAGTAGGTCGGCTCTAAAGGATATTATAATAAAATCAATTTACAAAAACAATGTCTGATACAATAACTGATTCATCATGTCAGCTTGATGCATTTACAACAATAATAAAATATCTCCATAGTGTGTCGTGATGATCTGGAATAGATGAACCTGTCGGTGTATATCTTGGACCTATTTGCCAGTAACAACATATATGCAATTATGAATATGCCAATAAACAAAACTTCAAGACAAAGTGCCAAACGATGTCTTCGACATAACCAAATGTTTTTCATGTCATTCCAAGTGCCAGTGATCATTATATCCTGCCAGTGTACCATATACCGGTGACTATGCATAAGTCACTTGCTTGCTGGTGAATGTTGCTAATTCTCCAAAGTGCCAGAGTTGATAAGTTTTAGTAGGTGTTGACATCAATGACAAAACCATACCAAAATACCAACAATCTCCCCCTTTGGCATTGATGGCAACACAAGATGGAAAACCCATCAAAGTGCCAAAACAAAAATGCCAAATACCAAAAACCAATCAATCTCCCAAAAAGATCATAACAGAATTCAAACCCAAAATAAACAATCTCTCCCAAAGATAAAGTCTCTCCTCCTAGGGGTAATATCTGTTTTCCATGTATTTTTCCATACCAATCTCTCCCCCTTTGACATACAATGTCAAAGTTACTACAAAACCAAGTGCAAGTATAAAATACCAACCAATTCAGTATACCAACTACTCCCTCTGAGACGTAGCTTCCCCATCAAAAGCCAGAGTAAAAGATTTCTCTGTTAGTTCTATCGGTTGATGATAAACATCAACTGTCTAAGTTTCTACCAGTGGGGGTATGACCCCAAGCTGATCTCTTAGATATTCAAAACTCTCCTTAGGCAAAGGTTTAGTGAAGATATCTGCAATCTTCTCTTTAGTATTCACATAAACCAGTTTTACTTCTTTTGCTTCAACATTTTCTTTCAGAAAATTCAGTTTGATAGAAACATGTTTAGTTTTAGAATGTAGTACCGGATTCTTAGATATATCAATTGTTGCAGTGTTATCGCAATAGATAGTTATAAGTTCCTTCAAATTTACCTTTATTTCCTTCAACATTTGTTTAAGCCATAATACATGTGTACAGTTTGTTGTTGCTGCAACATATTCTAATTTTGTTGTTGACAAAGATGTACAACTTTATTTCTTACTCAACCAAGAAATTAATCTGTTACTAAGAAAAAAAGCTCTACCGGTGGTGCTTTCCTATCATCTACATCTCCTACCCAATTTGCACCTGTGTATGCACATAATTTAAAGTTTTCATCTATAGGATACCATAAACCAAGATTTGTAGTGCCTTGTAAGTACCGGAAAATCCTTTTTACTACTGATTCATGATTTTCTCTAGGATTACTTTGAAATCTTGAAACAATACATATTGCATTCATAATGTCAGGTCTTGTTTGTGTCAAATATAGTAGACCTCCTATCATAGATTTGTACCTGGTTGGATTAATAGGTGTTGACTCATCCCTTAGTTATAATTTGTCATTTTTAGTCATAGGTGTGCTTACCGGTTTAGAGTTCTCCATCTCAAATTTATTTAATAACTCCTTTAAGTACTTGGATTGACTCAAGAATATAACCTTATCAGTTTGTGAAATTTTCAATCCTAAAAAGAATTTTACTTCTCCAATCATAGACATTTCAAATTCTTGCTGCATTTCAATAGAAAAGTTTTTGCATAAACTATCTTCTCCTCCAAAGATTATATCATCAACAAAAACTTCTATAACCAAGATGTCATCATTAGTTACTTTATAGTATAAGTTGATGTCAGCATTACCTTTAGAAAAACCAATCTTCAAAAGATATTTATCCAATCTTGCATACCAAGCTCTTGGAGCTTGCTTCAACCCATACAAATCTTTCCTTAATCTGCAAACCATATCTTTGTTTTCTGTCAAATAAAATCCATCAGGTTGTTCAATGTAAACTTCTTCTTCAAGATCTCCATTTAGAAATGCACATTTGACATCCATTTGATAAACTTTATAGTTCTTATGTGCTGCAAAAGCCAAGAGTAATCTAACTGTTTCAAATGTTTCATTGTAATCAATTCCTTCTTTCTGAGAATATCCCTTACATACTAGTCTTGCTTTATTTCTGATTACCTTACCATCTTCATTAAGTTTGTTTCTAAATACCCATTTGGTTCCAATTACATTTTTGTCTTTAGGCCAGGGAACTAATGTCCATGTGTTGTTTTTCTCAATTTTTTCTAATTCTTCTTCCATAGCTTTAATCCAGTGTTTATCCTCATATGTTTCATTAATTGATGCTCGTTCAATTTGAGAAATAAGATATACCTCTTCATTTGCCAATCTTCCTCTTGTCATAACTCCTTTATAGTTGTTTCCAATTATCTAATCTTTAGAATGATTCAATCTTATATATCGGGGTGTCTTTGTTTGCTGTTGTTCCTCAGTCACAGTGGAATTTTCAGATGATACCAGTGTAACTGGATCTTCATTCTGTTTCAGTGGGTTCAATGTAGATTCATCTATTAGAATCTCTGTTGCCAGTTCAAAATCTATATACCTTGAAGTTCCTCTGAATTGTTCATCAATCTTTACATTTGTACTCTCAACAATTTTCTGCAATCTTTTGTTAAAACATCTATATGCTTTGCTCTTAGATGAATAACCAAGAAATATTCCTTCATCACTTCATGGATCAAATTTTCCAATATACTCATCTCTTCTAATATATCATTTACTTCCAAAAATTCTGAAATATTTAAGAGTAGGAGTAATACCAAAACATAGTTCATAAGTGGTCTTACCGGTTTCACCTTTGATGTGAACTTTTTTGAATGTATAGACCGTTGGTATAGACCATTGTACTTACTTCTTCTCTCCAATATACATGTGTAGGATTTGATTCAAACAACATACTTCTTACTGCATCCAAGATAGTTTTGTTCTTTCTTTCTACAACTCCATTTTGTTGTGGTGTCCGGGGTGCTTATAGTTGTCTTCTGATTTCATTCACTTCACATAATTCATTAAATTCCTTAGATGTAAATTGTCCTCCTTGATCTGATCTTAGACATTTGATTTTCTTACCGATTTCATTTTCTACCATTGCAATCAAAATTTACATGACAGAGTCTCTTATGCCATAGCCAACTTTCATCAATATGTCCAATCAAGCATGTCTTTTCACTGTTATTCAAATGAAAGATATTACCTCTAGTTTGATTACCGGTTGCAATTTCCAAACCAGATCTATTCATAATTTTGCATTTACCATTCTTGAATTGTAACTGAAATCATTTTTCAACTAATTGACCAACACTCAAAAGATTATGTTTTAAACCTTCAACATAGTAGATATTATCAATATTGTGCTTACCATTGAGAGATATTGAACCTTTTCCTTTGATCAAACAAGCTTTATCATCTCCAAATCTTACCAGACCTCCATTATATTCTTGAAAATTTAAGAATTTACTTTTATCACCAGTCATGTGATGTGAGCATCCTGAATCATTGATCCATTTATCCTTAATTTCAATTTTATCTGCCAAGGCCCGCTCTACTAATTGAACAGTAGGTGTCAGTTGATCTTCTGTTATATCAACAAAAACCCATCTATTGTCTATCGGATCCTCATCAGAATCATCAGTGACTCCTTCATCAACAAGATAACAAGATTTGTCTTTATTTTTCTTAAATTTGTATCTCTGATATTCAGGGTTAGGCTTATATGTTCTTCTAGCTTCTTCTCTTAGTCTAGCATGTCTATCAAAGCATCTTTAAGCCATATGACCAATCTTATTACAGTTAAAACATTTAAAAGGTGCTTTACCTTCATACTTACTTCCAACTGGACCTTTAGGCATTTTTCTGGCAAATAGTGCTTCAAGTTCTTCAAGTTCTCTTGCATAAAAAGCTTTCCAATCAGACTTGTCAAATGATATTGTAGATGATGTTGATGCCTTAAAAGATAAGTCTGTCTTTATAGTAGCAACAGGACCAAATTCCTCAATTTCAAAGGCTGATAGTTTTCCAATCAATGTATCCCTAGTTACTGATGTGTTAGGCATTGTTCTTAGCTCGTTTATAGTAGTAACTTTCATTTTGTATGCCAGTGGTAATCCTCTTAAAACTTTGAAATAATTTCATCTTCACTTAAGGTTCCTCCACAACATTTAATACCCAAAATAATTTCATTTACTCTTTCAATAAAAGAAGAAATCCTTTCATCTTCTTCCATTTTTAGAATTTCATACCTAACCTAAAAGCTTTCAAGTTTTGCAATTTTGACTGTGGAATCTCCTTCATTTAGTGTTTCCAAATGATCCCAAATAGTTTTAGCAGTAGACCTATCTAATAATCCCATGATTTGCTGATTTGATAGAGCACTCAAAAGTGCTTCTCTTGCCTTGCAATCATTCTCTTCATCTTTAGCTAAGGTAGGTGGATTAGGCTGACCTTGAGTAGGAGCAGTATAGCCATTCTATGTTACATCCCAGATATCCTTTCCAATGCAATTCAGATGTGTCTCCATCCTAATCTTCCATATCCCATCATTGGTTCCATCAAGTTTAGGACTGTCCTTCCTGAAATAGTTAGAAGACATTGGATCTCCTCAAGCTGTTAAACTTCTGCAAAAATAGGACTACGCTCTCATACCAATTGTTAGGTCCCGGAGACAACTGAGAGGGGGGGGAGTGAATCAGTTGTCTGATAAATTTAATCCAAAATAACTTAATCAACTTTAATGCATTATGTCGGTAGATAGTTTTATCAGTTAATTGCAATACCGGAAAGGATTAATGCATGAAATAGAAAGACAAAGTCATCCACAACACATAACACCAATATTTGTATGTGGAAACCTTATAAGGGGAAAAACCACGGTGGGAAACCTTACCCATAATCAGATGATACTATTGCAGATAGTAAGTGTATACAAATGGGGTCTGCACATGCAGAAAGGCCAAGCGCCTAGAGCTCACTGCTCAATCACAAATGGGAAGTCACACTGACTTATAGTTGGATGGTTAAATCCAATATGGATGTGCTGCTCAGATTAGCATCTTTCTATGCTGGATTCAGTACTGGTGTAGTTCTGCTTGTCTTCAAAAAACCCTCCTTCAATCTTCAAATGATGTCTACATGTATAGCTCTACTTATTCTCGCATATACCTTCACACAATTCCTTTTCGCATTTCACATCTGATTTTACAAATAAGATCTTACATTTATACCATAACCTAGGACCAATTTTAGTAGGTCAGCTCTAAAGGATATTATAATAAAATCAATTTACAAAAACAATGTTCGATGCAATAATCGATTCAACATGTCAGCTTGATGCATTTACAACAATAATAAAATATCTCCATAGTGTGTCGTGCTGATCTGGAATAGATGAACCTGCCAATGTATATCCTGGACCTATTTGCCGGTAATAGCAAATATGCAATTATGAATATGCCAATAAACAAAACTTCAAGACAAAGTGCCAAACAATGTCTTCGACATAACCAGATGTTTTCCATGTCATTCCAAGTGCTGGTGATCATTATATCCTACCGATGTACCATATACTAGTGACTGTACATAAGTCACTTGCTTGCCGGTGAATGTTGCTGATTCTCCAAAGTGCCAGAGTTGATAAGTGTTAGTAGGTGTTGACATCAATGACAAAACCATACCAAAATACCAACAGTATCTTCATCAATGTCAAGGTCCACCACCAGTTTGGGAGAGATGGAGCTTTCAAGGACCTTAGAGATTTCCTCTAGGTTCTTAGTGACAACAGTCAAGATATTCAGAATCATTCCCAATAGGTTTTTCATTGCTGCTTTACCTTCTTCCAGATAGTCAATCTGAGCTTCCATCTTCTTAGCTTTTTCCTCCATGTCCTGCTTCCATTGCTTCTGGTTCCAAAAAAAGAAATGTTGTATTTTCCTTTGTTTTGTCATTTATCCTTTGTTTAGTGGGACCCATTAGGTTGCCTACACTATAGAAATAGTGTAGAAGCTAAAAATAGCCAAAAATAGTCACGTGCCATTTTTAGTAGTTTTGCTCATTTTTGGTCATACAAACATAAACACTGGTCCGAAGGAGCAGAATTCAAAAATAAGATGATTGGCAAAAGAATCACCTCAATAACCTAAGAGGTTTGAAAGATATCAAAATTTTTGTCCTGATTAATTTCTCCAATGAGTCTTAAAACTCAAAATTCAAAAACCTTAGAGGCCCCAAAATGGTTCAAAACCTCGACAAATAGGTCTTTGATGTATTTGGCATTGTAGATCTCTTCGCAAGCTTTCCAACGATATATTATAAATAGAAAATCATATGCTCAAGGCAAAAGTTATGGCTCCCTGAAGTTGTGCCACCAGAACTCAAGTTTTGATAAAATTCCACATGGTGAGAAAAATGAATCAATGGACCACTAGCACCAAAAGGGGAAAAGTTGCACTTCTAAAACATTCTAAGGAAATTTTACATGTTATATAAAGGGATGAACGAGGTTTACAAAAGACAATTCCTATAGTGCAGATCATGGCTTCGGATTGCAAATTATTGGCTTGCAGATTATTGTAATGGGAATGCCCATGTGGTTGTTGCATGATATTTTCTGAATTTTGTAATTTCATTTCATTGAGATAATAAGTAGCAAGTGTTTCCTCTCTCACATTTTCTTGTTTCTTTCTCTATTGTTGTTGTGTGTTTAGATTTATAAGCACAGTACCCTTCATCAATTTGAAAATGATGTTAACCTTGGTCTATCAATAAAACCACAATTGTATGAAAATGAAATAAAATTGGTAAATTTATGTACTTCTATTATAAGAATATTTTCTCTTTGAAAGATAAATATTAAAATGAAATAATGAAAAAAATAATTAGAAGCAATAAAAGATATGTCGAATGTGTTGGGATTCAAGAACACTGAGAGGGGGGAGTGGATCAGTGTTCTACTGGAATGGATAATTTTAGTGTTATTAATATAACAACTCAGCAATCGGTAAACATAAAAACATATAACAATAAGCAACAATGCAAACAAAAAGATGAACACCATAACACCATATATTTATACGTGGAAAACCTCAAAGAGGAAAAAACATGGTGGGATTGGAGACCCACAATATCTATCCACTGATTAGATAAATAAATATTATAATAAGGGGCCTACACATGTAGGTAGGCCAATAGCCTAGAGCACGCTGCTCATCACAAAATGAGTCTCACTGACTACAGAAAACATCAGACAATAATCTGGAATGAAGATTGAACTGCAAGTATACCATCTCCCATGCCCAAGTACAGCTTTGGTTAAGCTCAATATCGGAGGCGTTAAACCTCTTCCACAAATCCAATTCGATCACCTGTGATCAACAAAATGCTTTGCATGAATTATTATTACATTATTTGCATAATACCATACCATACATAATCTCCTATGACACATGATCTACAAAGAGATCTTACATCATATTTATACCAACCCAGGACCTAAACAATTAGGTCGGCCACCTAAAAGATAATACAATAAATTCATAACTTAAACATTCAATCAAATGATCAACCAAGTCATCTTAGGCTGAAAACAACATAATCTAATCAATGAATCCAACCAGTAATGCATCGGTAGCAACAACCCACACGTTACACAAACTAGTCTATAACCTAGCAGAATAACCACCAGACCTATAATAGGTTGCCATAAGCCAAATGAAACACCACAAACAACTGGAACACAAAAAATGATAACCATCAGCATCTGGAAAACCCTCTAGAAGCCACACCAACACCACTTATGAATAATATCAAAGATCTTCAACAAAGCTCTGTCGGTGAAACCCTCATAGGTAACCAAAAGACTTACTAGAACATGTGATAGCTTTTGAATCATCAAATCCTGAACCAACTAAATGTGATATGCATCAAGAATACTTGAATAGCCAAACCAAACCAATTCCACAGACCAAAGCATACCATAGCATACTAGATTAACATGAACTTATCAACCAGAAACCAATTATCCAACCAGTACCAACCAGATACCGATAAAAAACCAAATCAGCTAGTGTTGACATCAATGAAAAACATCAATGCAACACATAATTGATTCCTCCAAATTTCCAACAATCTCCTCCTTTGGCATTGATGGCAACACTAGATGTGAAAAACATCCAAGTACCAAGAAATGCCAAACAAGTCTCCCCCAATGGAAGACATCCAACAATCTCCCATAAAATGATATGACAATGACCAGAAATCTCTATACCACTTAACCATTTATAGACCTGAACCAAACTCCCCCAATGGGATACAACCAATCTAAAATTTTGTTCCTCCAATAATCTCCTCCTTAGACTGATATCTTTGTTAAGCTCTATATTACACATAAGTATCTCTCCCCCTAATGTATATAACTCCTTATGTTTGTTTTTCATATGAATATCTCTCCCCCTTTGACATCAATGCAATAAATCTGACATAAATATCAAAGAAAAATCATAAACCATTGAATCACAATACTAACTACTCCCCCTGAGTAGTAGCATCACCACATCAATCCTGAATGAATGATAGCTCTGATAATGCATACCAGGCTGATGCCAATCAGCATCACTCAGGTCTCTATAGAGGGGCATAATACCTCAACCTATCTCTCAAATGCTAAAATGATTTTGCAAACCAATCTGACTTCATTTTCTTCCACTACTCCTTCAGAAAATTGTACTTGATATAAATATTGGATTCTTTGATATGTCAATAGAAGCAGAGTTATTACAATGAAGAACTACTGGTACATTACAATCCAACTTTATATCCTTCATCATATGCTTCATCCATAGAACTTGTGTACAGTTAGCAGCAAAAGCACCATACTTAGCTTCAATAGTAGATAAAGAAGTACATGACTGCTTCTGTTGATCCATGAAATAAGTTTCCTTCCAAGAAAGAAAGCTTCACCGAATGAGCCTATCTGGTTACCTATATCCCAATCTACATCTGAACATGCTTAAAGTTTAAAGTCATCATTAAAAACAAACCATACCAGAAAATCCTTGAAAAAATCTGAAAATCCTAACTATCGGAGCAAGGATTCAACATAATGAATTCCTTCCTTCTAAAAATATCCATTACAAACCAATCAAGCCTAGTTCCAATAACATCCAAGTCCATTTGTTTTCCCTTTCTAACTGGTCCAATTCCTCTTCCATAGCATTCATCCAACATTTAACCTTACAAGATTCAATAACTAATGTCGGTATAATTTAAGAAATTAAGATTACCTCACCAATTGCCAATCTTCTTCTTGTCCAATTATCTGATCTTCTGAATGATTTAAACTTACATACCTAGGAATCTTCTGATTCTTTGTTCCTATTTTTTGATCTTCAGTTGCTATTCAATTTTTTGATACAGTCGGGGTAAATGGTTCAACATTTTGTTCCGGTAAAGGTGTTACTGGTTCAGTTAAGAGCAATTCCACTGACGGTTCTTGTTCATAAATTCTCATTTGACTTCTATTCAGCTCATTCACCTTGACATTAGTGCTATCCTAAATTCTTTGCAATCTTTTGTTATAACATATATATGCTTTGCTTTCAATAGAATAACCAAGAAATATTCCTCCATCACATCTAGGATCAAACTTCCAATTCACTACCAGAGTTTCTGAAATACTTAACTGTAGATGTATGACCAAACCATAACTCACAAAGTGACTTATCAGTAAATCAAACTAGATCCAAGATTGAAGATCCAACAAATATTTGTTGGTTAACCTTCAAACTTACTTCCAAATATCTGAAATAGCTTTTTAGACCACTACTAGGGGTAATGAAAGATCTGTCATCAATTTGCCTCCCCTGAAGGTGAATGCCTTAGTTATTGGATGAGTTTCATGTCGATGCAGGAACATTCTACTTTTTCAGTTGACTAATCAGGGTATATCCTTCAGCCAAATGAACATCTAGGGCAATTGATTATGTTGGTTGAGCCTTAGAATTCATAACCCACTTCTTCTCATTCTCCTTCAGAGTGTCATCATCCTTCTTCTTTCCCTTCTCATTAGATTTATCACTTCCTACCAAAGGGTTCTTGCTTCTACAAAATTTAGCAATATGTCCTACTTTGTTGCAAGCATAATAAGTAACATTGTTCTTATGAATTTCTTTACTGTAACCTTGAAAATTCCTTGACCTGCATTGATTAGCCATATGTCCAAACTTTCCACATGCATGACATTTCACATTCATTCTACAATATTCTATCCTATGACCATACTTCTTACAATTTGAGCACTGACCGCAAACAACATTATTATTCTGATTTGCTCTATTTCTACAATATCTTGCCATATGACCAAATATATTGCAAACAAAGCATCTACCATTAAATTTATATGCATTTGGCTTTCTTTACCAGTGAACTCTGGTTCTAGTTGACCTTCTGATCTTCATTTGCAGTACTAGAGCTTTCTCCATGCTCAAATTCAAGACCTCTAGTGTCTCCAATGTCCCTTTGATCCTCCAATAATTCATCAAGCTTAGCAGAACTAACCTTGAACTTATCTTTGTATTCATTTTCAATAGTCAGATTATCTCTTACGATTGTTACCACTCTTTCCAATTCTTTCTCATTTTTCTATGATTGAACCAATTTAGTTCTCAACACATCATTTTCATGAACCAACCTAATGCATTCCTCAGATCTGTCTTTTAGAGATTGGACATCCTCATAGTTAGGGCTTGCATTTCATTCTTCATGACAATATTCTCTTGACTCAACTTCTGACATTGTTCCTTAAGGGCATCCTTCTTGTAATGCCCCGCCAGGAAACCCCGAAGGGATAAGCTAAAATAACAAGAATAGAGTGCAATTTTTTTTTTTTTTAAAGTTACAACACATAAGATGCAACAAGATAACAAGATTCAGATTACATAGCGGAAGACTTCAACTAACTCCTAAAGAGTTTCCCAACGAGATTACTTAAATTTTCACAATACACTTAGCTCACACAATTAATCCATTAAGCTGAATATCTTAATAACGAGATAATTCACAATCAGGATAATTTCTTTCAAAGATGGAAATATAAATCACAAGCAAGAATTCATCATTAAGATCCATTCATGATTCCTCATTCAAGCTTTTCATTTAAAATTACAAATCACACATCGAACATTCTAATACACTAGGATTTCATCATAACATAAGAGATCTTTCCAAGCATATTTAAATTCCTTAACAACCACTGAGTATAATTATTACTCTAAGATACATTATTCCATATTCCAACTTATTACATTTAAAGGACGATTTCACACATGCATTACGATAAATCGCATCTCAACCAATTATGCATTCGATTAACATGGCATTCAAGGAAGAAATGAATATAAGCATTAATAGTTAATTTCAATTATCCACTTAACCATTTTACATAAATTAATCATACATGATAAGATGAATAAAGAGACATAAGAGAATACACCACATAACACCATAATGATCTCGGAGTTCACCCCTAAAGGGCTACATCTCCGGGTCTGCTCAACTGCAAGACCCCCTCGGATAAATAATAAAGTTAAGAGAATAAGAGGTTACACCATACAATCCAGCCATCAAGGCGATACATAAACAATATACAAACGACCACACCGGTCAATAAATACATAAACGATCCTTACAAGGAACAGGATCCAGCTGAACATAATCAAAGCTAATATCATAAGAGTCCATGAGAGCATCCAAAAAACTGATCCATCACCACCCAAGGGTCTAACATGAAACTGATACTCACAAGCGCAGCGACAAAGGACGACTCACAAAGGTACTCAAAACAGGACAAAACGACCACACACTAGCGAACGTAGGGACAAGTGTCATCACACAACCTGGTATGGATACCATGGCAAGTCTTCATAGGTCCCGGCCCATACACTGGTAACCCTGGCAACCTAATCCGAACTTCCGGCCCATCCAAGCCTCATGTGGACCCACACATCCTCTCGTGAAGACAAGGAAGGTGGTTTGCCATTTCAGGCCTTCTCACAGCATGTCGAATCTATGATAGCACTCGTCCCATGTGTGAGGCACATTATCTTATTTAAGAATTACAATTCTAATCTACTTAGGTTATCACTTATTAGACTCACTTTCGACGGGTTACCCAGCAGCCACTTTGGGCGCGGCCCCCAATCGAAAGCCACTTTCCCATACGACACTAGACTAACTCAGACGAACTCAAACCAAGGAATACACATGGTCAGACGAACGGAGTTCAAGAAGAGAAACAATCATCTGGTCAAACATGACTCATAGATGCACACTTACAGACGGTACTCTAACTAGAGACCTGACAACTAAGGTCAACCACGAATCATCATTCAACACACACACATAGAGGATATAACCAACTAAGACAACCTCACGATACCATAGTCAACTCAAAATTCGAGGACTGAAACAGGAACACCAAATCATCCATACGACAGGGTCCTATTAAACACAGCAAAACATGCCATTTCATAATTAAAGCGAATACAGTAATTAAACTCGCAATGCAATAATCAGAAAAGAAAATATTCCTCAAATTGATTTAATCATTACAAGGCAATCAAGTTTTCTACAAGATCTAAATCAGCTTACAGTTATCTACCTCATCGAGGGATAAGTTGTTCTTGGTTTCCTAACTCCTAAGGTTCAAGCATCGAACAGGCATATAAAGCCGTAATGAGTTTTTAACCAATTCATATTAATAAAATACAGACAACCATAATCAACTGAAATAAGATATTTAATCCCCAACAAAACATCCTAGCTTTACTAGTTCAAAATCGTCCTCTACAGATTCATAATTTCCAAACCCAGATGCATAATGCGGATCACGAAAATATAAACGTAGAAGGAGAATCTAAATGGAGATAATCACTTTCAAGACATGGCATTTAAATTTCTAATGCCCAACGATAAATATTTCCCTACTTTCAATTACTCAAATGATATGTTCTAAGATAACATTAACAACATCAATAAGTAATTACATCGTATTTCAACGATCTTCCAAAACATATTATTCTCTATTTTGTTTTTAAACAACGCTACTTTAATTAGCCAAAAAAACAATCAGAGAATAATTGTCAATATTAAATTGCAATATTACAGTCGTAGGACTTAATTGGAAAGAGGGCATAAGTCACGAAATGAAGCTACATAACAATTAACATATAAGTTCTATTATAAAATTAATCATTATCAACTAAAATTTGCGATGATTAATGCCTCCTTAATCGAAATTAAGAACTAATAAAACTCAACACTAAAATAGCATGCATCAAAATGCCATTACATAACCTATGCATTGTTTTTAAATGATAAAAAAAAAACGCATTAAAAAGAAACGTTTTAACAACTATGTTTTTAAACAAACCCACGCATTTTTAAAAAAAAAAAAAAAAGAAAGCGTGCTGGGAAAGGGCCGTGCCCTAACCCTAGCCACGGGGTAGCACGCAGGCGGCGCCCACGGTGGTGCCCGCAGGTGCCGCGGCGCCCTGCGGCCACCGCGGCCACCGCCGTGAGCCGCGGCCCAACAGTCCGCGAGGGAAGAGCACGGGACGCGGGGGAGAGCAAGGGGGCACAAGCGGGGAAAACAGGGGATGCGCGGGGGAGGCGAGGGGAGCGGGTGGAGCTCCGCTCCCCGCTCTCCCAACCCCCAAAACGCAGTCCGAAACCATGAAAAACACGCCCAGCTCAAAAATGCTATAATTTCTTAATTTTTGAAACACAGATAATGTTGAAATCAACGTTTTCATTTCCCCAAATAAACACAGTTCGAACTATAAAGCAAAACGTCCATCACAGAATTGAAATAAATTTTGATTCAATTTAAATTCGAATTAAACAAAATAAGATTGATATCACGTTTTCATGTAGGGTTTTCTCATTCTCTACAAACGCCCAAGGGTTTCAAACGCCCAAAATCAAGGAGGAATTAACCAGCATCTCAAAACCAAAAACTCAAAACCAAAATTTCCAGCCAATCCAAAATGGACAATCACATTGATTTTCAATAACCAGTTCAGAATCCTACCTTAAAACGCAATCCTGGAATGGCTGAAGGAGAGCCCACCTGCCAGATCCAGCATCATTCCTTACCAAAACCTCCAATTTCCCTTCCAATTTTTCTTTCCAAAATTTTCTCCAACCAAAGATTTTCCAAATTTGTCCCTCTTTCCCAAATTTTCCCCAAATTGGGTTATATGGCAGAGTTGACCCAAAAATTCCATTTTTGGAATAAAAACTTTTATTTAAAAATAATACACACAAATTAATTCTTTTCTATTTATAACAACAAAATAACTTGCTTTTCAAATCAAAAGTCGATTTCTCATATAATCAAATTTAAACTTTCAATTCAAATAAGCCAACAGAACACAATTAACTCTATGGCGATAAAATCTAAAATGTTCTTTTCAACAGCATATATAAATGCATTAATATTCAAAAACAGACATTAATTCAAATTTGCTTCCAATTTAAAACAGGTAATTCATTAACAACGAAATTCGCATAACAAATACCTGATTAATTTAATCCATTAATCTTCAATGCACAAACGCATAAATAATCAAAATAATTATTAAGGACTAATTAACCAAATTAACCATGCACACCAAGCACGCAAATCGAGAAAGTCAACCAAACAGACGACTCGCAAACCCAAACAAACAGGGATTACCGACGACGACTGGCGATGCTCACTAGAGCATGACTAAGGCCGACTAAGGTCTTACGACCACCTAATCCGACTCTAAGGATTAAAAAGTATGCTCAAACCTGCAAAACCAGGTGACGACGAACCTCGCACTCATGCGACTTCGTACCTGAAATCTCCTGCAACAAAAGATCATACATGCATACATTTATAAAATCTAATGAAATCATTAGTCCGATACTAACATCACGAAATAGGTACACTGAATAACCTGCATACAACTAGTGTGAGAACCACATCAATAGCTATGCGTTAAATCAAACATCTGATTGTAACATCATATTACGATTAACTAATTAAGATTAAACCAAGGTTAGAGATCGATTACGGCAGGGGTACTACATTCTCCCCCCCTAGGTTCCGACTTACTCCTGGAAGTCGTAAGGCTAGATGGAGAACATGTCGTACGCATCAGCCCTGAAACTCATTCAACAAAGATCAAATTGCACATAGAAAACTTTCCATAATAAATGAAATATAATTGCAAAATCCTTTACAAACGCCATTATCCATTGGCAAGATACATCTAAAACCATACATTCCTTAAAATATTCTAGGAGATATCCACCATCATAGCAGAAAAACAAGAATTTTCTTCCTTTCATTACACCAAATTAAAACATTACAATGAGGTAAACCACAATTACCATAATCATCGATCAAAAATGACAGAAAAACATGCCATAATGATCAATTTCCTTTACCAATCCATCTTTATCTTCAAATTTTATTGAATAGAACTAGCTCAAAATATCAATTTCTACAACCAGATTAACTTTCAATAATTAAGAGCAACAAAAATAACTCAATTGATTACACTTGCCAGGCATAAGAAAACCTTTCCAATGACTATGTCCCATAACATAGTGACAAGCTAACACAATTTATTCCATGATACAAATAATAACCATCCACATAGCTGGAATGCATAACAGAAAAGGCCACATGTGAGCATGTCTAATGCTCGGTCAAGGATAACATGCACGATCAACATCTCTATGCCTGATCTCAGAACAACAATATGATCACAAAAATCCAATATCTCACTCAAAGGCTCGATGGTGCTAGGCACACCATAGCGGTGCTACCTTCCATACAAGACCTTTGTGAATATCCCTTGTTGTACAAGGTGGTTAGCCTCCAAGAGATAGTCACCACACATAGGTAGGTAGTGGTTACTAGCTGCATCACAGCCTCACATACCTCCATCCTCAAGGTTCCTTGCGTCTACTTCCTCGTATACACTCATCCAAGCCCATCTCCTACGTTCTTGGAGAGGAATTCACATTGCAACACAAGACCAGCATACGAAAACAATAATGATAAACCAGTTTAGCCACCAAAGTACAGAAGAATAAAGATAATAAATCCTCAATTCCAACAGTAAGGCAAGAAAATAATCCGGAATTTCAACACCAAATCAAAGGTGCAAAAGATCACAAAATCGTGGCTAAACCTTCACAGTCAAAGTAGAATAAATTGCTGATCCCCAAAGAAATAAATAAATAATTAAAAGAAAATCACAATTGCACATTACATCACTACGTGACTAATAGCTAGCCACCAACGAGGAAGGAAGGAACAATCGTCTAGCTATCCTAGTAGCTCATCACGTGGTGTGGCCAAGTCACACATCCCCATGGCATGGCAGTGTGCACCTCGACATCACCCCGTATCACGTCGTCACGTGGCATGGCAATACCCCAAGTGGAGAAAACACACAATGGACGTATCCCGCATGGTAGTGCACCTCGCGGAAAAAGCACGCGCAGGTCACATCCCGCATAGCGACGTATCTAGAAGGATACTCGCCGTAAGTCAGAGGTATACATGACTCTGGTCCACCCACATGCCCACCAACACATACTAACTGGCAGCACATGCGAATAAACCTACCTTTCGTGAAGACAAGGCAAAGGATCCTCCAAAAAAATACCATCATGATATACAAGAATCACCATACAAAATGCTCAGATAAGGAAGAGAATAGGCTGACACACATAAACCTATAAATAGATTCATCAAAGGGAAAGTATTGAGTACACCTTGATACAGTTTAGTAGTACAACTATATCATTCCTCGAAGTAGAGAAGCTAAGGTCGCTTCGCGTCGATATTACTCGCACGCCAATCCATACTATTCAAGGAACGGTCGCTTCGAATACTACCCCTTAACATACTGAGTTACCCACAACCCGAGGGTTGGTACTCAGCCGGGAACAAATAAGCAACATCACATAAACAGTATGGTTTCCCATACTCATAAACAACATATCCTCCATGGTTGATTACTTCACCAATCCATGGGCACATATAATAAGCACTGGTTTCTCACAATACACACAATACACCAATACTGGTTTAATCACATTTACAGGGAGTACTTTTCAGTACGCTAACATCTATACAAGGAAGATTCAATTATGCTTCTACATAAATAACTGAATTCAAGTTTACTGAAATTATTAACAATTCACAATTATATAAGGAAATAACATCATTCCTATATCTTTCTCGAATCTCACTAAGCATTCATAATTAAATTACTAGCTAAGCAGATTCATTTCTAAAGCTTAAGACTTCCATCTTTCACTATGAAGCCAAAAAGCGAACATACAATTTCACATGTTTTATAAACATTCTATTTAACTCAAAGCATTCCTTAATACCATTTCTAAAAATCTTATGATTAGGCAAAGAGAAGGGAAAAAGAGTTTGATAACCAACCCATTTCCTACAAGGACACAAGATCAATCAAGATCACGCTATAATATTAAATTTCCCACTATAAGCCTATCATTTAATTACACGGTTTTCATTTCGCTATCGATTAGAAGGATGACAATCAGCCTAACAAAAACGTTTCCGATAATTATGGTTGCAACAGGAGGTTCTAGTTTTCCAAACAAAACAAAGATCAAGAGAAGCAATCTTTTCGATAATGCAAGACCTCTTAAGAACACTCACTTATAATAATACAATATAGACACATGTCCTAATTTGCAACCTCTTAGAAGATCATATTACGATCCAAGATAAGCAAGGAGCTATTATCCAAATAAACATACTAATGCATGCACACCAAACAAGCTTTTTCCATTCACACTTTCTAAGCACATTAAGGTAATTCCACATACCCAAAAGCGAGTTCAATGGAGCATTTGCTAAAATATATCTTCAATCAAACTGGTTTAATAAAACACATAAGACAATCTTTCGGAAAACACATTAAACAATCTTTCAGGGAGCACATTAATACTCTCTCGAAGCTACAATAACATGCTCCTTTAATACTTCTTCTACCAACCAAGCAGTTCACATAATTCATCTATTCGCATAGCAATGCACCTTACTAAGGTAGAATTTAATCATGCTACTCCTACAACATACATATGGAGAATTCTTTAACCAAACACATACAGTTTTCTCCCATCACCCAATATAAATTTTTAAACCCCTAGCCCTCTTTAATGATCTAAAAGCATAGACGACATAAGGCTCACACAAGGGTACGAGAAATCACAACCTTTTCTCTTTCGCAATCAAGAAAACTCGAATCAGAGATAATTACACATATCCTAATCATTTAATTTCCAGAAAGAAAGAGAGAGAGGAATAGTGATGATCATTTAATTTTTCTGCAACATAAGCATTCAATAATAGCCACACTAGTCCTTCAAGAGGATAACACTAAGCTAGATCATAATCTTTAAACAAACACAATTCGCACTTTCAGATTCAAGACAAGCATGGATCAATCCAAATGGATTAGTCTAAAGAGTACAACACTCACTAAGGAAAGGTACATACGACTCTCTTTCCAAATAAGAGTAATCGTAGACCAAGACATCAATAAGCACACAATGCACAGATAAGCACTCAAACAACAACATCAAGAAGGCGAAAACCAGGTGTGAACGCACACACGTTACACACCAGACAAGGTCTGCTCAATCACTCACATGCAAAAGGAGGACAAGCATACACATAAGGTCGATACACCTCACACCATAGAGGGCACACGCGACACCAGAGATCCCAATGTTTGCAACATGGGCTCTGATACCAAATGTAATGCCCCGCCAGGAAACCCCGAAGGGATAAGCTAAAATAACCAGAATAGAGTGCAATTTTTTTTTTTTTTAAAGTTACAACACATAAGATGCAACAAGATAACAAGATTCAGATTACATAGCGGAAGACTTCAACTAACTCCTAAAGAGTTTCCCAACGAGATTACTTAAATTTTCACAATACACTTAGCTCACACAATTAATCCATTAAGCTGAATATCTTAATAACGAGATAATTCACAATCAAGATAATTTCTTTCAAAGATGGAAATATAAATCACAAGCAAGAATTCATCATTAAGATCCATTCATGATTCCTCATTCAAGCTTTTCATTTAAAATTACAAATCACACATCGAACATTCTAATACACTAGGATTTCATCATAACATAAGAGATCTTTCCAAGCATATTTAAATTCCTTAACAACCACTGAGTATAATTATTACTCTAAGATACATTATTCCATATTCCAACTTATTACATTTAAAGGACGATTTCACACATGCATTACGATAAATCGCATCTCAACCAATTATGCATTCGATTAACATGGCATTCAAGGAAGAAATGAATATAAGCATTAATAGTTAATTTCAATTATCCACTTAACCATTTTACATAAATTAATCATACATGATAAGCTGAATAAAGAGACATAAGAGAATACACCACATAACACCATAATGATCTCGGAGTTCACCCCTAAAGGGCTACATCTCCGGGTCTGCTCAACTGCAAGACCCCCTCGGATAAATAATAAAGTTAAGAGAATAAGAGGTTACACCATACAATCCAGCCATCAAGGCGATACATAAACAATATACAAACGACCACACCGATCAATAAATACATAAACGATCCTTACAAGGAACAGGATCCAGCTGAACATAATCAAAGCTAATATCATAAGAGTCCATGAGAGCATCCAAAAAACTGATCCATCACCACCCAAGGGTCTAACATGAAACTGATACTCACAAGGGCAGCGACAAAGGATGACTCACAAAGGTACTCAAAACAGGACAAAACGACCACACACTAGCGAACGTAGGGACAAGTGTCATCACACAACCTGGTATGGATACCATGGCAAGTCTTCATAGGTCCCGGCCCATACACTGGTAACCCTGGCAACCTAATCCGAACTTCCGGCCCATCCAAGCCTCATGTGGACCCACACATCCTCTCGTGAAGACAAGGAAGGTGGTTTGCCATTTTAGGCCTTCTCACAGCATGTCGAATCTATGATAGCACTCGTCCCATGTGTGAGGCACATTATCTTATTTAAGAATTACAATTCTAATCTACTTAGGTTATCACTTATTAGACTCACTTTCGACGGGTTACCCAGCAGCCACTTTGGGCGTGGCCCCCAATCGAAAGCCACTTTCCCATACGACACTAGACTAACTCAGACGAACTCAAACCAAGGAATACACATGGTCAGACGAACGGAGTTCAAGAAGAGAAACAATCATCTGGTCAAACACGACTCATAGATGCACACTTACAGACGGTACTCTAACTAGAGATCTGACAACTAAGGTCAACCACGAATCATCATTCGACACACACACATAGAGGATATAACCAACTAAGACAACCTCACGATACCATAGTCAACTCAAAATTCGAGGACTGAAACAGGAACACCAAATCATCCATACGACAGGGTCCTATTAAACACAGCAAAACATGCCATTTCATAATTAAAGCGAATACAGTAATTAAACTCGCAATGCAATAATCAGAAAAGAAAATATTCCTCAAATTGATTTAATCATTACAAGGCAATCAAGTTTTCTACAAGATCTAAATCAGCTTACAGTTATCTACCTCATCGAGGGATAAGTTGTTCTTGGTTTCCTAACTCCTAAGGTTCAAGCATCGAACAGGCATATAAAGCCGTAATGAGTTTTTAACCAATTCATATTAATAAAATACAGACAACCATAATCAACTGAAATAAGATATTTAATCCCCAACAAAACATCCTAGCTTTACTAGTTCAAAATCGTCCTCTACAGATTCATAATTTCCAAACCCAGATGCATAATGCGGATCACGAAAATATAAACGTAGAAGGAGAATCTAAATGGAGATAATCACTTTCAAGACATGGCGTTTAAATTTCTAATGCCCAACGATAAATATTTCCCTACTTTCAATTACTCAAATGATATGTTCTAAGATAACATTAACAACATCAATAAGTAATTACATCGTATTTCAACGATCTTCCAAAACATATTATTCTCTATTTTGTTTTTAAACAACGCTACTTTAATTAGCCAAAAAAACAATCAGAGAATAATTGTCAATATTAAATTGCAATATTACAGTCGTAGGACTTAATTGGAAAGAGGGCATAAGTCACGAAATGAAGCTACATAACAATTAACATATAAGTTCTATTATAAAATTAATCATTATCAACTAAAATTTGCGATGATTAATGCCTCCTTAATCGAAATTAAGAACTAATAAAACTCAACACTAAAATAGCATGCATCAAAATGCCATTACATAACCTATGCATTTTTTTTAAATGATAAAAAAAAAACGCATTAAAAAGAAACGTTTTAACAACTATGTTTTTAAACAAACCCACGCATTTTTTTTTAAAAAAAAAAAAGAAAGCGTGCTGGGAAAGGGCCGTGCCCTAACCCTAGCCACGGGGTAGCACGCAGGCGACGCCCACGGTGGTGCCCGCAGGTGCCGCGGCGCCCTGCGGCCACCGCCGTGAGCCGCGGCCCAACAGTCCGCGAGGGAAGAGCACGGGACGCGGGGGAGAGCAAGGGGGCGCGAGCGGGGAAAACAGGGGACGCGCGGGGGAGGGGAGGGGAGCGGGTGGAGCTCCGCTCCCCGCTCTCCCAACCCCCAAAACGCAGTCCGAAACCATGAAAAACACGCCCAGCTCAAAAATGCTATAATTTCTTAATTTTTGAAACACAGATAATGTTGAAATCAACGTTTTCATTTCCCCAAATAAACACAGTTCGAACTATAAAGCAAAACGTCCATCACAGAATTGAAATAAATTTTGATTCAATTTAAATTCGAATTAAACAAAATAAGATTGATATCACGTTTTCATGTAGGGTTTTCTCATTCTCTACAAACGCCCAAGGGTTTCAAACGCCCAAAATCAAGGAGGAATTAACCAGCATCTCAAAACCAAAAACTCAAAACCAAAATTTCCAGCCAATCCAAAATGGACAATCACATTGACTTTCAATAACCAGTTCAGAATCCTACCTTAAAACGCAATCCTGGAATGGCTGAAGGAGAGCCCACCTGCCAGATCCAGCATCATTCCTTACCAAAACCTCCAATTTCCCTTCCAATTTTTCTTTCCAAAATTTTCTCCAACCAAAGATTTTCCAAATTTGTCCCTCTTTCCCAAATTTTCCCCAAATTGGGTTATATGGCAGAGTTGACCCAAAAATTCCATTTTTGGAATAAAAACTTTTATTTAAAAATAATACACACAAATTAATTCTTTTCTATTTATAACAACAAAATAACTTGCTTTTCAAATCAAAAGTCGATTTCTCATATAATCAAATTTAAACTTTCAATTCAAATAAGCCAACAGAACACAATTAACTCTATGGCGATAAAATCTAAAATGTTCTTTGCAACAGCATATATAAATGCATTAATATTCAAAAACAGACATTAATTCAAATTTGCTTCCAATTTAAAACAGGTAATTCATTAACAACGAAATTCGCATAACGAATACCTGATTAATTTAATGCATTAATCTTCAATGCACAAACGCATAAATAATCAAAATAATTATTAAGGACTAATTAACCAAATTAACCATGCACACCAAGCACGCAAATCGAGAAAGTCAACCAAACAGACGACTCGCAAACCCAAACAAACAGGGATTACCGACGACGACTGGCGATGCTCACTAGAGCACGACTAAGGCCGACTAAGGTCTTACGACCACCTAATCCGACTCTAAGGATTAAAAAGTATGCTCAAACCTGCAAAACCAGGTGACGACGAACCTCGCACTCATGCGACTTCGTACCTGAAATCTCCTGCAACAAAAGATCATACATGCATACATTTATAAAATCTAATGAAATCATTAGTCCGATACTAACATCACGAAATAGGTACACTGAATAACCTGCATACAACTAGTGTGAGAACCACATCAATAGCTATGCGTTAAATCAAACATCTGATTGTAACATCATATTACGATTAACTAATTAAGATTAAACCAAGGTTAGAGATCGATTACGGCAGGGGTACTACACTTCTCTTCACCATCCTAATTTTGTAAAAGTTCCTTCCTTCTAGCTTGAAAAGATGACAACCTATCCTACAAAGTAAAAATGAATTCCTTTGTAGATCTCAACTCATCTTGCATCTTTATGTTCCTCAATCTTTCAACATCATAGTCTTCAAGTGCTACTTGAAGTTCCTTCCTTAAACATATCTCCTCTAATTACGGATACAAGATCTTCCTCAAGATGTTAGACTTCCTCTGAGGCACTAGACTCTGATATCAATTGTTGGGATTCAAGAACACTGAGAGGGGGGGTGAATCAGTGTTCTATCGAAATGGATAATTTTAGCCTTATTAATACAACAACTCAGCAATCGGTAAACATAAAAACATATAAAAATAAGCAACAATGCAAAAACAAAGATGAACACCATAACACCATAGATTTATACGTGGAAAACCTCAAAGAGGAAAAACCATGGTGGGATTGGATACCCACAATATATATCCATTGATCAGAGGAATAAATATTACAATAAGGGGCCTGCTCATCACAAAATGAGTCTCATTAATTACAGAAAACATCAGACAACAATCCAGAATGAAGATTGAACTGCAAGAATAGCATATCCCATGCCTAAGTATAGTTCTAGTTACATTCAATACTGGAGGCCTTAAACCTCTTCCACAAATCCAAATCAATCACCTATGATAGTCCAAATCCTCTGCATGAATGATTATTACATTATTCACATTTATACATAATCTCTTATGACACATGATCTACAAAGAGATATTACATCATATTTATACCAACTCGAGACCTAAACAAATAGTTTGGCAACCTAAAAGATAATACAATAAATTGATAACTTAAACCCGCAATCAAATGATCAACCAAGTTGTCTTGGGCTGAAAACAACATAATCCAATCAATGAATCCAATCGGTAACACATTAGGAGCAACAACCCACACGTTACACAAACCAGATCTATAATAGGTTGCCATAAGCCAAATGAAACACCATGAACAAATGGAACACAAACATGATAACCATCATCATCTTGGATAACCTTCTAGAAGTCGCACCAACACCACTTACGCATAATATCAAAGATCTTCAACAAAGATATGTCAGTGAAACCCTCACCGATAACCAAAAGACTTACTAGAACAAGTGATAGCTTCTAGATCATCAAATCTCGAACCAACTGAATGTGTTACACAATACATGAATAGCCAATCCAAACCAATTCCATAAACCAAAGCATATCGGAGCATACTGGATCAACATGATCTTATCAACTAGAAACCAATCATCCTACCGGGACCAACCACATACTAGTAAACAACCAAAGCAGCTAGTGTTGACATCAATGACAAACATCAATGCAACAAATAATCAATTCCTCCAAATTGCCAATAGAATGAAGATACTAGATAAAATGATTAATGTCACTTCCTTTGCAAAGCTTGAACTACAAAACAAGAAAATTTTATTATATGATGGCTAAACTCTAAGTAAGATAGTTAGAAATGCTTGAGAGTGTGTTGAGAAAATTATTATATAGTTTTCCTAAGGTCTAAAGAAAAGAGCTTGAATGAAAAAACTCACATAAGTCCCTTGAAAAGGGTAAGATATTGGGATTTGTTTTCTTAGGCAAAAGGAAAGAAGCATTACTTTCTTTGTATGGATGTTACGGTACATGTCATAAACAAGCCACACAAAAAATACATTTTTAAATCTCAATTTTTTTGGATGTTAGCATGCCACATAGATGTATGCATTTCATTTTACAATTTGAGATAATTTACTTAGATTTCTTGTATAAGCCAAAAATCTACTAGACTCTTGTAATATGAGGAAAAGTCTTTATTATAAATGTTTTGAAATTTATCTAAAAGAATTGACTAAGATAAGTTTAAAACATTATGCGAAATTGTATAAAAACACAATTTCTTTTTAAATTTGTAGAATCACACTAGAACATAATCAAATTTTACTAGTGAGAGGTATAGAATTAAAAATTCAATAAGAAATTCTCCTATTCAACAAAAGTGGAAAAACTATCTCAGAAATAATTACTAAAAACTTACTTGAAAGGTCTATATAAGATAAAAATATCCTTAAGAATATTTTAGAAAGTTTATAGATAAAAAAAAAATCGAGACATAATTGAAAGGAATAAAAAAAAAGAGTATGAAAACAACATTATATTATAAATTATTAAATTCTCTCTTTTAATAATAAAAAAACATCATTATAAAAAAATCACAACTTATAAAATATAATATATTAAATAATTTTTATTATAGAATTTTCTTGATTAAAATATTGATTACAATCTATAACAAATTAAAACTCTGCCACAATACTGCATATTTGAAGAGCTTGATTAAAGTTGATATTTTGTTTTAATTGTCTCGAGGTTCTCATGGACAATTATTACTCTAGAAAAGTGTACTCATGGGCAATGAAAACCAGCATCCCGATGCCTTTTAACTCAAATTATGAGATAAAATAGGCCTGATGTAATATTCAATATGTGATGTTTGAATATGGAGTGAATAACTCTTGTTGAAGGGCAGGCAATGTCTTCAAAACTTATCTCACATCCAAATCAGTCCAGTGAGAATAAGTTGTGACGGCTGCATGAAACTTATGGTGGATGCCACTAGAGTCCAATGGGAATAAGATTCATCCATTTCTGTGTGGAAACTACAAGATTCTGCATGTTGCTCTTTCAGGAATATTGGGGTCTGTAGCATTGCAGAACCATTTATCATCCAGATTAGATCAATAGTCAATGAAAAGAAGAAGATGAATGAAAAGATGAGGATGAATGATAGTATCTGAGTCATCAAATCCTGAATCAACTAATCATGATATGCATCTGACTAGCATGAATGACAGATCCAAATCAATTCCACAAACCAAAGCATACTGAAGCATACCGGATCAATATCATAAACCAACCACTCTATCAGAACCAACTGGAAACCCGTAAACAACCAAAACAATTGGTTTTGCCTTCAATGAAAAAACATCAATGCAACACATAATCAATTCCTCCAAATTTCCAACAGTATCCACAACTTATTGTTTAGAGGTCAATGACAAGTAGCCTCTTCAAGAATTGACACACCTAACATGCTTTGTTGTGATGCATAGCCAAGGGAGTTTTCCAAATGTATCCTAAGAACTAATACCAATGAATAAGAGCCCCAATCTCAGGATAGGTTTCAATATCTTGAGGTAAATGTACCCCAACTCTAAGCTAGTCTACCTCCACTACTTCATCCAAACCACCTAAAAAGTCTACTTTGATAATTTCCTTGCTCAATTGTAACCTCTATCCACAACACAATTTCCCTTATTTTAGTTTTAAGTGATAGATCTAAGAGTTCCAAACAAATAATCTAGCAAAGGAGACAAAGGAGAAAATACTTGGCTTTTATAGGAGAAAAAGGTGGGGAACCAAGATTCCCAAAGAGGACTGAGAATGTTGAAAGAGAACTGTGATGCCAAAAGAGGATTGGGTTACCCAAAGAGGACTAGGGTTCCCAACCCCTCTTAGTCCTATGCCAATGCATCTCTATACTGGCTTCAATCACAAATTCCTCTCTATATCCTTATTTTATATCTACATCTATGGCTTCATATCTAATTTGAGATTTTCATTATATGTTGATTATTGTTAGTTTCACTTCATTTATCCCTAGATGTAGCACTTAAATTATGTCCTTCAATTGTGTCTTCCACTTAGGCAAAATGGAATAGAATTCAATGTTCATTCAACCCTCTTCCTAATAGAATTGAGGTTGAATCTTTTTATTCCATTCTCCTTTTAAGGCAATGGCTATGAAATATGCTAAATCTACATAGCCAAACTTGTGAGCTCTATTTCCATGCAAAACAAGAATATAAAATTCCAATATACCCTCCATTAGATATTTCCAACATATCCACAATCAAAAGGTTTAATGTTTGATCCACGTTAGGTTCTCCAAAAAATTATAATAGGAAAAAATAATAAAAGGATATTACTTTTATAAATAAATCCCTTTAAATACTTCAAAAGAAATATTATGTTTATCTCCACTTATTGAAGCATAAATAATACTAATCAATGATAACGAGAGTATTTAAAATTTAATTACAAACTACTTTCGAGATACAAATTTTTTGAGGAAATAAAAATAATAATAATTACAAAAAATACAAAGATTATGAAAATCTATTTTGAATAGAAAATTAAATTATAAATATAGAAGAACATGGCACTAGACATTATAGTTCTCTATTCTATATACTAGAACATCATATAGGTCCATTCTTACATCACATTTTTATCCTTTACCAATCATTTCAAAATATTTAATAATACACAAAAGAGTCTTCTTGACCTACATATACATATATGAAAAATTATTGGGGTTGATTAAGGGTTTGTTTCAGTGAAACATTTGTTTTCATCTTTCAACCTCCATAGACAAAAAGGAAAATGGTTGATAAAATACATGCTTTTTGAATCCTAAGTGCATCATAGATTAAAAGATGTTGAAAAAACATGATATTTGTTATGCGGGAGCATCCATGGTGTAGGAACAATCTTGCATCACCCAAAAAAAGAAATGTTGTATTTTCCTTTTTTTGTCATTTATCCTTTGTTCAATGGGACCCATTAGGTTGGTTACACTATATAAATTGTGTAGAAGCTAAAAATAGCCAAAAATAGTCACGTGCCATTTTCAGTAGTTTTTCTTGTTTTTGGTCGTACAGACATAAAAACTGGTCCAAAGGAGCAAAATTCAAAAATAAGATGATTGGAGAAAGAATCACCTCAATATTCAGAGCAGTTTGAAAGATATCAAAATTTTGTCCTTAAAAATTTCTCCAATGAATCTTAAAACTCAAAATTGAAAACCTTAGAGGTCCAAAAATGGTTCAAAACCTCGGCAAATAGAATTTTGATGTATTTGGTGTTGTAGATCTCTTCACAAGATTTCCAACGATATATTATAAATAGAAAATCATACACTCAAGTCAAAAGTTGTGGTTCCCAAAAAATATGCCACCAGAACTCAAGTTTTGATAAAATTCCACCTGGCAAGAAAAATGAACTGATGGACCACTGGCGCCAAAAGGGGAAAAGTTACACTTCTAGAATGTTCTAAGGCAGTTTTCCATGTTATATAAAGGGATGAATGAGGTTTACATAAGCCAATTCTTGTAGTGCACATCATGGCTTCAAATTGCAAATTATTGGCTTGCAGATTATTGTAATGGGAATGACCGTGTGGTTGTCGCATGATATTTTCTGAATTTTGTAATTTCATTTCATTGAGATAATAAGTAGCAAGTGTTTCCTCTCTAGCATTTTATAGTTTGTTTATCTATTTTTGTTGTTTGTTTAGATTTATAAGGGCAGTACCCTTCATCAATTTGAAAATTATGCTAACCTTGGTCTATCAACAAAGCCACCATTGTATGTAAATGAAATAACATTGATAAATTTATGTACTTCTCTTATAAGAATATTTTCTCTTTGAAAGATAAATTTTAAAATGAAATAATGAAAAAATAATTAGAAGCAATAGAAGATATGTCAAATGTGTTGGGATTCAAGAACACTAAGAGGGGAGGTGAATCAGTGTTCTACCGAAAGGGAGAATTTTAACCTTATTAATACAATAACTCAACAACCAATAAACATAAAAGCATATAACAATAAGCAACAATGCAAACACAAAGATGAACACCATAACACCATAGATTTATATGTGGAAAACCTCAAAGAGGAAAAACCACGGTGAGAATAGAGAGACCCACAATATCTATCCACTGATCAGATCAATAAATATTACAATAAGGCACCTGCACATACAGGTAGGCCAACAACCTAGAGTACACTTCTCATCACAAAAGGAGTCTCACCGAGTACAAAAAACATCGAACAACAATCTGGAATGAAGATTGAACTGCAAGTATAGCATCTCCCATGCCTGAGTACAATTCTGGTTAAGATTAATAGCAGAGGCATTAAACCTCTTCCACAAATCTAATTTGATCACCCATGATCGACTAAACCCTCTACATGAATGATTATTACATTATTCACATGATCCTATACCATACATAATCTCTTATGACACATGATCTACAAAGAGATCTTACATCAGATTTATACCAACCCCTAAACAATTAGATCGACCACCTAAAAGATAATACAATAAATCCATAACTTAAACATGCAGTCAAATGATCAATGAAGCCGGCTTATGCTGAAAAAAACATAATCCAATCAATAAATCCAACCAGTAATGCATCAGGAGCAACAACCCACATGTTACACAAACTGGTCCATAACCTAGCAAAATAACCACCGGACCTATAATAGGTCACCATAAGCCAAATGAAACACCACAAACAACTGGAACAAGAACATGATAACCATCAGCATCTCGATAACCTTTCAGAAGCTGCACCAACACCACTTATGCATAATCTCAAAGATCTTCAACAAAGCTCAGCCAGTGAAACCCTCACCGGTAACCAAAAGACTTACTAGAACAAGTGATACCTTCCAGATGATCAAATCCTAAACCAACTGAATGGGATACACATCAAGAATACATGAATAACCAAACCAAATCAATTCCATAGACCAAACAATAATGGAGCATACCGGATCAACATGATCTTATCAACCATAAACCAATCATCCTATCAGGACCAACTAGTAAACAACCAAATTAGCTAGTGTTCACATCAATGACAAACATCAATGCAACACGTAATCAATTCCTTCAAATTTCCAAAAATCTCCCCCTTTGGAATTGATGGAAACACTAGATGTGAAAAACATCCAAGTGCCAAGAAATGCCAAAAAAGTCTCCCCCAATGGAAAACATCCAAAAATCTCTGACAAAATGATATGACAATGACCAGATATCTCTGTACCGATTAACCATGTATAGACCTGAACCAAACTCCCCCAATGGGATAAAACCAATCTGAAATTTTGTTCCTCCAATAATCTCCCCCTTAGACTGATATCTCTCACTAGTACATTCGAAGCTGATTTTTGACGACCAATTGTCGGATTTGCAACTAATTTTCGTCGGAGTGCCGACAAAAGTAGCCGTTGAAAACTCGTCATCAGATTAGTCGACAATGCCCTGCCCGTCAGAAATACAACAATCCCATGAACTCTGCCGATGGTGGGCATGAACACTCTTTCAGTCAAAAAGGTCATCAGAATCAGTAGATTTCATTGCAAAGCCGACAACGATTTGGAACTTTGCACCAACAGTGATGCTATTTGTCTGATGCTTGTGTCATCGGTCCATTCAGAGACATCGACAACCATCTGACTATGAAGTGTCGTCGCACGTACAACATCCTCTTCGGATGTTTGTGTGGTTTGAGTCAGAAGTGCGATGACTCCAAAACATTTCACTGATGAGAACGTTGTATGTCCACCAATTACATCATCGATAGAAAGCTTGGTATTCGTTGTAATTCTGACAATGATAATTTTTATCAAAAAAAATTATTATTATCCAGTCATTGATATGTACAGCGAATGATATTCTATCCCCACCACCGACCAGTAGGGGTATAGGTTTGAGGCTAATATGAGGTGCATGGTTTCAAGCTAATATGATAAGGCACACCATGGTTGAGATGGTCCAACTCCCTAGTCTCACTCTATGGCTAAGCTCATGCCATATCTAAATCAAAGACATCTCAAATACATCGTTCGTGGAAAGCTACAAAATGCCATTTTCATACATAAGCAAGACATACACAATTGGGCACAATCACCAAGAGAATGGTAAAAAGTGTGTTTGAGATCATTTTCCTAATTGTGGTGTGGTCATGAAGAGATCACCGTAAATTTGTCAAGAAAGGTTGACAAATTTATGGTGATCTCTTCGCGACCACACCACAATTAGGACAATGATCTCAAACACACTTTTTACCGTTCTCTTGGTGATTGTACCCAATTGTGTATGTCTTGCTTATGTATGGAAATGGCATTTTGTAGCTTTCCACCAAGGATGTATTTGAGATGTCTTTGATTTAGATATGGCATGAGCTTAGTCATAGAGTGAGACTAGGGAGTTGGACCATCTCAACCATGGTGCGCCTGCATATGAATATAGTTTTGTGTATTCATTAAAGTTTTTCATTTAATTTTGAGTATTTTGGTTAGCAAATCAGGGGTGCACTTTACATTCTTGTTTTTATCCAATTCACTTACCTTAGGTCTATTTCTTTCTTCAGATTTGGGGTCTAGAGCTCCTCCCTAAGAAGAGATTGTTGGTTTTGTCTCCCTTGCTTTGATTGGAGAGTTTCTTGCTATCTCTGGTAGTTTGCCATTAGAGTTCAACTTCTCTATTGGTCGGACTACTATTTTCCCTACCTTCTTCTCCAAGTGCTCCTCCTCTTGTTTCCAAGATTTTTCCTTTGCCTTCTACTTAATGGCCCTTGGTTGTGCCTTCATGCTCTCTTAATGTCTTCACTAGGTTCTTGTTTCCACAAGGACATTTCCTCCCCCAAAACTATTTGTTTTTTAAATGGGGACACCTTCAGAATACAGGGACTTGGATGGGATGTCCCCTTGCTACCCTAGTGCAATCCAGTGCCATCATATTTGAGACATCTCTAGGACATCCTTGAGACATTTGAGGGACTCCCAAGAGCCTCCTGACCATCCCAACAACCCATAAGTGATTTTAAAAAAATCAGAACTTTCTTTCAAACTCCATGCCCAATGTCAAACCGTCACAACCTATGGGCCCCACCCAAACCCCACCAACTTTATAAAACCGCCTCCTATTTTTGTTTCAACTCACAAAAACAAAGAGCAAGAAGCTGGCAACTATGAATGTGAGAGTGAGAGTTGCAAGTGCCAGGTGAAAAAGTGAGAGTGCAAAGCAAGAGGGTTGAGGAGAAGTAAGAAGAGAAGTGATGCCAAGTTGCCAATTTGTAATGGTCTACCCCTATTTTGAAACCAATTTCTTTTTCACCTTTTCAACTATGCTTCTTGACAAACAATTTACTTGAATGCTCTACTGCTAATTTTCAGTTTATCTTTCTTGATTTTGTGAATGCCAATGTTTGTTTGCTGATACATTTGAGATGGCATTTTGGCAAACAACATGCATGCACTGAAAGAGTTTCAATTTGGAATTGATAGTGCATATATCACTTTATAATAATCAAGATTTGCATTCACTAAAATGATTTTAATCAACTAAAGAGCAATATTCATGACTTACAAGTAATAAAAAAACTTACAAGGATGAGGCATATTCATTACTTACAAGTAATAAAAAAATTATAAGGATGAGGCATATTCATACCTTTTGCAGTCCCACCTTGGATATCAACAGTAGAAGAAACTCATATTGTTCGTGTACAAACACGACAATATGGGAGTTCATTATACCCAGTAGTTTGTGGTGTTGTTGTTCGTGTTGGCTCTGTTGGACCCCGCAATTAAGATTCAATATACATTATTCAATAAGATTAACTGCATGCAACATAATGAAATATTGAAAAGTGTGTTATCTTGTTGAGCTTCACTTGGTTTCAAGAATAGTTTAATATTCTCTACTTAATAGGGACAACCACATGAAGGTGGAAGCTCATTTGGCCCCTCCCCCCCCCCTAACATCACTCTAAATTCCCCGTTAACATCTTATAACATTCATTCATTCATTCATTCATTCTTTCTACCATTAATAAAATATAGCATTCATTCATTAATATCACATAATGTTCATTAGCACATAACATTGATTAACATTAATTAGCACGCAACATTCATCAATATTAATTAGCACATATCATCCATAACCATTAATTAGCACATAATTACATTCACTAACACATAAAAATTAGTCATTATCAAATAAGTTAGATTACAATCATTTATTTCTTTGTTTTTTCTTTGAATCTATGAAAAGACTAAGTGGAACATCAGTTTCTTCATCATTTCCCCCCTCAGGAGATGTTCTGCTAGCTGCTCGTGATGTTGATGTATGCCTAGTCCTATACTGAGGATGAGGACACTGAAGCAAAGGGGGGTCCTCTACAATAACAAAGAAATGGGTTAAATTCAAAAAAATAAATTATTCTTGTTACAATTATTTCATTAATTTAGAGAACATAATTATTGTGCTCTTTACTTGATGGGGCCACATCATTTTGTGTAGCCTCAACCTCAACATGTTGAACACCCTCTAGATCATCTAGAGTTGAAATACTAAATGTTACATAAATGTTGAACACCAATTATAATTCTATTTGTTTAAAGCAATAATAGTGGTCCTCTTTACTTGAGTGGGGAACATCACGTTCCTGATGTTGTGTACCCAGATCATGCTCCACTTGCTCACCACTGACTACATGCTCTAAAATATTAACAAAACAGGTTACATTAATTACTACTCTAATCACAAATTAAGATGTTGAATTGTATTAATAGCTAAATAAATAAATTTGAATAGCAAATGAATACCTCCACTACTGGGATGCACATCTAGACCTTCATGTGTAGGTGGTGTTTCACGATTACCAGGCTGCATTCCAATGACATGCACATTGTTATCATTGCTCACTTATTTAAGACAAATATAGTCACTTATGTTGGAACTCAACATCAATTAGATTATTGGTAAAGTATTCAATTTGAAACAACTTCCATTTAGCATATTTACCTATGTGACAAATGCACTCAAATGTTGTGTATGCCCACTCAATTCTCGTAGCCAATCAGCCATGGCTGAATAGCCTTGCTAGTAGGCAATTCTCTTGTCATCTTCTATGGGCACTCTATTGAATTCAAATCCCTGCATTTTTGCTTGGTACTGTGAATTTTGCTTGCATTGTTTGACAAAAAAAAAACATTTGCAATTTATTAATATTTTGATACAATATTTCGTTTACATTAGATACTTACAATTCATGCAGCAAGTTTCATGTAACCACTAGAGCCGAGTTCGTGTTGCATGTTCTTTTCTTGCCTTGCCTTGGTTGGCTTTGACGTGTCACTCAGTCTATAAAAAGTTTGAAATATGTTAGATTATATAAATATAAAGAGTAATTAATTAGTACATAATTACATTCTTAATAGTATCTCGTACCTTCTTCTGGCATCTTGTGGTGTATTTCCTTTTTTCCTTTCAATTCTTTTCTTGGCATCCAAAATCAAGTCCTTCCACTCCCTCTCTGGAATCATTGGGGGATGCTCGTACTTTAGGTTCCTCTCCAAATGGGTCCTGTATTGGTCCCTCACATACTTTAGATATGTGCTAGCTTTTTCAAGGAGCTTGGTTTTGTCAAAGGTGTCATTTCCAAACCACTCAACCATTTAGTTTGTCAATTCATCTTTTAACCTTTTTTCTTGGTCATTCCACCTTTTAAAGAAAAAACAAACTTGTTAGATTTTGAAATGAACTAAAGCTAAATTTATTACACTTCAAGAAATGGATCAAAGGAAAACTATTCTAGCAATGATATGAAATCAAAATAGTGGATTAGGGTTAGTTCACATATGATGTACCACCTTTTACGTATGGTGGGCCCAAATATTTGCAATGCAATGTCACTAAGATGTTTATAGAAAATAACATTGCCTGCAAAAAATTCATGGGATCATTAGTCCAAAATGAGTGATCATAAAGTGAATTACAATTAGAGTATATATAATAATAATTTTAAAGTACCTGGAACCTTTTGTATCTTTAAGGGAATCGTTTCTCCATTGCTCACCACCAATGTGGCCTGCAACATTCCCGTACTAGCAATACGAGAAGATCCAGGAAATGATGGTATGTTATCAGCAATAGTCACCTCAGGCACATCCTCATGTGCATCTCCTCCTGCAAAAAATGAATCCACTATGAAATGGCATTAGAATTCAAGAAAGAATGCTTGAAGGGAAATAAACACATGACAAAATATAGAGAAAAAGAGGGATCTACCAATAGTGGGTGGGCCAATATGATGTGCGCTAGAGGATCTCTGCATGCTACATGTTGTCGACATTGCAGTCGGCAATACAGGTGAGGGTAACCTCTAATGAGGCGGCGGTGGCATTTGCATAGTAACATTGACAACACCTAAAGAATAATACATTAAATATATCAAACATTAAATATATGAAAAGTGCAAGAATTGTAAACAAGGATGAACATTTTTTTTGAAAATTGATAGTATCAAGTATGATGTGTTTTGGGTATTCAGAGTGATAAGCCAAGCAAGTGATAATACAAGAAAATCATCATCACTTGAAGATCCTGCAACACCCTGATCATGGGAACAACTTTGATGAGGGTGGATAAATTGCTATAAAAACAATACATACATATTTTAGTTAATGACATAAAAGAGAATAAAATATAAACCATTATTGAACTTTTGTTATAATTAAAGCTTTCATTACTGTTTACTTGCAAGTTTTCTGCTGTCTGAAGCAATAATGCCACCCTCTCTCATATCTCATTAGTAATAGGATGCATGGCTGCCAAAGCAACAATCTCTTTTCTAATTTTTCTAAGAGGCATTTTAAAGAATTTCATAAGGTGTGTGGGATCTTCAGGGTCATCATCACTTAACCCTAATGATTCCACATCCCTAGAAAGGTGCTCAGGTACTACAACTCCCTTTCCCTTTCCTCGAACATCCGTTTGTGTCAAGAACATCATTAACAATTACAAAATTAGTATAAATTACTAAAATAAAGAACATAATAACGTAACAGTTTTCTTCTATCTAATTTGTACAATTACAATGAGGTTTACCTGCTCGGTAGAAGTGTCGCAAGCTACATCCTTATCTACAATATGTGATGGATCCATGTCGGCCTGTGACAAAGAAAAAATATAAAAAACATTAGCGAAATTAAACCAATAGACTTAGCAAAAAGACTTCATAATAAAATGGTATATTGGATTCATTATTTGGAGGTTGGTTAATTTAAATGGTATATAGTACGTACCACCCACATGATATTAACTTTATTTGTATCTATACGATTCAAACTATAATCGATTAGAAGCTCTTCGTCTGCACTTATTGATCTTATCGCACATACAATTGGGTTGTTTATTAGTTGACCCAGGTCACATACTATTTATAAAACCTGTAATATTCCTTGTTGATTTTGTCCAACCATCAATGTATACAGCCACTCGTTTACTTTGATCATTATCTTTCTATTGTATATAATTTGCTGACAGTGCATACCTATGCATACTTTTTTTATATTTAACAATCTGCATCCAATTATTGTAATTGTAACAAGGTCCAACAAACTCCATCAATTCAGCAACTCTATTGTAACAGACCTTTATGCCATCCATGGAAAATAAGCCTAAACCATGTAATGACGAAGGTGCTATGCGATATATCCTATCATTAACACAAAAATCGATGTTTATTGGAGGAAGTTCCTTGGGCACCCATTGTTTCTATAGATGTTTGTACCTTAGTGGCACCTCAATGTCTCCTTTGGTCTCATCATCATAAGAACATGACCCCCCTTGAGAAAGGAAAAATTTCATGCGTTTATTGAATTTTCTTCTAATATTTTGACCTCTTGTTGATCTCCCTATTGTAGACCAACTACATGTGTCACTTTCATTTTCTATTCCTGCATTTTCCTCACTCGACGAAGACAATCTGACAAATATCTATTTGGGGGTACCTGCACTCCATGAAATGAGAGAGTTAATTGGTAATGAGAGAGAAATTTTGCAAATGAGGGTAATGTTGATGAAGAAGTCAACCCTAAAGTTGATTTTGGGATGAAAATTGGAATAAGTCCAACCGGGGCCTCAAGTGTTGATAACTGTATTAGATTTGTTGCTAATGTCGAGGTTTGAAAAATTGAGGAAGTTTGTTTTCCAAGTAATTTAAAAAAAATAAACTATTTCTATAGGGTGTATTGACTAGTTATACCTGTTCATCCATGAGACTATTCAGGATCCTCGTCAAAGGGGTTCAGGGTCCTGTACAATGTAATTCAATTATCTTATGTTAGCTAAAAATTACATAGTACACAACATGAACAACATGAACTTTGTAAACAAAAGGAGTATTAAATAATAAAAAGATGTTTTCATCAAAATCATTGTAAATTTTTTAATTCCTTACCTTTACTTTATGTAGACTATGTAGGGTCCTCAACTAAATGGTTGACGATGTCTGTAGCCAACAACCCATTCCCAACAAGGGTGACAGCATCACATAGGGACTATACCTGAAATCAACACCATTAGTTGAACATCATAAGCATTACTACATTTGTAAGTTGATAAACAATAAATACATGCATATCATAAGCATCAAAAGCATCACATGATGTGTCATCATATATGTAATTGAGAATCACAATTAGCATCACATATCATGTGTCATCATAAACATGTAATCCATCGCATATGTATCATAAATCATCGTCCATCACATAGGTAATAAACAATCCACGTTCTATAAATAAACACTAAGTTCAAAAAATGTCACATGCATCATCATAAACATCTGATCCATCACATATGTATTTTAAATCAGCATCCATCACATAGCTAATAAACAATTCAATTTCCATAAATAAACACTGTTTAAAAAATGTCACATAAATAGTCACTCTCCCTATCTACCCTCCCTATCTCCATCTCCATATTAAAAGGTGCATCATGAATTAATTATGTAATGGCATTAGAATTCAAAACATAATGAATTAATTATGTAAAAAAAAATCTATCAAGAAGCCAATATTAAATAGATAATATACTAATTGCATACCTCATACATTTCATTCTTCATCATCATGAACATCAAGGTCATCATCATCATCATCATCATCATCATCATCAGCAACAGCATCATCATCATCATCAACATCACCATCATCAGCATCACCACCATCACCACCACCATCACCATCACCATCACCATCACCATCACCATCACCATCATTATCACCGTCACCATCACCATCACCATCACCATCACCATCACCATCATCACCATCATCACCATCATCATCATCATCATCATCATCATCATCATCATCATCATCATCTTCTTCTTCTTCTTCTTCTTCTTCTTCTTGTTCTTCTTCATCATCATTGAGAAACTGTCGATCGTGATCATCATCCACTTCATCTTCTACTTCTTCTGTATCTTTTTCTTCACTATCTTCTTCTTCCACCACATTATACTTTATTGGCCTTCCTCTTGGATCATGTCTAACAACAAATGACCAACCCGGTTTATGTGGAACCTCTGAGTAAAATTCTTGCTCACATTGGCTTGGAAGAACATAGGGCTCATCCCCAACTGGTTCAAATGACCTTGTATTTAGTAGTGGAAGTGAAAACTTCTAGTGTTGTGTCTACTCCATCTCAGAATGGGAATGGCGAAGGTGCTATAAGAGGAGCTGAGAAGGGTGTTGGAAGAAGTGGGGGTGTTTACAGTCCCCCATTTAAGCTGGCTCAAATGATGGAATATGTGGAAGACAAGAGCAGTGTGGAATACCAGCGCATGACATGGGATGCCCTTCAGAAGAGTATCAATGGGTTAGTAAACAAGGTAAATGCATCTAACATCAAGAACATCATTCCAGAGTTGTTTGCAGAGAATCTCATCCATGGGAGGGGTCTATTTTGTAGGTCTTGTATGAAATCCCAAATGGCATCCCCTGGATTTATAGATGTTTTTGTTGCGTTGGTTGCTGTGGTAAATACAAAATTTCCTGAAGTTGGCAATCTATTTTTGCGAAGAATTATTTTGTAGCTTAAGAGGGCATACAAACGCAATGACAAGAACATGTTGATAGCAGCAACCAAATTCATAGCTCATTTAGTGAATCAACAAGTTTCACATGAGATCATTGCCTTGGAACTTCTCACCCTTTTACTAGAGAACCCCACAGATGACAGTGTAGAGGTTGTTGTTGGGTTCATGAAAGAATGTGGTTCTTTGTTGCAAGACCTTTCACCCAAAGGTCTCTATGGGATTTTTGAAAGATTTAGAGGTATTCTCCATGAGGGGGAAATTGACAAACGAGTATAGTTTTTAATTGAAGGCCTTTTTGCAATTTGCAAAGCTAAGTTCAAGGGTCATCCAGCTGTGCATCCAGAATTAGATCTTGTATAGAAAGAAGATCAGTTAACACATGAAGTTTTCCTAGAAGATGAACTTGATCAAGAAGCTGGTTTGGATGTTTTCAAGCCAGATCCTGATTTCTTAGAGCATGAGGCAACCTATGAAAAACTAAAGAAAGATATCCTTGGAGATGCTTCTTCAGATGAAGCGGAAGGGGAGAATGATTCAGGAGATGATTTAGATGATGATGATGATCATGAAGAGGAAGGTGAGGAAGAACTGAGAATACAGGATGAGACAGAGACAAACTTGGTCAATTTAAGATGTACAATTTATTTGACAATCATGTAAAGTGTTGATTTTGAGGAAGTTGGTCATAAGCTACTAAAGTTCAAGATTGTACCTGGTCAAGAGATGGAATTATGCATCATGTTGTTAGAATGTTGTAGTCAAGAGAGAACATACCTTCGTTATTATGGTCATCTTGGGAAAAGATTTTGTATGATCAATAAAATTTATCAGGAATTTTTTGATAAGTGTTTTGTACAACAGTATTCTATGATACACAGACTCGAAACAAATAAATTGTGTAATATTGCAATATTTTTTGCCCACTTACTTGTCACAGATGCTCTTCCATGGCATTGTCTTGCTTATATACGTTTGACAGAGGAAGATACTACTTCCTCTTCCCATATTTTTATAAAGATTCTTTTCCAGGAGCTGGCAGAACAACTTGGTATATTGTTGCTTAATGAAAGGTTGAACGATCCAACAATGTGGGAGTCTTTTGATTCAATTTTTCCAAAGGACAATCCCAAAAATTTATGGTTTGCTAACAATTTCTTTACTTCTATTGGTCTTGGTGGTATCTCTAAGAGTTTATGTCAGTGTTTGAAGAATATGCCAAGGCTTATAATGTAGCAGCAAAAGTCTATTCCTGAGTCAGATGAATCTACCTCTAATGATGATTCTTCTAGTTCATCAAGTTCGTCAGATTCTGATACATCAGACTTAGATTCTGAGAGTGAAACTAATAGTGAGAGCAGTAAGGAGTCACCAAGAAAGAAAAATAATTCAAAGAATGACAATGAGTATTGAAAAATAAGAAGAAAGAAAAGGGCGAGGGCATCTGACTCGGAGGATGGAAGTGACAGTTAAAAAATCAGAAGGAAAAAGAAAAGGAATTAAAAATCTTTCTAGTTAGTTATTCAAGGCTCTAGTAGACACCGTTTTCCTGGACTGTGACAAACAAAAGAATCACTCCCAAGTGCTTTGGTTTTATAACGGATGATTATAAGATGCTACAATGTTGTCTTATGTATTTTAATAGCCATGGGTTTTAGAGTTCTGTACTTGACAGGTAATGGATAAACAGTGTTAGGAGGAGAAAATATTGAAGGCCAAGTGTAGATTGTGATAATACTAGATCAATGAATCCTGTTATGTATTGAGTATTTCTTATTTTCCATGTTGTGTGATATACCATAAGCAAACTAGAAATCTAAATTCAATAAGATGTTATGTGCTTAGATATTACTTTGAAAATGTCTTCTGTATCTCCCCATGGATTTGGGTATATGCTACTACCTGGGTTTTGTCTCTTTACTATCTCCTTGATGTCAAATGCTATCCATGAGCATACATATGATGTACCCAATGTATGAAGACCTTGACTAATCAGACAAACCTTATATTTCTCATCAATCAAACTATAATGCCTATTCCTTCTATAGATGGTGAGGTTTGCATTGAGACTAGTATAATCAGTATCATTTCAGCATTGACATTGTACCTAGTATTGATTTGATACCCGTGCTATGAATGAGTAAAGAAAACAATTGATCCCTGACAAAAATTCCTTAAAACTGATAGCTTTATTACCTTTCCAATTACAATTGTTGAAAGCTAGATATACTCACTTCTGGATTATGGTAAATATAAAAATTGTAATATTAATCTTGTAATGATATAAAATATTCTCGGATATAATCTTTTGTTTATAGGAAAGATATTGCACCTACCTCCGTAAAAAAGAAACAATCAGACATAAACCCATCAGGAAGCATGAGTTTTTGCATATAAGTTCGCCCAAATATTTTACAGTTATTTTTCATCAAGATTCTCTCAGGAGCTAGCAGATCCTGCTTCCATACTTTAATTTTGTTTTCTCAAAGGACAATCCTAAAAATCCATGCATTGCAAACAAATTTTTACACCTTTGTTGGTTGTGGTGGCGTCATAGAGTGTTTACATCAATAAATGAAGAAAATGTCAATGCTTTTAATGTAGTAGTAGAAGTCTATCTCTTATTCAATATCTCTAGTGAAACCCCCATGATCTTTTGTTGGAGTAGAATTTGTTATATTCTAGAAAGAGTCTTGTCCTTTGTTGATGGGATATTCATCTACCTCAAGAAATAACTATTCTTTTCTCCAACAAGAAGGGGAACTAAATGAAGATCTAGCACCATGAAATGAATCCTTAAAAGGATTACTATAGTTAGTCTTTGTAGATAATGATCTGGGTAAAATACTAATGTGGCTTTAGGAAACATTATGTACTAGCTTAGCATACTCTAACAACTTTGGTGCGACATGCTACATCCAATTAAGTCTCCATCGGTATCTCTATTATGTTTATGTAATCTTTTTGGAGTTAAAATTCTCTGTTAAGAGTTCTAACATAAGGCCAACTATCTAGGAATGTAAGGATTATTGGTATTCATCATGGAATATAGGATCTGTATTTGGACTATGACATATTTGAATTTTCCAAACATATTCAACCCATAAAGAGAACTAACCCCCCCCCCCCCCCAAAACAATTTAAAGAACCATACTTAACTTTTTCATGAGCTTTGTCTCTTGCATGAGTAGTAAGATTTTGGGAAAAGGTAAAACACATAGAGTTTTTGGTCAATCTAGATAGACTAGAAAATTGACAAGCATTATTATAGTCAACTTGATGATAGTCATAGAGTGCAAGATATGATACAAGTCTAAATTTTCAAGAATACATGACCCTTTTGTGACTTGAATAGCACCAAAATGCAAAAAATTAACATCCTTGTGTCTCCTAATATATTCAATCTATTCAGGACGGAATGCAGATAACATTTTGGTCTGGAAAGTTTGTTGGGGGTCATATTCTAAAGTTAACTCAATTGCTTTCATTCTAGGAACAACAATGTGCTTAATGTAGACCTGGTAATAAAATTCTTTGATGGATTGGGATTCAATGTACTCTTTTAATACATAGATTTTACTTTCAACTGAGGGGGTTTGTATGTACTTACTTGTCTTTCGATTGTATCGCTATTTCAAGAATTTCTTCTATCAACAAATAATTTGTTGTAAGTTGTACAAGTGGAAGCTTGAACATGCCTTCCATGCTAGCCTTGTTGATACATTCAACAACATCTTGTGCAACAAATCTTTAGAAATCCACTATTTCATTGAAGAGTGAGTAGTAGGGACAATCTAGGACACTTACAGGGGTTTTGCATGAGAGATAAATAGACCTAAATATTATGGCTTAATAATGATCAATAGTTAAATAGATAAGAAACTCTCAATATCAAAATGACTTTCTCAATTGTCTTTACTAGAAATGGATAGATCTGCTAATAATGGCTTTATGACTGTATGTCAACTTTAGACTCAATCCAAGAAGAGCTAGAACTAATATGTGATATCTAGATTCTATAATATAACAATCCCATAATTATGTTTCCATGCATCTATACCACAACAAAAACATCATTCTAGTGTTCAGCCATAGCAATTGATATCCTAATTATAGAATGTGAAATATGCACATAACTATGAATAAAGATTAAGAAAAACAAAGAAAGATACTTATTGCAAACATAAATGACTAATGGACAAGAATTAAATTCATTGTAGATAGTTTTGAATATCAAATTCACTTATTTGTGTGCATTTAGTAACTCATATACTTGTGGCCAACAATTTATCTCTTTCATAAATTAAACACTTTTTAATAACATTAAATGGCTAAGTAATTATGTTTTAGTTGAAATTGAAAATAAAATATTTTATTTCAGGACATCTCACACTATTCCCTATCATATTTTAGACTCTCAGTTTTGTTAGTAGTGGTTTTATGTCTTTGGAGATGATCATTGCATTTCTTTAGTTATGTTTGCCAGTGTACTCCTAGCCTGTGCCAAAATGGGAGCTTTGGAACAGGGTATGGACATCCATCAAAGCATAAAAGATAGAGGAATTTTGTCAAAAGTACTTGCAACTACTCTATTAGACATGTATGCAAAATGTGGAAGTATAGACAAGGCACGGGAACTATTTGATGGATTGCCTCAAAGAAATGTGGTTTCCTAGACTACAATGATTGCCGAATATGCACAAAATGGATTTGTTGAGAAGGCTTTAGAAACTTTCAAGAAAATGCAATCGGCAGGTGTAAAGCCAAATTCCACGACCATTGCTACTATCCTCCCTGCCTGTGCCAAAATGGGAGATTTGGAACAGGGTATGGACATTCATCGAAGCATAAAGGATAGAGGAATTTTGTTAGATGTTGTAGTTGCAACTGCCCTGGTAGACATGTATGGAAAAAGTGGAAGCATAGACAAGGCACATGAACTGTTTGATAGAATGCCTAAAAGAAATGTTGTCTTGTGGACTGCAATGATTGTTGGATATGCACAAAATGGATTTGTTGAAAAGGATTTAGACACTTTCAAGCAAATGACCTTTGCCAGCATCCTCCCTACCTGTGCAAAAATGGGAGCTTTGGAATAGGGTATGGACATCCATCAAAGCATAACGGATAGAGGAATTTTGTTAGGTGTTGTACTTGCAAATTCCCTCCTTGACATGTATGCAAAATGTGGAAACATGGACAAGGCTCGTGAATTTTTTGATACGATGCCGCAAAGAGATGTGATCTCATGTGAACAATCAACATGCGCATATACGGGAGGAAGGGATTGCTGCGACAAAATTGAATGCTCACTCCTCAATCACAGTTTTATGGTTTTACGAGGAGTGGATTCCTACAGGGTATTCCACATTCAGGGAACCACACCTTTGACTATAAACCATCTGGCCTGAGATTGGATAATCAATATGAAATACGAGATTGACCAATTTGCATTAAAAACTAGGGAAATTAACCACCACATGTATAATTTTTGCAATATGAAATTAAGGTGAAGAATCTACCTCCTATGCGGGATTGCAAGCAATTCCACAAATGCCTTCGACATGGGTTTGATGTTCTTGGGGGTTGAAGTCACCACGATGCCTATGCGGGATTGCAATGCACAAATGAATTGCCCTCTTTTTTTTTTTAAGTAATGGTTGTTGTCATCAAAATTACGAAAAACTCGAGCACTTTTTTGAAAAAAAGAAAATTCTTATTGCTAATGCCTTCTTCATCAAAACCAAATGGCAAATTGCCATCGGAATTACAATGAATTCAGGCATTTTTTCAAAAAAAAATCAAATTTGGCCACAATATACCTTCTCTGTTGGAAACCTCAGTCGGAAATCTAGTCCAAATGTATTAGTGTCTATTAATCTCTGTATTACACATAAGTATCTCTCCCCCTAATGTATATAACTCCTTATGTTTGTTTTCCATATGAATATCTCTCCCCCTTTGACATCAATGCAAGAAATCTGACAGAAATATCAAAGAAAAATCATAAACCACTGAATCACAAGACTAACTACTCCCCTTGAGTGGTAGCATCACCACATCAATCCTAAATGAATGATAGCCATGATAATGCATACTGGGATGATGCCAATTAGAATCACTCAGGTCTCTACTAGAGGTGCAGAAAACCTCAACCTATCTCTCAACTGCTGAAATGATTCCTCAAACCAATCCAACTTCATTTTCTTCCACCTACTCCTTCAAAAAATTGTACTTGATAGAAATACCAGATTCTTTGATATATCAATAGTAGCAGAGTTATTACAATGAATAACTACCGGTACATTACAATCCAACTTTATATCCTTCATCATATGCTTCATCCATAGAACTTGTGTACAATTAGTAGCAGAACCAACATACTCAGCTTCAACAGTAGATAAAGGAGTACATGATTATTTTTGTTGATCCACAAATTAAGTTTCTTTCCAAGAAAGAAAGCTTCACCGGATGAGCCTATCTAGTTACCTATATCCCAATTTGCATCTGAACATGTTCACAGTGTAAAGTCATCATAAAACAAAAACCATACCAGAAAATACTTGAAAATATCTGAAAAATCCTAGCTACCAGAGAAAGGATTTAACATAATCAATTCCTGCCTTCTGAAAATTCCATTGCAAACCAATCAAGCCTTGTTCCAATAACATCCAAGTCCATGTGTTCTCCTTTTCTAACTGATCCAATTCCTCTTCCATAACATTCATCCAACATTCAACCTTACAAGCTTCAATAATTGATGTCGGTACAATTAAAGAAATTAAGCATACCTCACCAACTGCCAATCTTCTTCTTGTCCAATTATCTGATCTTCTGAATTATTCAACCTTACATACCTAGGAATCTTTTGATTCTCTGTTCCTCTTCCTTGATCTTTAGTTACTATTGGATTTTTGGATATTGTCGGAGTAACTGGTTCAATATTTTGTTCTGGTAAAGGTGTTACCCATTCAGTTAAGACCAATTTCACTGTCGGTTCTTGCTCATAAATTCCGATTTGATGTATATTTAGCTCATTCACCTTGACATTAGTGATCTCCACAAGTGTCTGCAATCTTTTGTTATAATATCTATATGCTTTGATTTTAATAGAATAACTAAGAAATATTCCTTCATCACATCTAGGATCAAACTTCCAATTCACTACTAGAGATTCTGAAATACTTAATTGAAGATCTATGACCAAACCATAACTCATAAAGTGACTTACCGGTAAACCAAACTAGATCCTAGATCCAAGATCCAAGATCCAATAATCTTTACCGGTTAACCTTCAAACTAACTTCCAAATATCTGAAAAAGGCTTTCAGACCACTACCAGGGCTAATGCAAGATCTATCATCAATGTTTCTCCCACCAATTCGAATGCCTTAGTTACCAGATGAGTTTCTTGCCGGTGCAGGAACATTCTTCTCTCTAGGTTGAGTAACCGGGGTATATCCTTCAGCCAAATGAACATCTCGAGCAATTGATTCTATCGCTTGAGCCTTAAAATTCGTAACCAACTTATTCTCATTCTCCTTCTGAGTTTCATCATCCATCTGCTTTCTCTTCTCATTATATTTATCACTTCCTACCAGAGGGCTCTTGCTTCTCCAAAATTTAGCAATATGTCCTACTTTGTTGCATGCATAACAAGTGACATTGTTCTTCTGAATTTATTTAATGTAACCTTGACCATTCCTTTACCTACATTGATTAGCCATCTGTCCAAACTTTCCACATGCATGACATTTCACATTCATTCTACAATCTTCTATCCTATGACCATACTTCTTACAATTTGAGCACTGACTGGGAACTTCTCTATTATTCTAACCATCTACCATTAAATTTATATGTATTGGGTTTCCTTCCCGGTGACCTCTGGTTCTGGTTGACCTTCTGATCTTCATTTGTAGTACCGAAGCTTTCTCCATGCTTAAATCCAAGACCTCTATTGTCTCCAATGTCCCTTTGATCCTTCAATAATTCATCAAGCTTAGCAAAACTAACCTTCAACTTATGTTTTTATTCATTTGCAATAGTCAGATCATCTCTTAGGATTGTTACCATTCTTTCCAATTCTCGCTCATTGTTCTGTGATTGCACCAATTTAGTTCTCAACACGTCATTTTCATAAACCAACCTAATGCATTCCCCAGATCTGTCTTTCAGAGATCTCCCAAGGTTTTCTTCATTCATCTTCCAATCTTCAATCTCCTTGGACATCCTCATAGTTAGGGCTTGCATTTCATTCTTCACGATAATATTCTCCTGACTCAACTTCTGACATTGTTCCTTAAGGAAATTTCTCTCCTTATCATCCTGATTTTGTAAAAGTTCCTTCCTTTTTAGCTTGAAAAGATGACAACCTATCCTGCAAAGTAAAAATGAATTCCTTTGTAGATCTCAACTCATCTTGCATCTTCATGTTCCTCAATATTTCAACATCAGTCTTCAAGTGCTACTTGAAGTTCCTTCCTTAAAACTTGTCTCCATAGATTCTAGATAAAAGATCTTCCTCGAGTTGTTATACTTCCTTTGAGGCACTAGGCTCTGATACAAATTATTGGGATTCCAGAACACTGAGAGAGTGGGTGAATCAAATTTTTCTACCAAAATGGATAATTTTATCCTTATTAATACAACAAATTAACAACCAGTAAACATAAAAGCATATAGCAATAAATAAAAATGCAAACACAAAGATGAACACCATAACACCATAGATTTATATATTTAAAATCTCAAAGAGGAAAAACCACAGTGGGATTGGAGACCCACAATATCTATCCACTGATCAGATGAATAAATATTAAAATAAGGGGACTACACATGTAGGAAGGCCAACAACCTAGAGCACACTTCTCATCACAAAAGGAGTCTCACTGATTACAGAAAACATCGAACAACAATCCAGAATGAAGATTGAACTACAAGTATAGCATATCCCATGCCTAAGTACAGTTCTGGTTGAGCTCAACATCGAAGGCCTTAAACCTCTTCCACAAATCCAATTCGATCACCTATGATTGACCAAATCCTCTGCATGAATGATTATTACATTATTTGCACCATACATAATCTCTTATGACACATGATCTACAAAGAGATCTTACATCATATTTATACCAATGTGGGACCTAAACAATTAGGTCGGCCACCTAAAAGATAATACAATAAATTCATAATGTAAACCCGCAATCAAATGATCAACTGAGTCATCTTAGGCTGAAAACAACATAATCTAATCAATGAATCCAACCGGTAACACATAGGGAGAAACAAACCACATGTTACACAAACTGGTCCATAACTTAGCAGAATAACCCCCAGATCTATAATAGGTCACCATAAGCCAAATTAAACACCATGAACAACTGGAACACAAATATGATAACCATCACTATCTGAATAACCTTCTATAAGTTGCATCGACACCACTTATGCATAATATAAAAAATCTTCAACAAAGCTCTGCCAGTGAAACCCTCACCAGTAACCAAAAGACTTACAAGAACAAGTGATAGCTTCCAGATCATCAAATCTTAAACCAACTGAATGTGATACACATCAGATATAGATGAATAGCCAAACCAAACCAATTCCATAGACCAAAGCATATCAGAGCATACCGAATCAACATGATCTTATCAATGAGAAACCAATCATCCTACCGGGACTAACCAGATACCAGTAAACAACCAAATCAGCTAGTGTTCACATTAATGAGAAACATCAATGCAACACATAATCAATTCCTCCAAATTTCCAACAATCTCCCCCTTTAGCATTGATGGCAACACTATATGTGAAAAACATCCAAGTGCCAAGAAATACAAAACAAGTCTCCCCCAATGGAAGACATCCAAAAATCTCTCAAAAAATGATATGACAATGACTAGATATCTCTATACCGATTAACCATCTATAGACCTGAACCAAACTCCCCTAAGGGGATAAAACCAATCTGAAATTTTGTTCCTCCAATAATCTCCCCCTTAGACTGATATCTTTGTTAATCTCAGTATTACACATAATTATGTCTCCCTGTAATGTATATAACTTCTTATGTTTGTTTTTCATATGAACATCTCTCCCCCTTTGACATCAATGCAATAAATTTGACATAAATATCAAAGAAAAATCATAAACCACTGAATCACAAGACTAACTACTCCCCCTGAGTGGTAGCATCACCACATCAATCCTGAATGAATGATAGCTCTGATAATGCATATCAGGCTGATGTCAATCAACATCACTCAAGTCTCTACTGGAGGTGTAGCAAACCTCAACTTCTCTATCAAATGCTGAAATAATTCCTCAAACCAATCCAACTTCATTTTCTTCTACCTACTCCTTCAAAGAAATGTACTTGATAGAAATACCGGATTCTTTGATATGTCAATAACAGTAGAGTTATTACAATGAATACCTACCAGTACATTACAATCCAACTATATCGTTCATCAAATGCTTCTTTCATAGAACTTGTGTAAAATTAGTAGCAGAAGCAACATACTCAGCTTCAACAGTAGATAAAGAAGTGCATGACTGCTTCTATTGATCCATGAATTAAGTTTCTTTCCAAGAAATAAAGCTTCACCAGATGAGCCCATCTAGTTACCTATATCCCAATCTGCATCTGAACATTCTCAAAGTGTAAAGTCATCATAAAACAAAAACCATACCAGAAAATCCTTGAAAATATCTGAAAAATCCTAGCTACCAGAACAAGGATTCAACATAATCAATTCCTTCCTTCTGAAAATATCCATTGCAAACCAATCAATCCTAGTTCCAATAACATCCAAGTCCATGTGTTTTCCTTTTCTAAATGATTCAATTCCTCTTCCATAGCATTCATCCAACATTCAACCTTACAAGCTTGAATAATTGATGTCGGTACAATTAAAGAAATTAAGCAAACTTCACTAGCTGCCAATCTTCTTCTTGTACAATTATCTAATCTTCTGAATGATTCAACCTTACATACCTAGGAATCTTCTAATTCTCTATTCCTCTTTCCTTATCTTCAGTTGCTATTGAATTTTTGGATACAGCCGAAGTAATTGGTTCAACATTTTGTCCTGGTAAAGGTGTTACCGGTTCAGTTAAGACCAATTCCACTGCCAGTTTTTGCTCATAAATTCTGATTTGATGTCTATTCATCTCATTCACCTTGACATTCATGTTCTCCATAACTATCCATAATTTTTTTTTATAATATCTATATGCTTTTCTTTTAATAGAATAACCAAGAAATACTCCTTCATCACATCTAGGATCAAACTTCCAATTCACTACCAGAGATTCCGAAATACTTAATTGAAGATCTATGACCAAACCATAACTCATAAAGTGACTTACCGGTAAACCAAACTAGATCCAAGATCTTAGATCCAAAAAATATTTACCAGCTAACCTTCAAACTAACTTCCAAATGTCTTAAATAGGCTTTCAGACTACTACCAGGGGTAATGCAAGATCAATCATCAATGTGCCTCCCCCTAAGGCGAATGCCTTAGTTACCGGATGAGTTTCCTATCAATGCAGGAACATTCTTCTCTTCCGGTTGAGTAACTGGGGTATATCCTTCAACCAAATGAACATTTTGGGCAATTGATTCTATCGGTTGAGCCTTAGAATTCATAACCCACTTCTTCTCATTCTCCTTCTGAGTCTCATCATCCTTCTGCTTTCTCTTCTCATTAGATTTATCACTTCCTACCAGAGGGTTCTTGCTTCACCAAAATTTATCAATATGTCCTACTTTGTTGCATGCATAACAAGTGACATTGTTCTTCTAAATTTTTTTACTGTAACCTTGACTATTCCTTGACCTGCATTGATTAGCCATATGTCCAAACTTTTGAAATGCATGACATTTCACATTCATTCTACAATCTTCTATCCTATGACCATACTTCTTACAATTTGAGCACTGACCGGGAACTACTCTATTATTTTGCGCATCTACCATTAAATTTAAATGTGTTGGGTTTCCTTCCCGATGACCTATGGTTCTGGTTGACCTTCTAATCTTCATTTGTTGTACCAAAGCTTTCTCCATGCTCAAATCCAAGACCTCTAGTGTCTCCAATGTCCCTTTTATCCTTCAATAATTCATCAAGCTTAGCAGAACTAACCTTGAACTTATTTTTGTATTCATTTGAAATAGTCAAATCATCTCTTAGGATTGTTACCATTCTTTCCATTTCTCAATCATTGTTCTGTGATTGCACCAATTCAATTCTCAACACATCATTTTCATGAACCAACCTAATGCATTCCTCAAATCTATCTTTCAGAGATCTCTGAAGGTTTTCTTCATTCATCTTCCGGTCTTCAATCTCCTTGGACATCCTCATAGTTAGGGCTTGCATTTCATTCTTCACGACAATATTCTCCTGACCTAGCTTCTGACATTGTTCCTTAAGGACATCCTTATCTTTATCATCCTGATTTTGTAAAGGTTTCTTCCTTTTTAGCTTGAAAAGATGACAACCTATCCTGCAGAGTAAAAATGAATTCCTTTGTAGATCTTCCTCAAGGTGTTAGATTTCCTTCGAGGCACTAGGATCTAATACAAATTATTGGGATTTAAGAACACTGAGAGGGGGGATGAATCAACTTGTTCTACCGGAATGGATAATTTTATCCTTATTAATATAAGGCAACAACTAGTAAACATAAAAGCATATAACAATAAGCAACAATGGAAACACAAAGATGAACACCATAACACCATAGATTTATATGTGGAAAATCTCAAAGAGGAAAAACCATGGTGGGATTGGAGAACCACAATATCTATCCACTGATCAGATGAATAAATATTACAATAAGGGGCCTGCACATTTAGGAAGGCCAACCTAGAGCACACTTCTCATCACAAAAGGAGTTTCATTGATCACAAAAAACATCTCACAACAATCCAGAATGAAGATTGAACTGCAAGTATAGCATATCCCATGTCTATGTACAGTTCTGATTGATCTCAATATCGAAGGCCTTAAACCTCTTCCACAAATCCAATTCGATCACCTATGATCGACCAAATCCTCTGCATGAATGATTATTACATTATTCACACCATACATAGTCTCTTATGACATGTATCTACAAAGAGATCTTACATCATATTTATACCAACCCAAGACCTAAACAATTAGGTTAGCCACCTAAAAGGTAATAAAATAAATTCATAACTTAGAACTACAATCAAATGATCAACTAAGTTGTCTTAGGCCAAAAATAACATAATCTAATCAATGAATCCAACTGGTAACACATCGGGAGCAACAGCCCACACGTTACACAAATCGGTCCATAACTTAGCAGAATAACCACCATATCTATAATAGGTCACCATAAGCCAAATGAAACACCAAAAACAACTGGAAGATGAACATTATAAACATCAGTATTTGGATAACCTTCTAGAAGTTCTACCAACACCACTTATGCATAATATAAAATATCTTCAATAAAGCACTACCAGTGAAACCCTCAACGGTAAGGAAAAGACTTATGAGAACAAGTGATAGCTTCCAGATCATCAAATCCTGAACCAAATGGCTATGATACACATCAGGAATACATGAATAGCCAGACCAAACCAATTCCATAGACCAAAGCATATCGGAGCATACCAAATCAACATGATATTATCAACCAGAAACCAATCATCCTACCGAGACCAACTAGATACCAGTAAACAGCCAAAGTAGCTAGTGTTCACATCAATGACAAACATCAATGCAACACATAATCAATTCCTCTAGATTTTCAACAATCTCCCCCTTTGGAATTGATGGCAACACTATATGTGAAAAACATCCAAGTGCCAAGAAATGCCAAACAAGTCTCCCCCAATGGAAGACATCCAAAAATCTCCCACAAAATAATATGACAATGACTAGATATCTCTATATTAATTAACCATCTATAGCCTTGAACCAAACTCCCCCAATGGGATACAAGCAATCTAAAATTTTGTTCCTCCAATAATCTCCCCCTTAGACTGATATCTTTGTTAAACTCTGTATATTACACATAAGTATCTCTCCCCCTAATGTAAATAACTCCCTATGTTTTTTTTTCATATGAATATCTCTCCCCCTTTGACATCAATGCAGTAAATATGACATAAATATCAAAGAAAAACCATAAACCACTGGATCACAAGACTAACTACTCCCCCTCAGTGGTAGCATCACCACATCAATCTTAAATGAATGATAGCTCTGATAATGCATACTGGGCTTATGGCAATTAGCATCACTCAAGTCTCTATTGGAGGGGAAGAAAACCTCAACCTATCTCTCAAATGCTAAAATGATTCCTCAAACCAATCCAACATCATTTTATTCCACCTACTCTTTCGAAAAATTGTACTTGATAGAAATACCGGATTCTTTGATATGTCAATAGCAGCAAAGTTATTACAATGAATAACTATCGGTACATTACAATCTAAATTTATATCCTTCATCATATTCTTCATCCATAGAACTTATGTACAATTAGTAGCAGAAGCAACATACTCAACTTCAACAGTAGATAAAGAAGTGCATGATTGCTTTTATTGATCCATGAATTAAGTTTCTTTCTAAGAAAGAAAGCTTCACCGGATGAGCCTATCCAATTACCTATATACCAATCCACATCTAAACATGCTCAAAGTGTAAAGTCATCATAAACATAAACCATACCAGAAAATCCTTGAAAATATCTGAAAAATCCTAGCTACCGAAACAAGGATTCAACATAATCAATTCCTTCCTTCTGAAAATATCCGTTACAAACCGATCAAGCCTAGTTCCAATAACATCCAAGTCCATGTGTTTTCCTTTTCTAACTAATTCAATTCCTCTTCCATAGCATTCATCCAACATTTAACCTTACAAGCTTCAATAACTAATGCTGGTACAGTTAAAGAAATTAAGCATACCTCACCAGCTACCAATCTTCTTCTTGTCTAATTATCTAATTTTCTGAATGATTCAACCTTACATACCTAGGAATCTTCTGATTCTTTGTTCCTCTTCCCTGATCTTCAGTTACTATTGAATTTTTTGATACTGTCGAAGTAACTGGTTCAACATTTTGTTCAGGTAAAGGTGTTACCGATTTAGTTAAGACCAATTCCACTGCCAGTTCTTGCTCATAAATTCTGATTTGACGTCTATTTAGCTCATTCACCTTGACATTAGTGCTCTAAACAATTATTTGCAATCTTTTGTTATAATATCTATATGCTTTGCTTTTTATAGAATAACCAAGAAATATTCCTTCATCACATCTAGGATCAAACTTCCAATTCACTACCAGAGATTCTAAAATACTTAATTGTAGATGTATGACCAAACCATAACTCATAAAGTGACTTACCGGTAAACCAAACTAGATCCAAGATCCAAGATTCAAAAAATCTTTACCAGTTAACCTTCAAACTGACTTCCAAAGATCTGAAATAGGCTTTTAGACCACTACCAGGGGTAATGCAAGATCTGTCATCAATGTGCCCCCCCTAAGGCGAATGCCTTAGTTACCAGATGAGTTTCCTGTCGGTCCAGGAACATTCTGCTCTTCCAGTTGAGTAACTGGGGTATATCCTTCAGCCAAATGAACATCTGGGGCAGTTGATTATGTCTGTTGAGCCTTAGAATTCATAACCCACTTCTTCTCATGGTCCTTTTTGTTGGAATAATGATATATTTGTCATTAGTGAATACACTTAGTGAAAACACTTATTCGATTTTGAATGGTTACCGAGCTCATCACTCAGTCTACAGCCTATACCGAGCATTCAGTAAAGCTCACCGATTAAACAGTTCAAACCGAGCAGTAAGACTGTCACCGAGCATATGAGACAAACAGCAGTTACCGAGAAGTCAGTTCTCACCGAGTCACCAGTGGTTACCGAGTGACACTATATCTACCGAGTCACCACAGCTACCGAGTTCCAAGCTACACTTCGGGACTAGTATGGACCGAGCTTCTACTCTTACCGAGAGCATGATGATGCCGAGTACTATAGTGGACGCCGTGTATCAGAAGATCACCGAGCCAGCTTGAGGAACTGAGTATCTACCGACTCAGTAATATTTTGTTCACCTATGTAAGACCGACTTAAGAATGAGTTTATGTTATTAATTTGTATAAGGCCGACTTTATGAAATGTAAATGTAATTATGGACAGTATATATATGTGACGTATTATACCATCTGTAGTATGTATGAAAAATGTAAGATGTATGGATATGCGAAATTAGAAAGAGCAGAGCAGAAACTGCATTAAGGCAGCAGACCAGAACATTTTCGCAGAGTCAGTAAAGGAGCAGAATCGACATATCTATCTCAGAAGGAGATCAATACTAAAAGGATCTTATCAGCAATAAAGTTGTAAGTCAAGATCTACTATTTCATCCTAACAGTTGAATCAGTTTGTAAATCCTTTTACCGGGTAGACTTAACAGTCTTTTGTAAATCTCTTAACCGAGTGCATACTTCATTGTATGTTTGTAAATCCTCTAACAAGGTGGACCTAGCAGTCCAAATTTGCTTCTAACAGGGCAGATCATCAGAAGTGATCATTGTAAGCCTTAACCGGCCAACTTTTACTGCAGTACCAAAGTTTTGTGGGTACCATCCCACCCCAGTTTTACTTTCTATTTGGAAGGTTTCTGGGTCACCAAATCTTTGTGTTATGTGTTGTGAATGATTATATTTTCATGCATGCAGTAGATTAAAAGGATGAATGGTTTAATATATGCAAGTGCAGAAATGAATTAAAAGATTTAAGTGTTACTGATTCACCCCTCCCCTCTCAGTAACTTGGTTAGTCCTGAATATTTTCAACACCTTTTGAGTGTCGTCATCCTTTTGCTTTCTTTTCTCATTAGATTTATCACTTCCTATGAGAGGGTTCTTGCTTCTATAAAATTTAGCAATATGTCCTACTTTGTTGCATGCATAACAAGTGACATTGTTCTTTTGAATTGCTTTACTGTAATCTTGACCATTCTTTGACTTGCATTGATTAGCCATATATCCAAACTTTCCACATGCATGACCTTTCACATTCATTCTATAATCTTCTATCCTATGATCATACTTCTTACAATTTGAGCACTGACTGAGAGCTACTCTATTTTTTTTAGCATCTACCATTAAATTTATATGCATTGGGTTTCCTTCCTGATGACCTCTAGTTTTGGTTGACCTTCTGATCTTCATTTGCAATACCGGAGCTTTCTCTAGGCTCAAATCCAAGACCTTTGGTGTCTCCAATGTCCCTTTGATCCTTCAATAATTCATCAAGCTTAGCAAAACTAAATTTGAACTTATCTTTGTATTCATTTGAAATAGTTAGATCATCTCTTAGGATTGTTACCATTCTTTCCAATTCTCGCTCATTGTTTTGTGATTGCACCAATTCAGTTCTCAACACGCCATTTTCATGAACCAACCTAATGCATTCCTTAGATCTGTCTTTCAGAGATCTCCCAAGGTTTTCTTCATTCATCTTCTGGTCTTCAATCTCCTTGGACATCCTCATAGTTAGGGCTTGGATTTCATTCTTCATGACAATATTCTCCTAACTCAGCTTCTGACATTGTTCCTTAAGGATAGCCTTATCTTTATCATCCTGATTTTGTAAAAGTTCCTTCCTTTTCAACTTGAAAAGAGGACAACCCATCCTATAGAGTAAAAATGAATTCCTCTGTAGATATCAACTCATCTTGCATCTTCATGTTCCTCAATATGTCAACATCATAGTCTTCAAGTGCTACTTGAAGTTCCTTCCTTAAACTTATCTCCATAGATTCCGAGTACAAGATCTTCCTCAAGTTGTTAGACTTCCTTCGAGGCACTAGGCTCTGATAAGAATTGTTGGGATTCAAGAACACTGATGGGGGGGTGAATCAACTTGTTCTACCAGAATGGATAATTTTAGCCTTATTAATACAACAACTCAGCAATCGGTAAACATAAACATAAAAGCATATAACAACAAGCAACAATGCAAGCACAAAGATGAACACCATAACACCATAGATTTATACGTGGAAAACCTCAAAGAGGAAAAACCACGATGGGATTGGAGACCCACAATATCTATCCACTGATCAGATGAATAAATATTACAATAAGGGGCTTGCACATCTAGGAAGGCCAACAGCCTAGAGAACACTTCTCATCACAAAAGGAGTCTCACTGATTACTGAAAATATCAGACAACAATCCGGAATGAATATTGTGCTGCAAGTATAGCATATCTGATGCCTATGTACAGTGCCGATTGAGCTCAATATTGAAGGCCTTAAACCTCTTCCACAAATCCAATTCGATCGCCTATGATCGACCAAATCCTCTGCACGAATGATTATTACATTATTCACACCATACATAGTCTCTTATGACACGTATCTACAAAGAGATTTTACATCATATTTATACCAACCCGAGACCTAAACAATTAGGTCGGCCACCTAAAAGATAATACAATAAATTCATAACTTAAACCTACAATCAAATGATCAACCAAGTTGTCTTAGGCCGAAAACAACATAATCCAATCAATGAATCCAACCGGTAACACATCGGGAGCAACAACCCACATGTTACACAAACCGGTCCATAACTTACCAGAATAAGCACCAAACCTATAATAGGTCGCCATAAGCCAAATGAAACAACACGAACAACTATAACATGAACATGATAACCATCAGCATCTGGATAACCTTCTAGAAGTCACACCAACGCCACTTACGCATAATATCAAAGATCTTCAACAAAGCTCTATCGGTGAAACCCTCACCAGTAACCAAAAGACTTACTAGAACAAGTGATAGCTTTCGGATCATCAAATCCCGATCCAACTGAATGTGATACACATCACGAATACATGAATATGCATTCCAAACCAATTCCACAGACCAAAGCATACCGAAGCATACTGGATCAACATGATCTTATCAACCAGAAACCAATCATCCTACCAGGACCAACCAAATACCGGTAAACAACCAAAGCAGCTAGTGTTGACATCAATGACAAACATCAATGCAACACATAATCAATTCCTCCAAATTGCCAACAAAATGAAGATAATAGATAAAATGATTAATGTCACTTCCTTTGCGAAGCCTGAACTACAAAACAAGAAAAGTTTATTATACGATGGCTAAACTCTAAGTAAGATAGTTATAAATGCTTGAGAGTGTGTTGAGAAAATTGTTATATAGTTTCCCTAAGGTCTAAAGAAAAGAGCTTGAATGAAAAAACTCACATAAGTCCCTTGAAAAGGGTAAGATATTGGGATTTGTTTTCTTAGGCAAGAGGAAAGAAGCGTTACTTTCTTTGTATGGATGTTACGGTACATGTCATAAACAAGCCACACAAAAAATACATTTTTAAATCTCAATTTTTTTGGATGTTAGCATGCCACATAGATGTATGCATTTCATTCTACTATTTGAGAGAATTCTACTTAGATTTCTCGTATAAGCCCAAAATCTACTAGACTCTTTTAATATGAGGAAAAGTCTTTATTATAAATGTTTTGAAATTTATCTAAAAGCATTGACTAAGAAAATTTTAAAACATTATGTGAAATTGTATAAAAACGCAATTTTTTTTTTATATTTATAGAAATCACACTAGAGCTTAATCAAATTTTACTAGTGAGAGGCTTAGAACTAATAATTCAATAAGAAATTCTCCTATTCAACAAAAGTGAAATAACTATCTCAAAAATAATTACTAAAAACTTACTTGAAAGGTCAATATAAGATAAAAATATCCTTAATAATAATTTAGAAAGTTTATAGGTCCAAAAACAAATCAAGACATAATTGAAAGGAATGAAAAAAAAGAGTATGAAAACAACATTATATTATAAATTATTAAATTCTCTCTTTTAATAATAATAAAAAATCACTATAAAAAATTCACAACTTATAAAATATAATAATATTAAATAATTTTTAGTATAGAATTTTCTTGATACAAGTGGTGTGACCAAATTAATTCGCTGATTTTTCATAGTGTTTATCCACTTCCACACGGCATATAAAATAATTCAAAAAAAAACCCTAAAAATCTCAATGATGTGAAGAAATGGAATCATAACAGTTGGCAATTGGGTGGAGGCACTCTGTACAAGGTTCCCCATGGGACCCACCGCATTAAGGAATCACATGATTTAGGGAATACTCACTTTTCTAGGTAGGTCCCACATTTACAAGTGATTGAGGTGGTTACAACTTGTCTCTTTCTTTGTCATTACACTGAATGCCCCTCATTCCTAAGCTTAGTTTTTAAGTTAAATTATTTGTTTTAAGAAAGCCATGTGGTGGGCCTCTGCATTTGTCTAGAATGTCATCATTTTTGTGAACATGGAGGGAGCGCAAGACAAGGGATAAGATGTCATAATGTTCACAACGCATAGATTGTCTCCAATGTGCCCAGCTCATTATTATATTGCTCAGAAAATTAATTATGATTTAGTTCACGGACAGCTTTTGATTCCGTCGGGTTTAATCGTATCGTATCTAAATTTGCGTATATTTTTACCTTTGATTATGACATTTTCGATTATGTTACCCTTTGAGGATCACTTTGGTTGTGCCCATTATTTTTCAATAATAATAATATTTTAGATTAACTGGTTGTAGGCATCATTTTTCTATATTATTTTAAGATTAAATTGTTTGGTTTTTCGCATAATGTTTTGGATTATTGGATAAGGGATTTTGGTTATTAATTGGCTGTTAATTTCAAATGTTATATTATCTAGGTATTGGTGTGTTGGATTTCCTAGACAATTTTGGAGGAATGAAATAGATTATGTGAAATGTTGAAGAGTAATGTTAGAGTAATTGGGTCTTTACTTGATTAATTAAACATTATTTGTTTAATTCTTTAAGTTTCCAATTATCTTTTTACACTTAAGCTAACATTAGGTGCATATAATTAATTATTTAAATTAATTATTATATGCAAACTTAGGGTTTTCCCTTTTTAGAGTTTATTGACCTATTAGAGGTTATTTTTTCTTTTCATTGTATTATCTTTTCACAATACTTTTTCCTGGTGAATTGGAACTCTCTTGTTTGGAGAATAGTTTTTCCTGTGTTTTTTCTTGTTCTTCAGATTTTGCTTCATTGCTTCTCCTTGTAACAGGTTATTCGGCTTGTAGAAGATCTTCAGGCTACTATGGGGTTGTATTTCTCAACTCCTACATGGTATCAGAGCCTGGGAGCTAGGAGAAAGGAGCAAAACATTATTTTTTTTGCAGATTTGTGAAGATTAGCATTACCATGGAAGCTGATGTAGACCTCTGAAACTAGATGCATGCTTATTCTTTCCCTCATTTTTGCACGCTCCTTGATTTTTTTTTCTATATTGATTCTTTAAAATTGTATGTGCTTTGCTTGCACCGCATGATGAAGATCTGGAAAATTTGGTGCTTTGTAAAAATTAAACTTTTAGAAAGTTTATATGAGGTTTTTCTTAATGCATTTAGTATAGGTTTCTTTCAATAAGTTTCCTGAATAAAATAGAAGATTAAAGTTGCTATGCACTCTTCCTCCAATTGACAGCCAAAAATGTTCTTTTGTTCTAAATTTTTGTCTACATGAGATTCCAATGTTGCAATTTAGTTTGCTCCTAGAGATTCTTTCTAGTAGGGTTCCTAACTATATGAGATTCCAGAGTCGCATCCTCAAGTGCTTCCAGAGTTTCTTCCTAGTGGGACATTATTGAGCAATGGATATACAATGACATCATCCCAACTGGAGGTCATCTTTACAGTTCTCAGCTTGAAGCACATTTCTGCAGATTCATATCTTCCTGTCTTCAGATGGTCAGTTTTTGTATTCAGAGGCCGTGTACCTGTCTGTTCATCCATTTGAGCAATACAGAATATGTACAACTGCATTTTTAAAGTATCCCAGAGGTACTCATGCAGTGGTTTCTATGATTTTGATACAATCCTGTTGCAGTGTGGATTCATTTGCAGTTCTTCTTCATCGATAATTGCAGCTTTCTTCTATAGTTCGAATAATGGTCAGGAGTTTCTTTCAATTGGGTTTTCTCCTTTCTTCTTTGTAATTGGGTTCTTAATCAAGCTTTGTTGCCAAGACCCATATCTCTTCTTAGTTAGGCTTAAGGGGGGGTGTTAGCACAACTTAACATGCAGTCTTCCCCACGATTTACGGTGATTGTGATTTGCATTGTTGCTTATGTTTAAGCTAACCAAGGAGTTCTTGTTTTTAACTCCCTCTTCATCTTCTAGTTCTGTTTCATGCAAACAGTTCTTAATCTCCAAAAATTCCATGCATCTAAGCATAATTTCTACTCCTGTGATCTATAAACCAATTGTAATTCATTCAAGTTTCAATATGGTAATGTAAATGATTTAATTACATTAATTCTTTTTCTTCAGATTTCTATATGCAAGTTTTGTTTATTTTCTTTTCTAGCTAGATTCTTCTGCTATGCAGAAAATTTAACATGGTATCAAAGCTCAGATCTGCAGCTACCAGGTCTTGTTTTTGAGATTTTTGGCTTTGGAAGCAGATCTGGGGTTTCAGGAATTTTTTTGTGTATCTAGGGTTTGACCTTTTTTTCTGAGCACTTTGGGCCTAAATGGACCTTACCATCGTGTTTAGAAGGCCTAAAAACCCCTATGGTCATATAAAATTCGACCTATTCTGACCCCTGAGCATCTGGGTGATTTTTTTTCTCTCCAGGCCAAGCCGTACGGCCCTGGCACGCAAATCGAAAAAAAAATTGCAACAAAAAAAATTGCCTTTTTACAGCATGCAGGCCGAATTGATTTGATTTTTCAAAAAAAAATTTTAAAAAAAAATCAATCAAATCAAAAAACACATTTAAAAAAAAAGGGATTTTTAAAACTCACCTTTTAGGGTACCAAACCTGACAGTCTGGCATCGTATAGACCTATCAGGCCAGCCCCACAGGCGCCTCCCGCCTCCTCCCCAGCTCCGGCGAAGGCTCTGGCTTCGGCTCCGGTGACGGCTCCAGCTCCGGCTCCAGCGACAGCTCCAGCTCCGGCGACGGCTCCGGCTCAGGTTCAGGCTCCACTCCGGCAGCGCTCCGATCGCCGCTCCCGCCCCGCCAGATCACCACCACCGCCGATCTCTGCCACCTCCGCCGGGCTGCGCCACCTCCGCCCGGCCGCTGCGTCGCTCCGCCCCTGCACCACCTCCGCCCGGCCCGAGCACCACCTTCGCCCGGCCCGATCGCCACCTCCGCTCGGCCTGAGCCCCACCTCCGCCCGGAGCACCACCAGCCCCTCCTCTCTAGTCCTTTTGAGAGGGGGTTGGTTTTTTGGGCCTAAATTGTGCATTTGGAGTCGGATTTTGGCGAACGAATAGGCGTTGAAAAGGTGATTCCGAGCCGGACCCCTTGTGGTGGTGGATTTTTTTCTTGGATCTGCTGTTTGACTGTGTTTTTTACCAGTCAAAGTCGAGCTTCTTTTTTGCACTTCTGGGGCCCTAGAATGGGCAAACAAACTCCGTTTTTCGAAAATGAATTGGCATTGGAAAGCTCTTAGTATGCTCTATTCAGATTTGTGATCTGTTTTTCCAGAATTTTCACCAGGTACATGAGATATTAGTTTGAAGTTTTTTTGCTTATGCACTACTTCCTTCTCAGTACTATGTACTAGGGTTTGGGTTTCTCCATTATGGGGGGGTGTTATTTTTTCTCTCTTTCTGTCATTTATATCAGAAATCAAGAACACCTAAACTCTCAAAACAAACAAACCCTTCTGCATCTTCTGTCTATTCTGAAAGATCACATAATAAAAACAACCAACAAGCAGGTGCAAGTGTAGAGTTTTTTCTTTGTTCTCATGGCAAATCCTTTAGTTGAGTTGTTGACTTCACACAACTATCACACCTGGAAGCCCCGCATCACAAGGCTTCTCAGGTCACGAGGGTTGTGGGCTACATTGGATGAGGTTCAGCCAGACCTTCACCGTCCTTATGAGGTTCTTATGTATCGGAACAAGCTCGATGAGGCCATGGGTTTGATCGCTTTGCATGTCTCAGATAGTCTTTTGTTTCACCTTGATGAGTTCCTTACTCCTCGAGATATGTAGTCGAAGTTTGATTCTCTCTTCGGGAGGGTCAATGAGATTCGGGCATTACAGATTGAGGCAGAGTTGACTTCATTGTTACTTGATACCTTTCCCACTATTGAGGATTTTTTGAACAAATTCAAGACTACCAGATCTATTCTTCAGGGATGTAGAAAGAGCAAGACCGATACTGAGTGCATTCATTTGATTCTTTCGAAGCTTCGAGGTCCCTTTCAGTTTTTTGCCTCTGCTTTCTACTCCACCATGGATGGTTTGGGTACTAATTTCACCATGCCTAGCTTTGATGTCTTTTGTGAGTGCTTGTCTCGTGAGCAGTCTCATCTTTCTCAGTTGGATATGCTCTCAGGCTCCAAGAACAAAGCATCGGTTGCTCAGTCCTCTAAGGAGAAGGACAAACAGAAGCAGAAATCGAAGCCGAAAAAGCCTTCTGCAGGTAGTGAGAATTCCTCCAAGCCTGCTCCTAAGTTTGATTCAAAACCAGTTCTTCCCAAACAAGGGAAACCTTCTCAGTTCGGTGAGTCTTCCTCCAAGACTAAGAAAAAATCATCAGACACTTGTAGTTTTTGTGGAAAGGATAGACATCCAATTTCCAGGTGTTGGAAACGATTAGAGGCTTTAGAGGAAGCCATGCAGCAGCATCACATTTCCTCACCTCAGGCGTCTTCTCCTTCCACAGGGAAAGGTCATGCTCTCACTGCTAGAGTTTTGACCTCTGGGTCCACTTGGATTCTAGATTCTGGTGCTTCTCACCATATGACACACACTCAGCAGTTGGTTACTTCTCTTGCCTCTTGTGGTATTTCACAGATTGCAGTGGGTGACTCAGTTCAGCTTTCCGTCTTGGGTTCAGGTTCTGTCTCTTTGGATGGGGGTACTCTACAGGATGTTCTGGTTGTCCCTGACATCTCGACGAACCTCCTGTCCATTTATAAGATTTGCCACTCTGGCTCCAGTAAGACAGTTGAGTTCTCACCACATGATGTGGTTATTCGGGACCTCCATGACCCTGATTTGGTTGTGGCTTCTGGTAGTGTGGATTCTGCATCTTATCTCTACAGATTTGATGAATTTGAGCCCTCTTCGGGTACAGGTTCATCTCTCATAGCACATGCAGATTCAGTGAGTAAGCTTTGGCATGAGCGATTGGGCCATGTCAATTATAGATATCTTCAGCAGATGAGTACACAGGCACTTGTTCTTGGGCTCCCACAGATTTCCTGCACTGATGGTGTTTGTCATGGTTGTGTTCTTGGTAAGCATCACCGAGATCCCTTTCCGAAGGGAAGAGCCTTTCGTGCTTTGGCACCCTTGGAGTTGATTCACAGTGATCTCATGTCATTTCCCACTCCTTCTTTTTCAAGGGCCAAGTATGTACTCACGTTTATTGATGACTTCTCTAGACGCACATGGGTGTACTTTCTTAAGTACAAGTCTGATGTCTTTGATTCATTTCGAATCTTCAAGACATTTGTCGAGAAGCAGTCTGACTGTTCTATTCAGCGGATACGTACAGATAATGGGGGGGAGTATGTGAATCAGGCTTTCAGAGAATTTTGCACTGAGCATAGTTTGCAGCATCAGTTTACTATTCCCTACACCCCTCAGCTGAATGGTGTCGCTGAACGCAAGAACAGATCATTACGGGAGATGACGAATTATATGATTCAGTCCAAGTCCATAGATTCATCTTTTTGGGCTGAGGCAATCAATTGTGCCAACTATATTCAGAATCGGATGCCTCACAAGGCTATTCGACATATAACTCCTAAGGAGGCTTGGTCTCATGACAAGCCTGATGTTTCCTTTTTTCAGGTATTTGGTAGTGAGGTATGGGCCTTTATTCCTGATGCTCAGAGGAAAGCCATGGAGTGGAAGAGCCGACCACTTATTTTTGTTGGCTACTGTGAGGATGTTAAGGCGTATAGGTTGTTTGATCCTGATTCCAGAGAGGTCCTGTTTCGACGGGATGTTCAGTTTGATGAGTGTCTTCCCACAGTGGATACCCCAACTCCAGTGTCTACTCCTCTGCCTACTCCGGCCACTGCACCACTTCAGGATCTTTTTGAGGATGATTCTGATGATGGTGCTGATGATCCACCATCCCCACCCCCACCATCCCCACCTCCACCTGCTCCACCTCAGATGCCCAAGTGGGCTCGCCTTACTGTTGTAGCGGCAGGTCCTCTAGCTGGTGATCCTTCACATACTCGTCGCACTCATTCTCACACAGTGGGTTCTAGTTTTTTGAGTCATGCTATTTCAGATGATCCTCAGAAGTTTTCAGAAGCGATAGGTCACCCTGAGTGGGATTATGCTATGGAGGAGGAGTATTCTTCTTTGATGAGGAATCATACATGGGATCTATGTCCTCTTCCTAAGGGCAGAAAGATAGTTCAGTGTCGCTGGTTGTATCGCACTAAATATGCTGCTGATGGTTCCATTGATAAGTACAAGGCATGTCTTATTGCGAAGGGTTTTTCATAGGTTGAGGGTATTGATTACTCTGAGACATTTGCCCTTGTAGCCAAGATGAATTCCATTCACTTTGTACTTTCTCTTGCAGCTTCTTGGCATTGGCCTATTTTTCAGATGGATGTGAAGAGTGCCTTCTTGCACGGGGATCTACAGGAGGAAATCTACATGGAACAACCTTAGGGATTTGTGCAGGATAGTTCTTTGGTTTGTAGACTTCGGCGTTCATTGTATGGTCTCAAACAGGCCCCTCAGGCTTGGTATGAGAAGATGGACTCTTTCTTGCTTTCCATTGGGTTCTCCCACAGTCATTCTGATCACACTATCTACATTCAGCTTATTGAGGGTGACATTTTGATTCTTGTGCTATATGTTGATGATCTTCTCATCACGGGTAGCTCATCCTCTATGATTCAGCATATTCAACGTGCCTTGATGGATTGGTTTGAGATGACAGATCTCGGTCTCTTGCACTATTTCCTTGGTCTTCAGGTGATTCAGTCTTCTGATGAGATCTCTCTCTACCAGCAGAAGTATGCTCTTGACATGCTTCAGCGCTTTGGCATGCTTGATTGCAAGCCTACTCCCACACCATTTCAGTCAGGGGTTGTTTTGACCATAGCTTGTCCCACTCCTTCAGTCGATTCTACACTTTACAGGCAGCTGGTAGGCAGTTTGTTGTACCTGACTCACACCCATCCTGATATTTCCTTTGCAGTTGGTCTTGTCTCTTGATTCTCCCATGATCCTCATGAGAGTCATTGGCAAGCTGCCAAACGTATTTTGAGGTACATTCAGGGCACTAGTTCTCATGGCATTCATTATACATCAAGGGAACCACACATTGTTGGCTACACTGACTCAGATTGGGCTGGTGATGTCATTGATCGGAAGTCTACTTCCGACTTTGTTTTCTGTCTTGGCTCTGGTCCTATCACATGGTCTTGCAAGAAGTAGACTGCTCAGGCATTATCATCTACAGAGGCTGAGTACCGCTCTGCTGTGCTCGCTAGTCAGGAGATCTTATGGCTTCGACAATTGATGACTGAGTTTGGTTTTCCTCCTGATAGTCCCACTGTTCTTTGGTGTGACAATCAGAGTGCTATTCATATTTCTCGCAACCCAGTAGAGCATCAGCAGACGAAGCACATTGAGCTTCACATGCATTTCATCCGTCAGTTGATTCAGGATGGTGCTCTCATTCTGGAGTACATTCCTACTTCTGAGCAGGTTGCAGACATCTTCACGAAACCTTTTGCATCACCACGCTATCTTCAGTTGCGCTCTATGCTTGGGGTGAAGGAAGTTGTCCTTGGGGGGTCTTTATGAGGCCTTCCTTCATTCTTCTTCTTTCAGCATGTTCTTTTATCTCTTTTTGGAGAGGAGTTTTTTCCCACTGGGTTTTCTCCTTTGTCTCCGTTTCATAGAGATTTCATTGTATTTGGGTACCTGATCAGGCCTTGTTGCCGGGACCCATCTTTCATGCTTTCAGTAGTTGTTCTAGGTTTTAGCTTCTCCCTAAGTCTAGCTTAAGGGGGGGTGTTAGAGTAATTGGGTCTTTACTTGATTAATTAAACATTATTTGTTTAATTATTTAAGTTTCCAATTATCTTTTTACACTTGAGCTAACATTAGGTGCATATAATTAATTATTTTAATTAATTATTATGTGCAAACCTAGGGTTTTCCCTTTTTAGGGTTTCTTGACCTATTAGAGGTTATTTTTTCTTTTCATTGTATTATCTTTTCACAATACTTTTTCCTGGTGAATTGGAGCTCTCTTGTTTGGAGAATAGTTTTTCCTGTGTTTTTTCTTGTTCTTCAGATTTTGCTTCATTGCTTCTCCTTGTAATAGGTTATTCAGCTTGCAGAAGATCTTTAGGCTACTGTGGGGTTGTATTTCTCAACTCCTATAAGTAATACAAACATGTAAACTAAGCCAACAAAAATCTACTACTCTTTTAATATGAGGAAAAGTCTTTAATATATATGTTTTGAAATTTATCTAAAAGCATTGACTAAGATAAGTTTAAAACATTATGTGAAATTGTATAAAAACACGTTTTTTTTAATACTTGTAGAAATCACACTAGAACATAATCAAATTTTACTAGTGAGAGGTATAGAATTAAAAACTCAGTAAGAAATTTTCCTGTTCAATAAAAGTGAAAAAACTATCTTAGAAATAATTACTAAAAACTTACTTGAAAGGTCTATATAAGATTAAAATATCCTAAATAATATTTTAGAAAGTTTATAGATCCAAAAAAATCCAGACATAATTGAAAGGAATAAAAAAATAAGTATGAAAACAACATCATATTATAAATTATTAAATTCTCTCTTTTAATAATAAAAAAAACATCATTATAAAAAAATCACAACTTATAAAATATAATAATATTAAATAATTTTTATTATAGAATTTTCTCGATTAAAATATTGATTACAATCTATAACAAATTAAAACTCTGCAACATTAATGCATATTTGAAGAGCTTGATTAAAGTTGATATTTTGTTTTAATTCTCTCCAGGTTCTTATGGACAATTATTAGTCTAGAAAAGAGTAGTGATGGGCAATGAAAAGCAGCATCCGGATGCCTTTTAAGTCAAATTATGAGATAAAGTAGGGCTGATGTAATATTCAATATGTGATGTTTGAATATGGAGTGAATGGCTCTAGTTGAAGGACAGGCAATGCCTTCCAGACTTATCTCACATCCAACTCAGTCCAGTGAGAGTAAGTTGTGACGACTGCATGATACTTACGGTGGACGCCACTAGAGTCCAGGGGAATAAGATTCATCTGATTATGTGTGAAAACTACAAGATTCTGCATGTTGCTCTTTCCAGAACATTGGGGTCTGCAGCATTGCAGAACCATTTATCATCCAAGATTAGATCAATATTCAATGGAAAGAAGAAGATGAAGTGAAATTTCATGTTCTCATCCATCATATCATGTTCTGGTCCATCATCAATTACTCCAAAGTATTTCAACTAATATTAATTAGAATGTATAAGAAATTAAAACTAAGCATTATTAAGAAATTGCATAATTGAAAAGTCTAATTGAATTTTTTATATTTTACTTTTATTCTCTTGAAGATCTCGTGGATGACTACTATCTACAAAAGAGTACTAATGGGTAAGGAAAACCAAGTTCCAGATGCCTTTAACTTCAAATCATGAGATAATAATTGAACAAGTTCTAGATGCCTTTAACTTCAAATCATGAGATAACAATTGAACAAGTTCCAGATGCCTTTAACTTTAAATCATAAGATAACAATTGAACAAGTTTTGGATGCCTTTTAACTCCAAATCATAAGATAATAATTAATCAACTTCAAATCATGAGATAATAATTGACCAAATTCCAAATATTCAAATCAGAAATAATAATTGAGTTCTAAATTAGGTGGTGTGTTATATTCAATCAGTGATGTTTAAATATGGAGTGATAGGCTGTCGTTGATTGATAGGCAACGCGTCCCACATAGCTTAACTAGAATTGAATGGGATCCCATGGTACTAATCTCAGTCAATCAAGAACCACTTAGAATGGACCCATATAAGATTAAACATCCATTATCATCTAAAAACTTAATCACACGAAAATCATAAATCTTTGGACTATGTTTAATTAATTTTACACATCTTCAACATACATCTCTCCGAATACTTACCTGTTTTCTACAACAAGCATCATACATTAGCACATCACAATTTATAAGAAATTAAAACTAAGCATTACTAAGTAATTGCATAATTGAAAAGTCTAATTGCTCTTTCCGAAACATTGGAGTCTGCAGCATTGCAGAACCATTTATCATCCAAGATTAGATCAATAGTCAATGGAAAGAAGAAGATAAAGTGAAATTTCTTCCTTTAGTAAGTTGCACCAAAGTTTCCATTGTCCAACCATAGTTGCACAAATCTCCTATCAAAATCTCGTGTGAATGAAAGAAACGTACATATTGGCTTTTGTACATTAGATTTGATTCAATTCATTACTATCGTCTTATTTATTTTTGTCAATTTCCTTCAAAGTTATTTTTAAAATGATGAATAATTTATTCTTTAAATTAGATTATGTAAAAAAAAAATGAAGTGCAATTATATTTTAAAAGATTGATATAAAAATTAAAAAAATAGATTTTATGTTTTTTACCTTTCAAATTTGATTTTGATTTATGCATTCGAGGAAAAATTTATCATTGGGTCAATCAAGAACCACTTAGAATGGATCCATATAAGATTAAACATCCATTATCATCTAAAAACTTAGTCACACGAAAATCATAAATTTTTGGGTTATGTTTAATTAATTTTACACATCTTCAACATTCATCACTAGGAAGACTTATCTGTTTTATACAACAAGCATCATACATTAGCATATCATGTTCTCGTCCACCATCAATCACTCCAAAGTATTTCAACTAATATTAATTACAATATATAAGAAATTAAAACTTAGCATTACTAAGTAATTGCATATTTGAAAAGTCTAATTGAATTTTTTATATTTTACTTTTATTCCCTTGAAGATCTCGAGGACAACTACTATCTACAAAAGAGTACTAATGGGTAAGGAAAACCAAGTTCCAAATGCTTTTTAACTTCAAATCATGAGATAATAATTGAGCAAGTTCCAGATGCCTTTAACTTCAAATCATGAGATAACACTTGAACAAGTTCGGGATGCCTTTAACTTCAAATCATGAGATAAAAATTGAGCAAGTTTCAGATGCCTTTAACTTCAAGTCATGAGATAATAATTGACCAAATTACAGATATTCAAATCAAAAATAATAATTGAGTTTTAAATTAGGTGGTGTGTTATATTCAATCAGCGATGTTTGAATATGGAGTGATAGGCTATCGTTGATTGACATGCAATGCATCCCGCATAGGTTAACTAAAATGCCTTTTTAGAATTGAATGGGACCCTCCTTTCATGCCAAAAGCAGTGAAAAGCCTTAGATTTTGTGTGCTTCTCTTTCAAGAACATTGGGATCCGTAGCATTGCACAACCATTTATGATCCAAGATTAGATCAACAATCAATGGAAAGGAGAAGATAAACTAAAAGTTCTTCCTCTATTTTAGCGTTGCGCAAATTTCTAGTCAAAATGTTGTACACAATGCATCGAGCACTCTCGACTGAATCTGCACCTAACATGTTTGGAAATTTGTCATGACATACTTTTCAATGAATAAAATGTATATATAGCTTTTATGCAGTAGATTTGGTTTGATTCAGTATTATCTTTTTATTTATTTATTTTTTAAATTTCTTTTGTCTTCTCAATTTTAATTCACGGTCTTTTTAAAATGATGAATAATATTTTTTTATATTAAACTGTATGAAAACTAAATAAAATGAAATTAGATTTTGAAAAATTGATGTAAATTTTTTTTTTTTTTCATTTATATCATTGCATCAATCATGAGTCACTTAAAATAGACCCATACAAGATTGTACATCTAATAAGATTCCCCAGAAAATAGAAATACCAAAATCATCAATTTTTCAACTATATGGAATTAATTCTACACACCTTCAACATTCATTTAGAATATCATCTCTCATAAGGCACATGCTTTGGTTTCCTTAGAGATGTCTCTAATGTCAAGTGAATAGTATCAAATCTTAGTTTGTAATTTGTGCTCTTTCAATTTTAGTAACCTTTTATTTATCTATAAATTCTATGCACTAATGCAAAATGGAAAGACTAAATTTATGTCATTCTAGATAGTAATGTCTCATTTCTTTTCAAAAAAAATTTGTTGATCGTAAGCCCATTTCCATATCTATCATGGGATTATAGAGGTTGTTGTCAGAAACAAATAAAAAATACGTCAAATTAATATTAAAATATAATTGATTATGTGAAGATGCCCAAGTTGAGGTGTGAAAACTCATGGAGAGAGGATAATGTAAGTTCAAAATAATAATGGGAGGAGTTGCAAGCAATAAATGGGGAAGTTACAATAAACTAATTTGAGGGAGAGTGTATCCATTGTTACAAATTATAAGTCAAATTTTATGATAGTTGTAAGAAATTGTAAGTAGAGACTCTTTACATGCTAAAAGTAGTCATATGTAAGAAGTTATGACAAATCAATTAGTGGGCCTATAATGGAGCGAGAAAGTGACAATCTTTTGTTATTAGTGGGTATAATTGGGCATTGGAATTTCGATCAAGAGTTTGTTTAAAAATTTGATATAATTTATATAGGCATATTTCTTCAACGTACATATTTTTTCCAATTTATCAATTTTCTTCATAACTTAAGTATATATATATACATGTATGCATATATGTACACACACACACGCATATATATACGTATGTATGTATGTATGTATGTATGTATGTACACACACACACATACATACATACATACATACATACATACATACATACATACATATATAATGTTTCATAGTTGTGGGACTGTTTTATGCTTTGTGAACTGATCTCCAAGATTTTAGAAACTAACTCTTCCTTCTAAAAGGGGAAAGGAAAATAGAGAAAAATAAAATACTAGAAGCTAAACTAAGGCGAAACATCAAACAAAAATATTTCACAACACTCCAATTTCCTTTTTTGTGAAAATCATAGAGAAACAATGATTCTTGGATATAAGCACATCACACTACAACCCTTCATTATTGAGAAGATAATGGAATGCATGAAGTCATGTAGACATAAGACACAACTTTTAGATCCCCTCATGGATTGCACATTGTTGAACTCAAGAAAATATTGACAGGTGGGGGGTGAATCAATCTTGAACTTTAAAACACATTAATTATAAGCAATGATTATATATACTGCAACAACATTGAAAGCACAGGTCAACCATAAACACATGAACAATAAATTTACGTGGAAAACTCAAATAGAGAAATACCAAGCTTAGAATCGAACTCACAATATGGTAAAGATGATTACAATATTTTAGGCTTTTTGCAAAGGAGCAAATTCACCTAATGGACTTGAAAAACTAAGACACCCTACCTTACAACAAGATATAAGGATTTGCACAACTTAGGCACACTACTTTAGGGCAAGATACAAAGTGTTGTCGAAGGACCCACTGTCAATTAGTAACAAAGGAAATGGTAGAACTAAAATGAGAAGGATTTCTTGAACATGAAACTATCCTTGAACATCTCGATCAAGTGATCAACATCATGGTAAACATCTCTAATAATCACCATTATCACAACAAACTATCTCTCTAAATGTATCACTTTCAAATATCTATACAAACTTAATTTAACACATCCACAATCTTGAATTTGCTTGCATATCATTCAAATTTGCTTCTCATCAATTCACACACCATCCCATGCACAACTCATATATTTGTACTCCTTAAATATAATTTAGATCATCAAAAAATCTAACTATGGGTTGGCCACAATCAGAATAAACATTATAGCACAAAATAAGCCACCCAGACGAAAAATACTCAAGGTGGTACACTCCCTTGAGAGAAACAGGGGATCCAAATACATCATAAAATATACTCCTAAGAGGAATCCAACAATTTGCACACACTAACACATATTCTAAAGTCACCATCAACTGTAACATGTAGATAGGCAATAAAGCTTGGCAAATAGTCAACCAAAACACATCTTTCAATGCAAAAAAATACCATGTGGATCTCCACACAGAAAGATGGGACCCAACAATAATCTAACCCATTTTCGAATGCATATCTAGGCCAAAGAACATGATCCAAAAATGATAACATAATTGGACACTGTGAACCATAATACAATTGAATATTTCAAATGCAAAGCAACATAGCTCTCTTGTAGAATAAAAACACCAATAGAGAAACAAACTAAGAATACTACACAAGCCACATAACCACATCCACTAACCACATCACAGTCTATAGCATATCCGAAATCCATCGAAGACAATATGGACCATCTTGATAGGCACCCTTACTATATCAGAGAACAAAAACAACCAACTTCTACAATACTACAACCAACACTAAAATATCAAACTCAACTACATAACAAAACACAAGAATAAACATATGCGAACCATAATCCATCTTGACAACCAAGTTTGACATCAATAATAAGCTCAAGTTTCCAACGATATCCCTATTTTTTATTGATAGCAACACTTGACGACATCAAATCATTTCTCCTTTTATCAATAATTTTCTACCCCTTTGACATCAAAGCCAAAGGCTAAAACACAATATATTGATCATCAATACATACTCCACTGCTCCACCTAATAGGAGCAACAACATCAATCTAGGAGATAAAGGATAAGTGTTGAATCTCCCCCCGGAAAGACACACCTCTATAATGCATCTAGTTTGATAAAGAAGGGGTAATAACCCCTAGTTTATAGCAAATGTTTGATTTACTAGAAAAATTATTTTATATTTTTAAAGAAAAATAAATATTTGTCAATATTATCTACTAAGTTTTGCTGAAATCTAGAAATTTTCCAACCAAATTTATATTATGTCTATAGAAAAAAAGAAAAAAAATGCCAATAAAATTAATTTTTGTTTCTATGAGTAACAAAAAATTTGCAATATTTTATACCTTTTTTGAGAGGGGGTTTCTCAAATTTTTCATTTCTACCCCATTTCAAATCTCAAGACTTGTTTGCCCCATCTTAACATTATATATTTTCATACAAACTTATTTTTGGCATCAAAATCATATTTTTTTGCATCCTTAAAAAGTCAGGTTGAAATTGTCTAGACCGAGTCACCCCAAGCATCCTAGTGTGACGTCTTTTTCCTTGAATTGTGAGAGGATTATAAGGTCATACTATCCTATTCAAATCTAGATCTATGTAAAAATATGATAATTCTATGTTGTCTAAAATGTGATTTTATTGTGAATTCCCTATATAAGGCTTCTCTCCTAGAGTAGTTATTCTTTTTCAAGAGCATATTTGATTTGAGGAGTATCAAGCTACATCAAGGCATCTTCAGTTATATTTTGATTATGATTTCATGATGGATATTTTGTGATTTATCATGTTATTGCACCAGCACATAAAGGACTTATCCTAAGAGAATTGCATGACCTACTGAAACTATAATAAATTCACTCAATCATTTACATTCAAGAATTTCAATTTCAAATCTAGTCTCTACCCTTAAAAGGCAGACTTTCAATTCCACTTACATTTCTATTTAATTAGGATTAATTCCAAACCTAGGGTTTGACATAGGCAAACCCCTATCCACAACACAATTTTCCTTCTTTTGTTTTCAAAGTTACAAAGCTATGAGTTCTAAATGAAGCATCTAGGAAAGGAGATGAAGGAAGACATACCTAGCATTTATATAAGTGAAAAGTGGAGGGTCGGGATTTCCAAAGGGGACCAAGATGTCTAAAGAGGACCACAATGCCCAAAAAGGACAAGGATGCCCAAAGAGGTCTAAGATGTCCAAAGAGGACCAAGATGCCCAGAGAGGACTGGGGCTCGCAACCCTTCCTATTTGTCCATATCCTACCTTCAGTCATTGGTTCCTCTTTGCATCCTTGTTTCATATTTGCATTTGTGGCTTCATATCTAATCTAACAATTCTATTATATGTTAATTATCATCGGTTTCACTTCATTTATCCCTAGATGTAAGATTTAGATTATATCCTTCAATTTCATTTCCAACTTAATTAAAAAGGAATAGAATTAAGTCTACATTCATCCCTCTTCCTAATAGAATTGAAGTTGAATCTATCGAGTGCATTCTCCTTTGAATGTGATGTTTGTGAAATATGTTAAATTTACATAGCTAAACTTGTGAGCCCTATTTCCATACAAAACAATGATATATAGTTCCAATATACCCTCATTATATCTTTCCAACATATCCACAATCAAAAGGTTCAATATTTGATCCACATTAGGTTAACCAAAAATTTATAATAGGAAAAAATAATAAAAAGTTACCTACTTTTATAAATAAATCCCTTTGAATACTTAAAAAGAAAAATTATTGTTTTGATTAAGTAAAAGCGGGTATTTGAAAGGTACCTAAACCTTGTACAAACTAGGAGAAAGAACTGCTAAAAAAAGTGCCTGATCACTTCAAAAAACAAAATGAACCCACCGAAAGGGATCAACCTAACACAACATTACATAATAAAGTATCTCGGTACAGACAACAAAAGGAAAGCAATAGAAACTAAATACTATTCATAATTTCCTCAGCATGAACAATCATTTGTTTCATGCTGTTCGCTGAGGTCTTCAGATCCTCCAGCTCACGACCTTCGATGTCGCCTTTTTTCTTTGTGTTAGCTCTGGTCCTCCTTTCATGCCCTTTCTTTTTTGACTTCTCTTTATCACCATCCTTTTCTACATCATTCTCGAACCTGTTAATAAGGATGTTCATGTTGTCCACCGAGGATTTGAGGATTTAAAAATTTTGGTCAGCAATCTTCTTTACATTGAGCTCCAGCTTGTCAATTCTAGTGCTGAAATCTTTCATTTTGTTTTCCATTTCCTTAGGATCTCCCATCTCGTTGACCTTTTTCTCTGTTGCCATAATTTTTCCAACCATACATTCAATAGCTTGTGCATTATACAGAACAACCACCAATTCTTTAACATGATCCGCCAAGGGCTTGTCACCAACAATAATTCTTGCAATGGCCTGTGTATCGGTTTTCAAACTGTTAACATCCTTCACCTTAGTGGCGATGGTCTCACAGAAGGCCTTAACAATGTCTTTGTCACCATTGTCACTTTTATCCCCTTTTTCCTCCTTATGCAGATTTGTGGTATTCACGGTCTCCAAATTATCCATCACTGGGTTACCCTCCCCTTCTTTATCCTGACTATCAACCACCTTGTTTTCTTCAGCCTCCTCTTCTGATTCAATTTGAACATGATTGAAGTCGGAATTGCTCCCCTTTTTAATGTTCTTGTTGGATACAATTGTTTAATTGTGTATTGTCTTTGATGTTACACAAATGTCATATCAGTCTACCGAGCTCAGAATGTTCGGCAAGGCAGTTAGACAGAGTCTACCGAGTTCAGACGGTAAGAGAAGCAAGTTACAGAGTCTACCTAGCACTCCAGAATGCTTTACCGAGTTCATAGTCTTTACCAAGTTAAGTCGGTCTTCGAAGAATATGTGAAGGAAAGTCAGTCTTTACCGAGTTCATTCGGTCTTCGAAGAATATGTGAAGGAAAGTCATGCTTTACCGAGTTCGCAGTACTTACCGAGTTCAGTCGGTTATCGAAGAATCAGCAGTGTTCACCGAGCATCAGTGAAATTTTTATGCAACCGACCGAAGCAATATTTATTGAAACTTGTATATGTAGCCGACCTATGTAATATTTATTGTAACTTGTAATTGGGCCGACTTGATACCCTGAATGGTATATATGAGAGATCAAGTTGCGATTTCGAAGTGTGGTGAAGTGTGAAAAGTATGGAAATGTGAAGGAGCAGAAATGTGCGAATTCTGATGAAGGATCAGTGATATCCTTGAGGTGCAGAAAAGATATATGTGATCAGTAAGGATCTATTGGCGCAGAACAGAGATCTGTATCAGCAAGATAAGTTGTATTTAATTCAGATCACTTCATTGTTGCTTTCTAACCATTGTAGCAGTGATACTGAAATCTCTTAATAGAGTTGGTCTAACAACCATTTTTGTAAATCCTCTAACAAGGTGACAATTCGGTTGAATTGTTCTTAAGACCTTTCACAAGGCCACTCCTAGCAGGGTGATTAAATCCTCTAACAGGGTCACACCTAACAGTGTGTTTTGTAACCTTTAACAGGGTTGGCTCCTAACAGGGCTCACTTCAGAAGAGTGAAAATCAGTAACTAGTTACATTGGTGGTTTTCCCAGAATTGGGTTTCCACGTTATATCTGGTGTTACTTGTGTTCATGTTATTTGTTTTATGCATGTTAATGTTTAATGAACAATGATAAGTTAATTTACCGAGTTTCAGCAGTTTATATTTAAGACATCTAAGGGACTTGTGGATTTATTTTTGTGGTAACTGATTCACCCCTCCCCTCTCAGTTACTCCATCCATATTTCCAACAATTGGTATCAGAGCATTCGGTGCTTGTAAGAAGGATTTCAAGGATCTAAGCTAAAGATCAAGATATCTTACAAGAGGGAAATTCCAAGGCTAAACAGAAATAACTTTTCAGCATGGCAAGGTCTCATGAGACTCCATTTGGCTTCCATTGGAGATACAGGATTGACACATCTTGACACAGAATATGTGACACCCACTGGTACACTAACTGTTGCTGATATTGCTGCAAAGAAGACTCATAACACCATGATGATAGACATTGCATCTGCCCTAAGCTATGAAGAGTTTGATGATGTCAAAGACTGTAAAAGTGCATTTGAAATGTGGAACAAGCTGAAAGATATCTATGGTGGTGATGACAATGTGAGAAGAGCCAAAGCAGAAAGCTTGAGAGGACAGTTTGATCAATTAAAAATGAGTGAGGATGAAAATATTGCAAAATATGTTGAAAGAGTCAAAGCCAGTGTCAGTGCAATCAAAGCTTCTGGAGGTGATATCTCAGAAGAAACAGTCATAAGCAAAGTTCTCAGAACATTACTACCCATTTATGCAATCAGAGTTTCTGCAATTCAGGAAAGAAGATGTGAAGCAAATCATAAGATAAATTTAGAGGCCATAGTTGGAAGATTAACTGCATTTGAGTTAGACAACTATGACAACTATGTTCCAGCTTCCAAAAACATGGAATCAACATTTGAAGCTAAGGTTTCACTCAAGGAGAAAGGCAAAAAGAAAAAAGAATCTCGGTCAGAAAGTGAAGATGAATCAGAACCAAGTTCAGACAGTGATCTTGAAATAATTGAAGCTCTTCTAGCAAGGAAATATTCCAAAGGTAGAGGAAAATACAGAGGCAAAGTTCCTCTAATCTGTTTTTCATGTGATTAAGTCGGTCATATTGCTGCTAGATGCCCAAACAAGCAGAGCAAAGATGAGAAGAAATATCACAAATGGAATGGCAAAAAGGACTATAAATCATTCAAAGGTAAGAAAACATGCTTTATGGCTAAGGATTCTGATAATAGTGAAGATGAAATTGTTTATATTGCTATAAGAGATGATTCTGATAATGATGAAGAAGATAAGATAACACTTATTTCTCATATAAGCAAAAATGATATTTGGATCATAGACAGTGGTTGCTCTCATCATATGACTGGTGATAAAACCAAGTTTGAACATTTTATAGACTATGATGGAGGTAGTGTAAGGTTTGGTAATAATGAACCTCGCTACATAAAAGGAAGAGGTAGAATCCCTATAACCAAAGAACTTGTATTTGATGATGCCTACTGGGTTGAAGGTCTCAATCACAACTTGATGAGTGTGGCACAGCTACTTAATAGTGGACTCAAGATGGAATTCATGCATGGAAAGGCCAAACTGCTAAATAATCAAGGAAAGCTGATTGGATCAGGCACTCAAACAAAAGGTAATTTGTTCCGATTTGAAACAAGTGAAAATTCATGTTTTATTGCTCAAGTTGAAGAAAGTTGGTTATGGCACAAAAGGTTATGTCATGTAAATTTTGATAACCTAGTGAAAATAAGTAAATTCAGAAAAGTAAGAGGTATTCCAGATATAAAGAAACCTGAGGTTGGTCTATGTAAGAATTGTCAAATTGGAAAGATGGGAAAGACTAGTTTCAAAAGCAAAAACTATCAATCTGAAGATATATTAGAAATTGTGCATACTGATTTATGTGGACCCATAGGAACTGAAAGTTATACTGGAGAAAAGTTCTTCATTCTTTTTGTTGATGATTACTCAAGAATGATGACTGTCATGTATTTAAGGAACAAATCAGAAGCATTTGAAAAGTTCAAATGGTATTTGGCCAGAGTAGAAAAAGAAACAGGTAAAAGACTTAAATGTCTAAAGTCAGACAGAGATGGTGAATTCATCTCTCATGAATTCAATAACTTTTGCATTGAAAGAGGAATCAAAAGACAAGTATCAGCCCCTAGAACTCCTGAGAAAAATGGAATAGCTGAAAGAAGGAACAGATCTATCATGGATTGTGCAAGAACCTTAATGATTGAAAAGAATATTGCTATCAAATACTAGAAGGAAGCTATCAGCACTGCTGTTCATACCTTGAATCGAGTACAGCTGAAGAAGGACTCATTCAAAACCCCCTATGAATTATGGTATGGCTACAAACCTAATGTAAGTTACCTAAAAGTATTTGGAAGTAAATGTTACATTTTGAAAGAATCTAGAAAAGAAAAATTTGATGTGAAAGGTGATGAAGGCATATTCCTCGGATATTCTTGCAAGAGTAAAGCATATAGATGTTTGAACTTGTCTACTCATAAAGTTATAGAAAGTGCACATGTGAAAGTTGATGAGTTTGCAGAAAGATCTGAAGAAGAAAACAAAAGAGAACCAGAAGATTATAGAAGATTTGTGTCTATTGAACCTGATACAATACCAGATACATCTGCTAATCAGGAATCTTCTACTCCCGAGTCATCAGTAACCAAGTTACAGAAAGAGAAAACCGAGCCAGTATCTACCGAGTCTGATGAACCAGAACCAGTGTCTACCGAGTCTGAAGAAACCGAGCCAATATTTACCGAGCCGGACCAGCCAGTTGAAGAACAAGAGGACAATGACGAAATTCATTCTAAAGGCAAGAAACCTGTATTAGCCGAGTATGTTAGACGACATCACTCAGTAGATCAGATCATTGGAGACAAATCTGAAGGAACCATGACAAGAGGTAAGTTGAAAAGCACTTGTTTACTTGCTGATTTTGAACCTAGAAATGTCAAAGATGCATTGGGAAATGATAGTTGGACAGAGGCTATGAAAGAAGAGATAGAACAGATAGAGAAAAACAAGACATGGACTCTTGTACCCAGACCTAAGGATAAAAATGTGATTGGAACTAAGTGGGTATTCAGAAATAAACTGAATGAAGATGACAAAGTTTCAAGAAACAAAGCAAGACTAGTATGCAAAGGATATGCTCAACAAGAAGGAATAGACTATGGAGAAACTTTTGCTCCTGTTGCAAGATTGGAAGGAGTCAGAACCTTACTTGCATATGCCACCTACAAAGGATTCAAAGTTTATCAGATGGATGTTAAATCTGCATTTCTTAATGGTATATTGGATGAAGAGGTTTATATTGAACAACCTGAAGGTTTTGTTGATCCACAAAAGAAGGACATGGTCTGCAAATTACATAAAGCATTGTATGGTCTGAAACAAGCCCCTAGAGCATGGTATGAAAGATTGCATAGCTATCTTATTCAGATTGGATTTCAAAGAACTAATGATAACAGTAGCTTGTATATCAAGGAAGGATCAGATAACAAAATTGTCCTAGCAGAAATATTTGTAGATGATACTATTTTCACAGGAAATGATGATCTTTGCAAAGAATTTTCAGTACAAATGAATAAGGAATTTGAAATGTCTATGTTTGGTGAGATCAAATTCTTTGTTGGTCTTCAAATTCAACAGAACAAAAATGGTATCTACATTACACAATCAAAATACATCAAAGAGATACTGAAAAAGTTCGGTATGGAAGATTGTAAACCAGTTGGAACTCCTATGTGTACTGGATTGAAGCTTACCAAGGAAGATGAATCACAAGAAGTAGATCAAACACTGTATAGATCTATGATTGGAAAGCTGCAGTATGTTGTTCATACTAGGCCAGATATTGCTCTTGCAGTTGGTATTGTTGCAAGATTCTCAGCAAAACCAAGAGAAAGTCACATGACGGCAATCAAAAGAATAATGAGATATTTGAAAGGAACTGAAGAGTATGGATTATGGTACAAATTTGGAGGAAATTTTGATTTGAAAGTATTTACTGATGCTGATTGGGCAGGAAACATTGATGATAGAAAAAGTACAAGCGGAGGAGCATTCTTTCTAGGAAAGAGATTGGTTTCCTGGACAAGCAAAAAGCAGAACTGTATATCCCAATATACAACAGAGGCAGAATATGTTGCTGCAGCAGTAAATTGTTCAAATGTTGTTTGGTTTAAACAGCTATTCGCAGGCATGAAAATGGAAATCAAAGAACCAATTGTTATGTTCTGTGATAATACAAGTGCAATTGATATGTCCAAGAATCCAGTGATGCATCCCAAAACCAAGCACATTGCAATAAAATATCATTTTGTCCGAGAATTGGTGCAGGACAAGGAGATCAGATTGGAATATATTCACACAAAGGAACAAATTGCTGACATATTCACAAAACCATTGGCTAAGGATGCATTCTTGTATCTAAGAGATAAGTTAGGGGTCACTCCCCTATCTGAAATTCACTAAAGAAAAGTTTTAGTGATGCATCAACTCATCCTAAGTGAAAAATCTACTAGTTGATATAGTATAATCAGGAAAATATTGCATATGAATCAGTACAAAAGGTACATTATAACTCAGATGAAGTCTTATTGTCTTTGGCATGTGTTGTCAAAGAGGGAGAGTTTTACTGTCATATCCTACTAAAATTTGAAAGAAAGTTCATTAAGATAAAGAGGGAGAGTTGTTTGATAAAGAGGGAGAGTTTTACCGTCCAAAGATGAAGTTACTTCACAGAGGGAGATTATTGAAAGAAGGAGTGTTCTCTATCCAAAGGAAAAGATATGTTGGCATGTTGCTGTCATAAAAGAAAAGACCTATTTTCAAATTTCATTCTGCTATGACATGTTGTGTTGCCATCAATGCCAAAGAGGGAGATTGTTGGATACAATTGTTTAATTGTGTATTGTCTTTGATGTTACACAAATGTCATATTAGTCTACCAAGCTTAGAATGTTCGGCAAGGCAGTTAGACAGAGTCTACCGAGTTCAGATAGTAAGAGAAGCAAGTTACAGAGTCTACCTAGCACTCCAGAATGCTTTACCGAGTTCACAGTCTTTACCGAGTTAAGTCGGTCTTCGAAGAATATGTGAAGGAAAGTCAGTCTTTACCGAGTTCAGTCAGTCTTCGAAGAATATGTGAAGGAAAGTCATGCTTTACCGAGTTCACAGTACTTACCGAGTTTAGTCGGTTACCGAAGAATCAGCAGTGTTCACCGAGCATCAGTGAAATGTTTATGCAGCCGACCGAAGCAATATTTATTGAAACTTGTATATGTAGCCGACCTATGTAATATTTATTGTAACTTGTAATTGGGCCGACTTGGTAACCTGAATGGTATATATGAGAGATCAAGTTGCGATTTCAAAGTGTGGTGAAGTGTGAAAAGTATGGAAATGTGAAGGAGCAGAAATGTGCGAATTCTGATGAAGGATCAGTGATATCCTTGAGGTGCAGAAAAGATATATGTGATCAGTAAGGATCTATTGGCACAGAACAGAGATCTGTATCAGCAAGATAAGTTGTATTTAATTCAGATCACTTCATTGTTGCTTTCTAACCATTGTAGCAGTGATACCGAAATCTCTTAACAGAGTTGGTCTAACAACCATTTTTGTAAATCCTCTGACAAGGTGACAATTTGGTTGAATTGTTCTTAAGACCTTTCACAAGGCCACTCCTAGCAGGGTGATTAAATCCTCTAACAGGGTCACACCTAACAGTGTGTTTTGTAACCTTTAACAAGGTTGGCTCCTAACAGGGCTCACTTCAGAAGAGTGAAAATCAGTAACTAGTTATATTGGTGGTTTTCCCAGAATTGGGTTTCCACGTTATATCTGGTGTTACTTGTGTTCATGTTATTTGTTTTATGCATGTTAATGTTTAATGAACAATGATAAGTTAATTTACCGAGTTTCAGCAGTTTATATTTAAGACATCTAAGGGACTTGTGGATTTATTTTTGTGGTAACTGATTCACCCCTCCCCTCTCAGTTACTCCATCCATATTTCCAACAATTCTTTTCTGAGCCTTCTTTCCAGTGGTTTTCCCTTTCCTTTTTTAGTAGATTTTTCCTCAAGGGATTCAGTTGTAGAGCTCAACATATCAGAGTCCACAATAATCCTCCTCTTCTTGGCCCTATTCCTCCCTTTCTTGCTAGTTTCCTCCGACTCTCCCTCAGTCTCCGAGTCAAAGTTGAAACCACCATCTTTACTTTCTGTATTTTCATCTCTAGCATTTTTACCTTTGATAGGCTTTTCAATGCACTTCCCCTTTAGCATTTTATAAACCAGGACCATAAGCCCTTGGTGGATGGCATGATCACCTTTAGGATCCTTCTGGATTTCCTTTATAGTATGATCCATAGAACAAGCAAGGTAATAGGGAAGGCTAACCCTTTCTCCATGATGAAAATGATTAAGAAGAATGAAGTGATGCTCGTAGGCCCTAGTAAACCTACCGTCTAAGGTAATGTATTCAATAGAAGCAAAAAGAACAAACCTCCAAGGCTTGCAAATTCTCTTCGGGGAGTGGTAGGAATTGTCAATTTTGATCATCTTTCACCTCTCTCCATCCATAACTGGAAACTTGTCTACAACTTTGTTAGATATTCCTCTGTCCCTGTAAAATTTCATACCCTCAGTAGACATCCACGTGGCCTTGGCGATAACCTCTTCGTCAACATTCATCATCTATGAACCAATCAAAATTTTTCCATTTTTCCAGTTCTTGATGAAGTAAGTAGTAATTGTGGGGTCTTTCCCACTTAGTCATTCCATGAAAACATTCATTCCTCCCTGCTGGAGGATATCCTAGACTTCTTCATTCTTTCTCCAGTCTGAGCAGGAAGCAGGTTCAAATCTCTTCTTGTTACCTCCCATTTTTCTAGCAACTTCCTTGCAATGCCTTCTCTTGATTTGATCACTTCTCCTTTGGTTTTTGTGGTTATTCTGTAAGGGCACCCAGAATCCGTGCCAAGTAATTATGATAAGACACCTATTTAAAAGCTCATTATCTTCAAACGAGCCCTGCATTGAAAAAGGTGGAAAGATCATTAGAAATAATGATTAAAAGTACCACGTTGCCTTGCATAGCTTTGGTCTTGATTGAGCAAGGATTTCATTTTGCTTGCAATCTCTGTTTCACCATAATTAGTAATGATGTCTCTCGATTAGCAGGCCAGGTTGGCAGCCCAGTCAACACAAGAGTTGGCCTCCCTGTAAACATGTGTAAAAACACACATGTCAAACTCTTCGCTAATTTTCCTAGTAGCTTTAATAGCATTACTAATAGACCAAGATGGCGGGAATTTCATATTTAAATAGTTGATAATGTTTAAGGAGTCTCCTTCACACCAAACTTGAGTGCATTTGGCTTCCTTGGCAAGGATCATCCCATGATAGGCTGCCATGGCTTTGGCTACATGATTGGTTTGATTTCCTATGGGGATACATTTAATGGTTTTACATATTCCCCATTCATCCCTTAGGACCACTCCACATCCAAGAACCCCCGGGTTACCCTTAGAGGCCCCGTCAAAATTGATTTTCATCCATCCTCTGGGCAGGCTGATCCATCTCACTCCCTCTCTAGGGTTGCTCTAAACAATCTCTTGAGCCTTTAGTCTCCACTTTTTATAGATACATTGATCCTCCTTAGTGTGAGGATTATCCAAACCACCTATGATATTCAGATTTTCCACTATGCTTCTTCTTATTTTTTCAAACACAACTTTAGCCTTAGTAGTCTTTTCCTTGAAAATTCTAGCATTTCTCTCTTTCCAAAGACCCCAACACATGTGGGGTAAAGCAATTTTCCATAATAAGGTTGTGGTTTTGTTTTTTGAAGGATGATGCCAAGACTTGAAAATTTCCTGAATTGAATTAGGGAAGCTCCAACTAATATTGAATTGATCCAGACAGCTTCCCCAAACATCAGCAGAGAAGGGACAATGGAAGAGCATATGATTTATAGTCTCCTCATTCTGCTTGTAGAGAATACAGAAACTAGGCATGCTGATACCTCTTTTTCTAATATTCTCAATAGTGAGAATTTTGTCTTGAAGGGCTATCCAAAAGAAAATATTGATTTTGGGGATGAGGCCTTTCACCCAAGCTTTGGCCCAGCAAGGACTTTCCATGTTCTTGAATTGTTGATGATATAGACAATTCACTGAAAAAGTACCACTAGCTATGATTTTCCAAATTATTTGGTCTTCTTCTTCAATCCTCACCATAGAGTTCATAACTTTGTTCAAACTACCTAAAGACTGATCCACTTGAGATAAGTCTTTCCACTGTCCATCTTTCCAGTAATCCTCAGCCTTGGTTCCAAAAATTTCCTTGCATTGGTTCTGATATCTGTTCCACTCAGGGTTTCCATTCAAAGGGGAATCCAGAAGCCAAGGGTCCTCCCAAAACTAAATAAGATTCCCTTTCCCCAACTTCCACTTTGTACCTTTGATAATTAAGTCTCTAGTCCTAAAGCCATTTTTCCAAATATTTGAACCAATAGGGATGATCTCCGCTTTGAGGAAACTTTGAAGATTCAGGCATTGGCTTTTGTATTTGTTGTTCCATATTTTTTTCCACTCTCCTTGATTTCTATATCCTCTCCAAATCTGCTTGGCCATGAGGTGATCATTTATGTCTCTTATTCTTCTAAGGCCAAGACCTCCTTTATTCTTAGGTTTACAGACCTTCTCCCATGCAATTAAGTTCATTCTCTTCTTCTCTTCCACCCCTGTCCATAAGAAGGATCTCTGAATCTTTTCAATGGCCTCAGCATACTTAGCTGGAATCCTAAACATACTGATGGCATAGAGGGGGATACTTTGTAGAGTGGATTTAAGTAGTTGGACCTTACCTGCTTGACTAAGGAGAGCTCCCTTCCATCCAGACAACTTTTTGTGGAATTTATCCACCAAGGCTCCCAAAAAGGTGTTCAGAGGATCAAGGCCTAAGGGGAGCCCCAAGTAAGAAGCAGGCAGACTACCAATTTGGCCTCCCAGAATGTTACTAATTTTAATCCTCCTTCTCTCTGGGGTATTGATAAAATAAACAAATCTTTTAGACCAATTAATTAGCTGACCAGTGGCCTCTCCATAGTTGTCCAAAGCCTTTTTTAGTCTTCTAGAGTCCTTTACAGTGGCTTTTCCCATTATTATAGAATCATCAACAAACTGCTGATGAGAGCATATTTGATCTGCCGAAGAAGGATTCAAATTGCAAAACTCCCTTTTCTCAACCAACTTACCAATACATCTCCCCAAGCATTCCGCCATGATGATGAAGATCACTGGAGATAGAGGATCCCCCTGCTTGAGACCTCTTGAGGCTTTAAAGAAAGGAGAGGGGGATCCATTCATTAAAATAGAGAAAAAAGCCAAAGAAACAAGTTGTCTGATAAGGCTGACACTTCTAGGACTAAAGCCAAAAGCAGAGAGAACATCCACCATAAAATCCCAATCCACTCTATCGTAGGCTTTAGAGAGATCCAGTTTCAAAAAAAAGCCTTCTTTTTTAGAGAATGCCAGTGAGTGGATATTTTCATGAACAGAGATGATAGAATCCAAAATTTGTCTTCCCGGGACAAAACCACTTTGCTGAGGTGAGATGATGGAGGGCAACATCTTTAGAATTCTAGAGGTTAGGACCTTAGAGATAATCTTATAGAGAGAGTTGCATAAACTTATAGGTCTAAAAAGATCCATAGAGTCTGCCCCCATCTTTTTGGGAATGAGAGCAATAAAAGTACCATTAACTTCTTTTAACAGTTTTCTAGCACCAAAAAACTCTTTCACAGCTCTGGTGACATCATCTCGTATAATATGCCAGTACATTTGGAAGAAAAACATGGGAAATCCATCTAGACATGGGGCTTTGTTGCCTTCAAAGGAATTGACAGCTATCAAAATTTCTTCATGGGAAGGGATAGCCGACAAGTGATCATTCTGTTCCTCCCCCAAAATGGTAGGTATGCTATCCAAAAGTTCCCTCTGTGCCTATATTTCCAAATTCTAATCCTTAGCAAGTAAATTAGAGAAAAAATCCATAGTAGCCTTGCTCATGGAATCATCATCAACAACACATATGTCATTCACTTTAATATGAACAATTCTATTCATGGCCTTATGTCTTAAGGTGGACATATGGAAGTATTTAATGTTCCTATCCCCCTCCTTTAACCAAACATTCCTCGATCTTTATTTCCAGTAGGTTTCCTCTTTAGCAATTATATCATGATATCTCATAAGAATAGAATCTTCAGTGTTTATAGACATATTAGTGTAACCATTGATCTATATCTCATCTTGGATTTCCTTGAGCTCTAAGAGGGTTGTAGCTTTTGAGGTAAAGATGTTCCCAAAGCAATCCTTATTCCACTTAACATTATCTTTAACATTCTTCATCTTTTTGACCACTTTGTACATGGCGTTCCCTTCAATACTGACTTGCCACCATTCCTTAATCTTACTTTCCAGATCTGGGTGTCTGGTCCACATTTTTTCAAATCTATAAGGGAAATGTCTCCTTCTGTTCTTTACTTTAGTCGTGAAGGTTATGGGATAATGATCTGATCCAGCCCTTATGTGAGAGGATAAAGAACATTCATGAAGATTATACCAATCTAAGGAAAGAAGAGCTCTGTCGAGTCTAACCTGGATCAGATTCTCACTACTTCTTTTGTTGGTCCAAGTGTATTTGACTCCTTGCAACTCCAGATCATGAATTGCATTATTGTTTATGAAGTCCATCAAGTCTAGTCTACTGTCCAGATTAGCTTGACTCCCTCCCTTTTTCTCATTTTCCTTCAAGGGAGTATTGAAATCTCCCATAATTATCCAACTGTCCTTAACAAACCTACTTCTCATCCTAGTTAGATATCTCCACATCTCACTTCTACCAATCTTTGTGTTGGGGGCGTAAATGTTAGTTAGAAACCAAGTTGTACAATTCTTAATGTGCTTAAATCTTATACAAGCTAGATTGTTGTCCTGAATCAACACCTCTCCTTCTACATTGTTTTTGTTCCAAAAGGTAACAATTCCTCCTGATGCACCTTCTGAACTACCTCTGCTGACTCCACTATTTTTGAACATATTTAGACTTTCAACTTTATCTTTAACCATCTTAGTTTCTTGAATCAAAAAAATATCAGGGTTTTTATTTCTAATCATATTTTTAATTAAATTATGCTTGTGGGGACTATTAAGTCCCCTAATGTTCCAGGATATGATTTTCATGGATTTTTAGAAATACCTGCCTCAAAGATGGTTCTTTGGGTACCATCTACTAAGTTCCTGCTTGTTTCCAAAGATCTTTTCTTGGCATTTGAGTGTCTTCCTGGAGAAGTATGTTGTGCTCCCACATCACCAAGCCTGCTTTTGGTGTTTCTAGTCATCGTATTATTGACTAGGTTGTTGTTATTCTTTTTTTTTTTGCTTGTTCCTTCTTTTATCCTCTGCTGCTTCTTCATCCTCCTGCTTTGTTTCATTCTTCCCCAGTGCCTTTTTTATGTCTTCTTCATGTCCCCATTTTGGATCTTGTTCTTCCAAAAACACCAGCTTTCCCTTTGCTGGGGTGGTTAGAGAAATTTTTGATAGCCCTTGGCCTAGAATGGTATCAGGTTGGGCCTCCTGGAACCAGTCTATTTCTTTATCTTGATCTTGAGATTCTGAAACAAGTTTAAAGTTATCTCCTTCCTCTTTGGCTGAGGGTTTTTTTTCCACTTTATCTGGGATTGACTCTTTCTTATCCTCTTTTGGTTCTTCTTGTTGAGTGTTGTCTTTTTCTTTGTACTCTGAGTCCTCAACATTCTGCTCTAGCATCTGAATCTTTAGTTCATTACCCACTTTGCTGGTAATTTATTCCTCCACCCGTCCTATCTGAGACTGATTCTCCTAATTAAGATCATTGGAATCCAATTCTTTTAGTGGCTTGTCTACTTTTTTCCAGACCTTAGTTTGGGGGAAGGGTTTATCCTCCATATTTGGACACTTTTTAGCCCAATGTCCAACCTTTTTACAATGGAAATAGGTGAAGGGGATTGTTTCATAAACAATATTTTGCTTCCACTTCCCCAGTTTCGATTCTATCTCTATTTCCTCTGGCGTAAATCACTCTTCTTCTAGATGTCGTGACCTGGTCAACAATGATAAGCTCCCCAAAGGTATTGGCAATTCTTGCAAAAACGTCTTCCTCCCAAAATTCCATTGGGAGCCCAGGGAGCTTGACCCACACTGGGACTTGGACCAAAAAATTCTTTCCTTTCGCTACATTAGGGTACCACTTCTGGATGTACATAATGTATTTACCTATTGTCCAAGATCCACTACAAAGAATGTTTCTTTTGTCCTCATCATAGGAAAAAGAGAAAGATAGATAGCCTTTGTTCATTGCTACCACATCAACCTGACCTTTCAGGTTCCACTTTCTTTTGACAAATCCACGAACTATTTCTATATTAGGTCTTGACCCAAAAAAATTACCAATCAAAGTGTTTTCCATTCTAGCAATGTTTTGATCTATGATTTGGTCTGGAACAATGATAGCAAACTTGCCTTGAGACACATTTGAGGAGTTTTTAACAGGAGGCAATGAGGACTTACCTTTAGGCTTAACCCCAAACAGCAAGGACCACTTATGTGTCTATCCATTGGGTCCCCCCTTCGGGTCCATTGATGAAAGAACCTTTTCTGGTGATCTTTTCCTTCCACCGTGTTCTCTGAGACACAAATCGTTGTTGTCCTTTGGCTCCTTCCAAGTTGTCATCTTCTATTTTTGAAGTTTGAACCTACCCTTTCCCGCTCTCATCTGTTAACCACTCTTCACGTGGTGTTGGTCCTCCACCTGGGTCCCCCAAAACCACGGGATCATTAGGGTCCTTTCCATCTGAACCCCCCCCATCTACAGGAATCTCTGTGTCATCTGCCGCTTGCTGTCCTAATGCTGATCTAGAGCTCCCGCTCAAATTTGAATTCTAGATCCGACCACCCTCCATGCTTCTGAGCCTGGCTTCCTTGTTACCTTCTGATAATTAAAAGAAAAATTATCATTATCTCTACCTATTGAAGCATAAATTATACTAATCAATGATAAAGAGAGTACTTAGAATTGAATTTACAAACTACTTTTGAGATAAAAATTTCTTGAGGAAATAAATAAAATAATAATTTACAAAAAAATAAAAAAATTATGAAAATCTATTTTTAGTAGAAAATGAAATTATAAATATAGAGGAACTTGGCACTAGACATTGTATTTCTCTATTTTGTATACTAGCACACCATACAGGTCCATCCTCACACCACATTGTTATCCTTAACCAACCATTTCTAAATATTTAATAAGACACAAAGACTCTTCTTGACCTACATATACATAGATGAAAAATTGTTGGGGTTGATTAGGGGTTTGACTCAGTTAAACATTTGTTTTGGTCTTTCAACCTCCATAGACAAAAATATAAATGGTTGATAAAATACACACTTTTTGAATCCTAATGAAAAAACAAGATATTTGAAAATTAATGTTAAGCTTGATCTATGAGCAAAACCACTATCGTATGTAAATGAAATAACAATGATAAATTTATGTACTTCTATTCTAAAAATATTTTCTCTCTGAAAGATAAATATTAAAATCAAATAATGCAACACAATAATTAGCAATAGTAGAAGATATGTCCAATGAAGGTAATAGATAAAATTATTAATGTCACTTCCTTTGGAGAGCTTGAACTACAAAAGAGGAAAATTTTTAGGTTACAATGGCCAAAATCTAAGTGAGATAGTTTGAAATGCTTGAGAGAGAGTTGTAAAAATTATTATAGAGGTTCCCCAAGGTCTAAAGCAAAGAGCTTGAATGAAAAAATCACAGATGTTCCTTGAAAAAGGTAAGATATTGGGTTTTGTTTTCTTAGGCAAGAGGGAAGAAGCATCACTTTCTTGTATGGATATTATGGTATGTGTCATAAACAAGCCACACAAAAGGTACATTTTTGAATCTCAAATTATTTTGGATGTTATAATGTCACATAGATGTATACATTTCATGCTACTACTTGACATAATTCTACCTATATTTCTCATATAAGCCCAAAATATACTAGACCCTTCAAATATGAGGAAAGATCTTTATTATAAATGTTTTGAAATATATCTAAAAGTATTGACTAAAATAAGTTTAAAACATTATGTGAAATTGCACAAAGAGCAACTTTTTATACTTGTAGAAACCACACTAAATCATAATCAAATTTTACTAGTGAGAGGCATAGAATTAAAAACTCAATAAGAAATTCTCCTATTCAACAAAAGTTGAAAAAATTATATCAAAAATAATTACCAAAAACTTACTTGAAAGGTCTATATAAGGTAGACATATCCCTAATAATATTTTAAAAAGTTTACATATCCAAAAAAATCCAAACATAATTGAAAGGAATAAAACAAAAGAATATGAAAAAACCATGATATTATAAATTATTAAATTTTAATAATAAAAAACATCATTATAAAAAAAATCATAAGTTATTAAATATAATAATATTAAATAATTTTTGTTATAGATTTTCTCAATTAAAATACTAATTACAATCTATAACAAATTGAAACTCTGTCATAATTACGTCGAAGGCATTTCCTTTGTTAGCTTTGCAAGCTCAAATGGACAATCCATAGTTGATATCATCCTAGAGGGGTGCAAGACATTTGAAATATTTACAACCATTACATGGAAAAGAAGCAAAAATCCCACAAAAAATTATTTAAATTCATCAAATAGATTAAATGTTAGAATTTTGTATAGAAATATTTTCATTTGATACAATACCATTCTTTTTATAATTAGATATTTAATTTTTTTTAATTTAAGTTGATTTTCTTATTAAAAGTGATTTTTTAAAATAGAATAGAATACTTTTTAGTTAATATATATCTATTTAATATTTGATATGTTTAATTTAATTTAATTTATTAAATATTTAAAATTCTAATATGAAACGATTTGCATGAAAAAAGAAATAATTAGAATTAAAAGTTAGTTTTAAATCTAGATTTTAGTCTTTAACTTATTCTAAAATTATAATTAGTAATTGTTGATTTATTTTTAAATAAAAAACTTAATATATTTTAATTTATTTGTATTAGATAATAAATGTTTATGAATTTTAAAAATTCTAATTTATTATAATTTCAGAGTTAAGTGTAAGCTTAAAAAATATTGTGGTTATTTGATTAATAATTTTAGATCCAATAATACTTAACCCCACATAGGAATAAAATTGTATTTAAAAGCATTTAAAATATTTATTATTAATACCAAATTTATAATAATCCTAACCATAACCCTTATAATACTTAATTATGGTTTAATTCTAGTCCAAGATGCACACAAAACCATTGAAAAAGAAAAAAACCACAATTATAGTTAAGTCATTAGACACAATACAATATCTAAACATTTGATTTAAATAATGCAAGAAGACAGCCTTACTAACTACACAATGCATCATTCAAAATATGATAAATCTTAAGGTTAGGATTTGGATTGTGATTCAATTGATGTTAATGTTTTTTATTATAAAAACAATGTTAAGCAGTGCATTGACCCTTAACATAACCAAAGACTATCAATGAGACTTTAACAACACCAAAACAATATCAAAACATAAAAAACATAGAGAGCAACAAAATTTTATAATCTATTAATTATATTTTTTTAGGTACATGTTTTATTAATATTTTAGTTGTAATAAATTAAAAAATAGCTTTTTTTATTTAATTTTAAATATTTATTATAATATTTTTAAATTATAATTTTTATTAATATTTGGATTTTCATATATTTTGACTTTGCATTTAATTTATTCTATTTTAGAATTTATTCCAGATTTAAGTTTTACTTAAAAAAAAAATTAAAAAATGTCATTTTATCAAATTTCACAAATAATAATTAAAGTTATTATAATTAATTTAATTTATAATTATTTATCTTATTAAAATTTTAGCTTATTGTAGAACAATTAAATTTGAACTTTTATTTAATTTATATAATACATTCAATTTATCTCTCCATCTCTCTCTCTCTCTCTCTCACACACACACACACACACACACACATTATTCCTATCTCTATCACTCCCTCATTCTATCATTATCTCTCCTCATCCATAGTTGTCCCTCTCTATCCCCCCTATGTCACCCCCTCTTTCTATATGTCTTTATTTATCTCTTATCTATTTGTCTATCTCTCTAAATATTTCTCACACACTCCTTGTTACTCTTGCCCATCCCTATCTCAATATCTCTCACACTTTTAGACACACTCCTTGTTTCTCCATCCCTATCTCTATCTCTATCACTCTCCCCTCTCTCTTCTTCTCTCTATTACCTCCTTTATGGCTCTCTTTCTCCCTCTAGCTCCATCTTCCCATCACTTCCTCTCCCTCTCTATCTATATCTCATTATCTCTATCTTTCTTTTATTCATTCCATCTCTCCTCATCTCTCTATATTTACTTCTACCTCTCTCTATCTATCACTTCTTATATCTTTATCTTTCTCTGTCTCCATCTCCTCTCATTGTCTCCCTCTTTTCATCTCTATTTATCCCTCTCTTTTCCTCTCTCCTTTCATCTCTCTCTCTCTCTCTCTCTCTCTCTCTCTATCAGTCCCTACTTTTATATCTCTCTACCTCTCTCTCCTCTCTTTATTTTTCTCTTTGCCTCTCCCTCCCTCTCTACCTATTGATATATCTATCTCAATCTCCACCTACTACAAACATAACATTATCCTGCTGGTAATGAAATCTAGTTATCTACTTGATTCTAAGAATTTTTTTTAGTTATGTTTGGATCCCTATAACTAGATGCATATTTCATTTTAAGCTATCACTTCTTGATTGAGACCTTGGTTCCACAAACAACATCAATTCTTAAATGCCTTACCAATTGAACTTATACAATAAATAAATGTATGCAAAATATACCAAATTTTTTTGTAATTGATCTTCCACACCTCTTAGGCGTACCCATTGCACACCAAAGTATCATTGCTAGTTCTTAATGCATATTTGAAGAGCTTGATTAAAGTTGATATTTCATTTTAACTCTCTCAAGGTTCTCGTGGACAATAATTAATCTACAAAAGAGTACTAATGGGTAATAAAAAACAACCGTCTGGATGCCTTTTAAGTCAAATTATGAGAGAATAATTCAGTCTAAAGTAGGTCTGATATCATATTCAATATGTGATGATTGAATATGGAGTGAATGACTCTAGTTGAAGGACAAGCAATGCCTTCCAGACTTCTCTCACATTCAACTCAATGCTCAAATCAATTGGGCATCCTACAGTATTGGCAGTTTTAGTCCATTAAGATTAAGTTGTGATGACTTCATGACACTTACGATGGACGAATCTATTTCTGGAAATAGTAGTGAAAGTCATTACAGAACCATTTAATTGGGGTGATGCTACTAGAGCCCAATGGGAATAAGATTCATAATATTCATCTGATTTTGTGTGAAAACTATAATATTCTACGTATTGCTCTTTCAAGAACATTAGGGTCCATAGAATTGCACAACCATTTATCTATTAGACAGTTCAAATAACTGGAAGACAACTGAGAGGGGGGGTGAATCAGTTGTCACAGATTACCAGAACTATCAGCAATTTAAAACTTTAATACCAGAACCCAAAATATTAATACCTGAATAGCATTTAAACCAATTAAGAAAAAAATAATCATAGAATAAGAACCATCCACATGACACCAAGATTTATACGTGGAAAACCTAGCAAAGGGAAAAATCATGGTGGGAAGCCTACCCACAGTCAAATAATAATTTTGTAGTAAGTATGTGAATTACAATTGAGGGGCCTGCACTTGCAGGAAGGCCAACGACCTAGAGCACACTGCTCATCACAAAAGGAGCCTCACTGACTACATATAAATCCAGACTAGAATCTAGAGAAGTGTTGAAATCCAAAAGATAGCATCTCCTATGCCTGAGTATAGTTTCGGTTGAGCTCAATACCAAAGGACTAAATCCTCTTACATAAACCCAATTCTATCTCCAATGATCGACCAAATCCTCTGCCTGAATGATATTACATTATTCACACATTACATTCCTTGGACATGACCTCTAACATAACCATGATGATCTAAAATGAGATCCTACATCTATATATACAAACCCTCGACCATAAACAATTAGGTCGGTCACTAGATAATAAACCAATTACATAATTACAAACCATGTCGGCCTTAGATCAAAAAAATAATATCCAACACATAAGACATTCTGGAAACACATCAAGAGGTCCAATCCACATGTTACATTAAAGTTGGTCCATAACCTAGATCAACCAAGACCCAGTATAGGTCCACACACTACAACAATAATCTCCATCTGCCAAGTCTCGAACATGATCACCAACAACATCCTAAAACTCTACTAGAAGCTGCACCAACACCACTTATGCAATTTATCAAAGATCTTCATCAAAAGCTCTGCCGATGAAACCCTTGCCAGAACTAGAAACTAAGCTTCTAAGAAAGCGGGATAACATCCGATCACCAGACCAAAACCAACTAACCGAATATGAGCATGAGTATCATGAACAAGGCTAATTCCATCACCAAACTATATTGGAGCCTACTAGATCATGTCGGATCCAAATCAACCAGAAACCACTCAACCTACTAGGACCAAAAGGGTCCCGATAAAGCATCCAAATAGCTAGTGTTGGCATCAATGACAAAATATCAATGCAACACATAATCAGTTCCACCAAATGGCCAACAATCTCACCCTTTGGCATTGATAGAAACACTAGATGTGAAAAACATCTAAGTAATGCCAAACAAGTCTCCCCCAATGGAAGACAACCACCAATCTCCCCTTTACTTTTCTTATTCATATCTCTCCTCCTTTGACTTTTTCTTTTTCTTTCTTTATCTTTTTCACATCAATATCTCTCCCCCTTTGACATCAATGCCAGAAATCAGACAAAAATATCAAATCAAAAACATAAACCACTGAATCTAAAAGCTGACTACTCCCCTTGAGCAGTAGCATCCCACATCAGTGTTGGAATGAATAGTATCTCTAATCATGCATGTTAGACTGATGCCAAACCGCATCAATAAAGTCTCTACCGGAGGGGCAGAAACTCCCAATCTGTCTCTCAGGTACTCAAATGATTCCTTAGGCAAAGGTTTAGTGAAAATATCTACAATCTTCTCTTTAGTGTTTACATAAACCAGTCTAACTTCATTTGCTTCCACCTTTTCCTTCAAAAATTTATACTTGATAGATATGTGCTTTGTTTTAGAATGAAATACTGGATTCTGATATATCAATAGTAGCAAAGTTATCATAGTGAATAACTATCGATGCATCACAATCCACCTTTATATCCTTCAACATTTGCTTCATCCATAATACTTGTGTATAGTTAGTAGTAGCAGCAACATACTCAGCTTCAGCAATAGATAAAGAAGTACATGATTGTTTCTTGCTGATCCATGAAACCAACTTCTTTCCAAGAAAGAAAGCTCCACCACAAGTGCTTTTCCGGTCAACATAAAGTAAAATTATCATCCTTAGGGTACCACAAACCATATACTGATGTATGTTGCAAGTATCTAAAAATCTTTTTCATTGTAATCTCATGATTTTCTCTAGGATCACTCTGAAATCTTGAAACAATACAAACAACATTCATAATGCCAGGCCTAGTCTAAGTCAAATAAAGAAGACCTCCAATCATAGATTTGTATCTTGTAGGATTTACTGGTGCAGAAACTGTATACACCTAAAAAATGGTCTGAAGATAATTAATTGAATAAGTAATTATTTAATTAATCCTCCTTCCCAATTTAATTGAATTCATTAGCAATTTGATTAAATTATCCCCATCAAATTCATTTCTTCTAAATCCCCTAATTAATTAAAACAAATCAATTTATGAGTTGTTGAAAATTAATTAGTCTTTATTTGAATTTTTAAATTCAAATTCTCCTAACTTTTAACCACCTAACCTAACCACTCCTAAATCTAACCCATTCCATCTAATCCTAGGTTTAATTAACCCCATCTTAGCTTGCACATCCTAACCACCATGCCCCCTTTCCTTGGACACTTTTCCCTCTCATGAGAAAAGCTTCTTGACACTTGTCACCAATTGTCCCCTTTCAACCAACCTCTTCTCCTACCAACCTCCAATTGTCCCCTTTCATCCAACCTCTTCTCCAACCACCTCCAATTTCACCCTTGATATCTTCAAACTTAATCTTGACCATTGATTCCTACCACCTCACCCTTGGCCTTGGAAATCCTATAAATATCCCCATTATTGGAGCACAAAGGACCCCGATCCCATCTCATTTGTATCTTAGGCATTGTTACTATAGGCATAATAGCTCTTAGCATTATCATTTGAGCATTGTTATTATATCTTAATTGCATCTTAGATCTATCTTATTTTCTAGCATAATCATTGAATCATGTAGCTTAATCATTATCATTACTAGCTTAAATGCATCGTTATCATTTAAATCCTTCATCTAGGTATAGTCAAGTTATTGGTATTGCCTAACTAGATCTAAGAGCAAATTCATACTCACATTTATTAGGAGGCGATAGATCACTTTGCCTTGGTTTATGTTTCTTTATTTTAAATTTGCTAACCATGCTTATAATGATCTATTGAGTGTTTTGTGTTGCAGTTGTAGGTATCACACTTCACAGGCACAAAATTTTGGTGCCCACTTTGGTGTTACTTCAGGCAAGCTTTTGGGATACATTGTTTCAACTAGAGGTATTGAAGTGGATCCAACTAAGGTAAAAGCAATCATGGAAATGGCATCTCCCAAGAATATCAGTCAACTCAGATCACTCCAAGGAAGACTCTAGTCAATTAGAAGATTTGTTGCTCAGCTAGCAAATAAATGTCAACCATTTTCTCATCTATTGCATAAAAATGTTCATTTCAAATGGGACAATCAATGTGAGGATGCATTCAACAAGATCAAGGCATATCTCATGCAGCCACCTGTCCTAATGTCACCAATTCCAGGAAAGACGTTATTACTCTATGTATCGACCGCCAAAGCATCATTAGGAGTTCTTCTTGCACAATAGGACAATGAAGGAAAAGAACAAGCTATCTACTACATCAGCAGAACATTAGTAGGATATGAGATCAACTATTCACCAATAGAAAAAGCATGCTTGGTAGTAGTTTTTGCTTCTCAAAAATTACAACACTACCTCCTATCTCACTCCATCAAGTTAATAGCTAAACTCGATCCTCTAAAATATTTACTCAGCAAGGCAACATTAACAGGATGATCAATAAAATAGATCATGATCCTGAGTGAGTTTGATATTGAGTATGTTGATAGAAAAGCTATAAAAGGACAAGTCATTGCAGACCAACTAGCAAAGGCACCACTTCAAGATGATCATCCTTTATAGATTGAGTTTCCCGATGTTGATATCCTAACAGTCACAACAAAAACATGGCAATTATACTTTGATGGTTCATATACACAACATGGATCAAGAGCAGGTATTCTATTCATCACACCACAAGGTCATACAATTCCAAAAGGAGATAAATTAAGCTTCCCATGTACCAACAATACATCAGAATATGAAGCTTTGGTAACAGGTATCAAAATGGCTATAGAATGGAACATTACACAACTTCAAGTCTTTGGAAACTCTCAGCTCATCATCAATCAAATCAATGATAACTACCAAACAAAGGATGAAAAATTAATGCCTTATAAAAAGATGGTTGATGATGTCAAGAAATATTTTATCGACATAATTTTTCAAAAAATTTCAAGGAATGACAATAAAGCAGTAGATGCCATGGCAACACTTGCTTCTCTACTTCAGATATAGGAAAATCAAGAGTGTTACGAATTCCTAGTGGAAGAATTGTTTTACCCTGCTTATAATTGTCCTGATTCCCAAACTATCTGTCACCTTGTTGGGCATGATTCCTCCCGCTATGGCCAAACTTACACATACCTGAAAGATAACACCCTACCTCCTAACCTATCAAAGAACCAAAAGAGAAACTTTATTTGCCAATCCTCCCATTATACTCTCATCGTGGATACCCTATTTAAATGAGGTCTAGAAGATACTCTTTTAAGATGTCTGGAACAAGAAGAATCTAAGAAGGCCTTAAATTAAGTCCATAATGACATTTTGGGCACTCATTCAAGTGGTCTTACCCTTTCAAAAAAAATCATACACTTGGGATATTATTGGCCGACTATGGAATGAGATTCTTTTTAGATAGCTAGAACATGCAAACAATGTCAGATCCATGGAAACTTGATCCACGCACTAGCATAAGAACTTCATGCTTTAGTAACATCTTGACCTTTTTGCCAATGGGGTCTTGATCTAGTAGGAAAGATAAATCCTTCTTCATCCAATGGTAACAAATTCATCCTTGTAGCTACATAATATTTCACAAAGTGGATTGAGGTAGTACCTCTCATTAATATCACAGGAAAACAAATTCCTGCTTTTATCTTGAACTACATCATCTGTCGCTATGGGATACCCATGACCATTATCATTGATAATGGGCAACCATTCAAGAATCAGGATGTACAAGAGCTATGTGAGAAATTCAAGATCCAACATAGATTTTCCACACCCTACTATCCACAAGGAAATGGACAAGCTGAAGCATCAAACAAAACCATTCTGAAAATCCTCAAAAAGACAGTGAATGATGCTGGTAGAGATTGGCATGTTCAATTGAACCTTGCTCTATGGGCCTACCATACTAGTATCTGCACACCAACAGGTGCCACACCTTTCTCTCTTGTTTATGGATCAAAAGCAATACTGCCAATTGAAGTAGAGATACCCTCTCTCTAAGTATCATTAAAAGGACTTATCCTAGATGAAGAACAACGAGTATCTAGACTACAGGAGTTAGAATTGATCCATGAACGAAGACAAAATGCCTTTGATCATTTAAAGGTATATCAGCAAAGAATGTGTCATAGTTATAATCACAAGGTCAAACCATGAGTCTTTCAAGTTGGGGAACTAGTACTCAAAGAAAATCCACGCAACCAAGCAAATCGAGAAAAGAAAGGAAAGTTTGAACCAAACTGGTTAGGACCATTTGTGGTCACAATAGTATTTGGGTCAGGAGCATATCAGCTATCAACATAAGATGGGGATCAGCTCGAGGAACCAATCAATAGCATGCACTTGAAGAAGTTCTATGTCTGAAAGATCAGAAAAATAAAAAACAGTGAAAAATAAAAAACAATGAAAAAAAAAAAGAAAAAATCAAATATGAGAAAAAGTACAATAAAAATAGATGGTGAAAACCTGGCCAACAGGTCTGTCAGCTATCTCTTCCATCTATTAGTTCATGCATTTTTTTGCTTGCATTCATTTTCCATTAGCGTTGTCCATATCCATCATAAGCCTTTGTACATACACAGTCATCGCAATTGATTTCTCGCTATGATTTGGATCATTGGGTATATCATAACAGCTTTGTTTCTAGGCTTGGGGAAAAATCCTACACCTAGTTGGGGGCAAACTTTATGATCATTTTGAGCTTAATCAAATAGGTAAAACAATAGTTAGACAACACTTATCAAGCGAAAACATTGAGACACATCCAACGTTGAACATAAGATCACATTGTTAACTATCAAGCTATCACACATCTGTCTAAGCACATCGAACATTTTTTAATGGATGATATCTTTTGGATAAAGCTTTCAACACTTTGGTTTAACTTTATTATCTTGATTTTTGCTATCATGATTTCTGAGTACCTCCAGGATGTCTTTGACTAGAGGAACAAGGAAGGAACATGATATTTTTCTTGTCTACTATCTGTAAATTAATCATTAGTAGGTGCAAATTTGTCTCAAGACATGATCATCAAAGTATCATCGAAGACAATTCTGATTTGCATATACCAATGGTTAATATTGCCTATTTTATGTAAGCAACATTCAGGTCATCTTGGTTTAATTATACCTCGATGCTTGTTCTAACTTGCAATATCAAAATCCAGGAAAGTGGTGCTCAAGTCATCATGGTTTAATTATACCATCGATGTTTGCACTCACTTCCCACATTTCAAATGCTCAATGATGACAAAATGAATTAACCTAGTGACTGGTCCAATCGTAGCTTTGCATTTCATTAGCATTCGCATTGGCATTTAGCTTGCATTTCATTCTTGCATGGGATCATAAAAGCTCATCTTATCCAAAGTCAAATCTATCACAAGAATCATCAATGTATTATCATAAGTGTATACACAATCAGAATGATGACTCATCTCTCTCTAGATAGTGTCAACCCAATGCAAATCTTATGCTACCCCCTAAAATACACCAACATCAACATATCTAAATCATCCTGCAACCTGATATCAACAAAATGTCAGTTCTTTATCCAATCAACCTTATCCATTCTATCAATCGATCGCATCTGATATATTTTATCATGTCTTATACAAGATGTATCTTTCCTGAAACCAGACACTTCTAATCAAGTCTTATATAGGATATATCATTCCTGAAACTAGACGCTTTTGATCATCTTTGTCTTATATAGGAGGTATCATTCTTGAAACTAGACTAAACCTAGATCTTATCAAACTGATTGACCCTATCAAAATTTATCAAACTCTATCACATCATTGTGATCAAAGAACTCACACTTTCATCAATGAATGTTGCAGAATTGAATCTTTTCTAATCGGGACATCAATTTCACAATCATCCAAGTCACTCCAACATCTCAATTGATCTCCTGAGGGGGCATAATCATAATGCAATTTATCAATCAATGTCTAGGGCATCCTATCAAACCAATATCATCATCAAAACAAAATTATTCTTTGAATCAATGCGTCATCACACCTTGCTTCAAAGAGGGGCAAAATGTATACACCTATAAATGGTCTGAAGATAATTAATTGAATAAGTAATTATTTAATTAATCCTCCTTCCCAATTTAATTGAATTCATTAGCAATTTGATTAAATTCTCCCCATCAAATTCATTTCTTCTAAATCCCCTAATTAATTAAAACAAATCAATTTATGAGTTGTTGAAAATTAATTAGTCTTTATTTGAATTTTTAAATTCAAATTTTCCTAACTTCTAACCACCTAACCTAGCCACTCCTAAATCTAACCCATTCCATCTAACCCTGGGTTTAATTAACCCCATATTAGCTTGCACATCCTAACCACTATGTCCCCTTTCCTTGGACACTTTTCCCTCTCATGAGCAAAGCTTCTTGACACTTGTCACCAATTGTCCCCTTTCAACCAACCTCTTCTCCTACCAACCTCCAATTATCCCCTTTCATCCAACCTCTTCTCCAACCACCTCCAATTTCACCCTTGATATCTTCAAACTTAATCTTGACCATTGATTCCTGCCACCTCACCCTTGGCCTTGGAAATCCTATAAATATCCCCCTTATTGGAGCACAAAGGACCCCGATCCCATCTCATTTGCATCTTAGGCAATGTTACTATAGGCATAATAGCTCTTAGCATTATCATTTGAGCATTGTTACTATATCTTAATTTCATCTTAGATCTATCTTATTTTCTAGCATAATCGTTGAATCATGTAGCTTAATCATTATCATTGCTAGCTTAAATGCATCGTTATCATTTAAATCGTTCATCTAGGTGTAGTCAAGTTACTAGAATTGCCTAACCAGATTTGAGAGCAAATTCATACTCGCATTTATTAGGAGGTGATAGATCGCTTTTTCATGGTTTATGTTTCTTTGTTTTAAATTTTCTAACCATGCTTGTAATGATCTATTGAGTGTTTTGTGTTGCAGCTATAGGTATCACACTTCACAGGCACGACAGAAACATCTTTTCTTGTCAATTTTTCACTTGTAACCATAAGAGTATTTACAGGTTTAGAATCTCCCATACCATAATTCCTTAGAATATTTAGTTTGACAGATAAAAATACCTTTTTTAGTCTAGGTAATCTACAAACCTAAGAAAACTTTCATCTCACCAATCATAGACATCTCAAATTCTTTCTCCATATTCTTAGAAAACTCTATGCATAACTTATCTTGACCTCCAAAAATAATTTCATCAACAAATACTTCCATAATCAGTATCATCATCAATGATATTCTAATATAAATTACTATCAGCACTGCCCTTAGTAAAACCAAGCTTCAAAAGATATTTATCCAACCTTGCATACCAAGCTCTAGGTGCTTGTTTCAATCCATATAAATATTTCCTTAACTTGCAAACTATATTTGTATCATTTGATGGTGAAAAACCATCAGGTTGCTCAATATAAACTTCCTCATCAAGATCCCCATTCAAAAATGCACATTTAACATCTATCTGATAATCCTTGTAGTTTTTATAAGTAGCATAGGCAAGAAATAATCTTACAGCTTCAATCCTAGATATAGGTGCAAAAGTCTCTCCATAATCAATTCCTTCCTTCTGAGAATATCCTTTACAAACCAATCTAGCCTTATTCCTTATAAATTGACCATCCTCATTCAATTTATTCCTAAAAGCCAATTTAGTTCTAATAACATTTTTAGTTTTAGGCCGGGGAACCAATGTCCATGTGTTATTTTTCTCAATCTGATCTAATTCTTCTTCCATAGCTTTCAACCAATATTCATCTTTACATGTCTCAATTACTGATACCAGTTCAACTTGTGAAATTAAACATACCTCATTAGTTACCAGTCTTCTTCTTATCATCACTGTATTGGTCTTATCCCCAATGATTCGATCTTCTTAATGATTCAATTTCACATACCTAGGAGTCTTCTGACTTTCTATTCCTCTTCCCCATTCTTCAGTTACTATAGAATTCTCTTTTAGAAAAGTAATCCACTTCATTCTAGAATAATCATCAATGATTAGCATGAAATATCTATCACCTTGAAAACTTTTAACTCTAGCAGGGCCACATAGATCAGTACGAATAAGATCAAGAACATCATTTGATTTATCTTGTATACTCCTAAAAGAGGTTCTGACTTGTTTACCCATTTGACATTCTTTACATACTGGATTATAGGGCTTCATAATCTTAGGTATATCCCTAACTGCCTTAATTGAACTGATTTTCACAATGAAATCAAAATTCACATGACACAACCCTTTACGCCATAGCCAACTTTCATCAATCTGTGTAATCAAACATGTTTTCTCATTGAAGTTCAAATGAAATATATTACCTTTTGTCTATGTACACAGTTGAAATCTCCAAACCAGATATGATAATGATTTTGCATTTTCCATCCTTGAACTACAATTGAAATCCCTTCTCCACCAATTGTCCTACACTCAAAAGATTATGTCTTAAAGCTTCAACATAATAAACATTTGCAGTATTGTTCTTATCATCCAATGATATAGTTCCTTTTCCTTTGATCATACATGCTTTGTCATCTCCAAATCTAACTAGACCATCATCAAATTCTTGCAAAGATAGAAAATTCTCTTTATCTCCAGTCATATGATGTGAACAACTGCCGTCAATTACTCATTCATCCTTGTCTTCAATTTTAGTAGCAAGTGCCTTCTCTTCAGGTACATTCACTTCCAGTGCTGGATCATCTTCCTTGATATCCATGAACACCCATTCCTTCCCATTATCGGAACCACTAGTAGATTCTTCTATCGATTCATCATCAGAATCAGTAATGGCTTCCTCATCCACTATGTAGCATGATTTTTCTTTGTTTTTCTTGTACTTATACTTGTTCTGATATCCAAGGTTAGGCTTAAATGATATTCTAACTCTTTCTTCAAATCCCAAATTCCTTTCAGGACATCTAGATGGAAAATGACCACTCTTATTACATGCAAAACATTTAAAAGGCGGTTTTCCTTCATACTTACTTCCTACCAGTCCTTTAGGTATTCTTCTAGAAAATATTGCTTAAATTTTCTCAAACTCATCATCTTCTCTCTTCATATCTTCTAATTTCTTTGCATACAAAGCTTTGCAATCTTGTTTACTGGTTGTAGATGTAGATGCATGAAAAGTAGGTTCAGACTTCATAGCTCCAAAAGGTCCAAATTCTTCAAGCTCAAAAGCAGATAGTTTCCCAACCAAAGTATCTATGTTGATAGATGTATTAGCCATTTTTCCCAACTCATTAATCGAAATAGCCTTCATTTTGTAAGTTGGTGGTAGGGCTCTCAGGACTTTAGAAATAATTTCATCTTCGCTCAGAGTTCCACCACAACATTGAATTCCCATAACAATCTCATTTACCCTTTCCATGAATGTAGTAATCCTTTCATATTCTTCCATCTTCAGGTTTTCATATCTCACCTAGTAACTATCAAGTTTAGCAATCTTCACTATACAATCACCTTCATTAAGAGTCTCCAACTTATCCCATATAGCCTTTCCAGATGATTTGTTAGTTAATCCCATTATTTTCTGATTAGAAAGTGCACACAAGAGAGCTTCTCTTGCTCTACAATCATTCTCAACCTCCTTGTCCAGGTTTGCTGAAGGACGATTGCCAGATCCCAGATTATAAGGTGTGACACCACTCTGTGTGATCTCCCAAATCTCCTTGCCAAGAAATCTTAGATGAGTCTCCATCCTAATCTTCCATACTGTGTAATTTTTTCCATCAAGCCTCAGAATATCCCTTTGAAAGATAGCTCCAGAAGAACTAGATGAACTTGAACTGTTAGTCACCATAGGATCTTCCTAAAGTAATTAAGCTTTCTGCAGACAGGACAAAAGCTCTGATACCAATTGTTAGATAGTTCAAATAATCGGAAGACAACTAAGAGGGGGGGTGAATCGCTCCTCTTACATAAACCCAATTAGATCTCCAATGATCAACCGAATCCTCTGCCTGAATGATATTACATTATTTGCACATTACATCTATATATACAAACCCTTGACCATAAACAATTAGGTCAGCCACCAGATAATAAACCAATTACATAATTACAAACCATGTCGGCCTTAGATCAAAAAAATAATATCCAATACATAAGACATCCCAGAAACACATCGAGAGGTCCAATCCACACATTACATTAAAACCACCCCATAACCTAGATCAACCGAGACCCAGTATAGGTCCACACGCTACAACAATGATCTCCATCTACCAAGTCTCGAACATGATCACCAACAACATCCCGAAACTCTACCAGAAGCTGCACCAACACCACTTATGCAATTCATCAAAGATCTTCATCAGAAGCTCTGCTAGTGAAACCCTCACCGAAACCAGAAAATAAGCTTCTAAGAAAGAATGATAGCATTTGATCACAAGACCAAAATCAACTAGCCAAATATGAGCATGAGTATCATGAACATGCCTAATTCCATCACCAAACTATACCAGAGCCTACAGGATCATGCCAGATCCAAATAAACCAGAAACCACTCAACCTACCAGGACCAAAAGGGTGCTGGTAAAGCATCCAAATAGCTAGTATTGGCATCAATGACAAAACATTAATGCAACACATAATCAATTCCACCAAATGGACAATATTATCCTCCAAGATTAGATCAGTTATGTCAATGAAAAAGGAGAAGATGAAGTGAAAGTTCTTCCTTCTATTTTCCATTGCCCAAGAATAGTTGAACAAACATCATGTCAGAAAATGTTATACAGAATGCACCGACCAATCTCAACTGAATCTACACCTTACATGTTTCAAATTTACCAAAGCATACTTTTCAATGAATAAAACATATATATTATATTTTGGGCATTAGATTTGGTTGGATTCAATATTATCTTCCTCTCTTTATTTATAAATTTATTTGTCATTTTTACTTTTGTTTCACGATCTTTTTGAAATGATAAATACCTTATATTGATTAATATATAAAATAAGTGAAATGAAATTATATTTTGTTAAATAATGTTGAAAAATAGATTTCATATATTTATCACTTCTCAAATTGGATTCTGTAATATGGTGAAAAGTGAAGAGGGGAGATCAAATGGAAAGCTTTACTTCCCTCAAGCGAGGGATGAAAGTTTCACAAAAGATTCCCTTCGACTTTTCACTATCATGAACCCTATTTTTCCATAATTATTTAATTAAGAAAATAATGTTTATTTTTCAAATGAAATTGAAATGAAATGAAAATAGATCTGTTAATGAAATAAGATAGGAGATCAAATGTACTGAAATGATTATATATAATTGAATGATCAGTAATAATTTTTATTGGGATCGTCATTGCTGATGAATTATTGAGTACATGTGATGCAGGGATAGGTGAACAAAGTTGAAGGCGAGAACATGACTCAGGTAGAATTGTTTTTAACTTATGACTTCAGTAGACTAGGGGAATCTCTCACACACCACATTAGGATCTATAATTTGCATCTTGTAAAGATGGATGATTTAGATAACCTTATTTGAGTGTTTGTTCAAATTGAAATGATCAATTTGGAATGAGTAGTAGATTGATTTAAATATTTATACATGTGCATTGATTGCATGATTTGAGTGGTGATTGAATTAAATCTAAGTTGTATGAGTGATTGTGAAATATTATGCTTTATTACTTATGAGTTTAATTTTGTAATTTGGGTAATAGTATAATATATATATGTATATGAAAAATTGATTCAATCATATACATATGTATATATATATATATATATATATAGTTATTATTTAACTATCCTATGATTGTGGAATTTAATTACATCATGAATTTTATTTTATCTATACATAATCATTTGAGATTAAATATGTATATATATATATATATATATTAGAGTTATAATAATGATTCAATTATAGACTTATAAATACGTATGTGAATATCAAATGTGTAGATAAATTTGCATATCTAAAATTATCTTATGAAACTCGATATCATATTAATATAATAATAGGAACGGTTTATCAAAAGAATTTGTTAACGATTTTAATATTTAATATATATAAATGAAGTCATTACTTATATATATGTAAATATAAATAGAATTAAAATTAAAATTAGAAATAATAATAGCATAAGGTGGCAGATTTATTAAATCAAGCTTTTAGAGCAGTCCAAGTTGGAGTCGACTATCCCACATCACCGAACTCATGCCATATCATAAGGGAGGGAATTCCCTATGGATCGGGATATGCATAGAGAGTCGAGGTGGTGTCGGCTAGACATATACTTAGACCAACAAGAGTTTGAAATAATTAAGGACAATTTATATGCAACATGGGCACCATGATGAATAATCCACGTAACTGACCGTTTGCATGCAGAAGTCGATAAGTCGACTTAACATAAACTACAGATCAACCCCTCCACACGGTGGCTTGCGACCTTTGGAGGAGGAAGGCGACTTGGCATGTAGTGCCATGGCAAGTTAAACAAACTGCAGACCTACTCCACGTTGCAACAAACACCAACTATGTAGCAAGAGACACCGAGATGGTAGGATAAATGCAAGGCAAGCGTAGTATAGAAGGAGTCAACTTGGCAAAAATGGACTTAGAAAAAAGTTTACAGATTTTAAACAATATTAACACCAACCTCGTTTGTCATAGGTTGTAGCTACCAAAACATGTGGCATGAATTAATAAGAGACATGGGTTATCATCCCACGTAAACACCTATGTGTAGAAAGAAGTTAGTTTTATGTAACTTTGAATAATTTAGTGGTCATTTTAGTAAAGTCGACTCAACTGCAGAAAACAATAGTTAGGATCCAAGCACTTTAGATGTGTTGACAAGGTAATTAAAGGAGAGGTAGGAAGATTTGCAATTATATCATGCTTTGTTGATAAACAAAACTCTAGCTAAGTCAAGGAAAGGATTAGACGTGGGCATAGGTAATCAGATATGTCAACTACAAAATCCAACCTAATCGACATATATGCAAACTAGTAGAGTTCTAAGTCATTATAACTAAGAGAACCTTGAATTATTATTAGAGGTGTCGATGCCATGGCTAAGTTAAAGCCAAGGTTATAGAAACCAATGTAGAAGGAGAGAAGTATAAATAATAGTGAAGGCTCGAGGGAAAAGGGAGGAAGATAGGAAGAACAACATAAGAAGAATGACAAGAGAGAATAGAGAGAATGGAGAGGAAAGTTTAGGAAGAAAAGAGATAGAAAAGAAGGATAGGGAGGGGCAAAGACAACAAAGGAATAGAGAATGGAATGTAGAAGATAATAGGCACTCGATATTTAGGAGAATGATGACCAGATGTAGAGGTTTGGTTATGATCATCTTCGATGAAGTGTCGAATTTAAGAGTTAGGCTCTTGAATGAGAATTAGTTTGTTTTATTATTACTAGAGAATAGAAGGGAGAGAAGACACTAGAGAAATTTTGCAGAATATAGAAAAGATAAGAACTAAGAATGGAAAATGGGAAAAATAGAGTAGAGAGAGAGCTCGTGAGATAGTAAAGCTCAGAGGAGAAAAGCATCGGAATCGGGGTGAATTGCAGATAGTTTAAAGTTATTCGTGACCATAACAGACTTGGATTGCATTTCCTGAGGTAGGCTCTAATCTAGTATATTTTGATATAGAGATCTAAAAGATAAGAGAATGTTCTATTTTTAGATTTATACAATATTCTAATGAAGAAATTAGAATTATGATATGAACCATTTCTTTAATTTATTTAAATTATGTTCATGTAATTATAGATGCAACAATGAAAGATTTTATTAAAGTTTGTTGATAAAATTAGTGCTCTCAGAAGTTAGATCACCAAACTCTCTAGAAACAGAGTAAGAAACTTTGAAATTTGAATCACAAATAAGATGAAATACTTGGATAACGAATTATTAAATAGTGAAGATTGTTTTGATTCGTGAAGAAAGACTTACACTTCCAAATTTGATCCTTGCATGAGAAGTAAAGATGATTATTAGGTGTCTCATTTGAAAAGCCATATAGATAGGCTCTTTATGAATTTTCATCATGTTAGATTGTTGTTATGGAAAATTAGTAAAATCAGTGAGTTGAGTTCTTAAATCATGTAAAGTCACATATTAGTATTAAACTAAATATGTTGTTTGAGAAAAGAGGTAAATGAACCAAGACACATGGAAAGATAGAGAGCTTAGACGATATAAAACTTAGATTTCTAAACCATAAGAAATGGAATGTATGTTAATGATTGCGCTATTTAAATGTTTTTATAATTGAATAAAAGAATGTGTACTCATTATATTCAATTTATATGTAAGATACATACATGTGTTACACCTTATTTTTACTTTATATTTATTTGAATAATGTTGATGAAATTATACTTGCTTTTCAAATTATGAAAGATTGTATTCATTTAGGTGAAATAAATGAAATAGTGTTTAATTTACGAAAGTAATAGGGAAGATGTTATTTCAATTAGTCAAAAGATTGTATTCTTAAAATTTATTCTTGTTTGTGGGAACCAAGCTATGGATAGGCTTGTGTATAGAAAGTTACCTTCCGGGACGGGTGCCGAATATGGAATCTTAGAGAGAATAGTTGCTTTTTCCAACTATTTATTTTTGCTATGCATGGCATTATACTCGACTGAGTGATGATTTGAATTATCCATAGAAATAGATGGAATTCTTTATTTTATGCTCTCTACCATATCCTTGATTGATAATGAATGCTTGTTTCTTAAAAGAATTAAAAAAATGAAAATGCTTGTATCATCTAGGCACGCACCAGATTCCCTCTTGTCTTTCAAATTCTTTGGTTAAAACAATTCGTGCAGGATCGGGTATTCTTGATTGACCAAGAATTTTGGGGAAGTGTAAGCTTCAAGGTTGGGTAGAAAAAGTGCCTAAATCTTGTTCTCGTCTTCATTCAAAGGACTAAAAGGAAGTGACTCAGAATGGAGATCGATGGATGTATCTCACCTTCTTTCTATTTGTATATTACTTAAGGCAATATGAAATCCTAAGTAGGGAATAAGGATATATATATTGAGAAATTTGTATCTTTCATTTTACATGAAAATTGTATTTAACTCTTTGATATCTATGATTGTTTTATCAACTTATTGATATTTCTTTGTATCATGATGAAATAGACTTCTTAATTGACCTATGAGTTTATTTATGAATAAAGAGTAGATTATGTCCAATAGATTAATTTGCGTCTTTAAATTCACACACATTAAATTTAAAAGAGGGGTTGAATTCACTAGATCCAATCCCAATAAAAATGATTGAATGCTAAGTGAATTGTAGGGGATTTAGAGTGTACTTGGAAAGTAAATTATCCCTCTTTTAAAATAGAAAAGTTGAATTAAGAAAATCGAGACTAAGTGTAGGAATTACAAAGAAGCAATTGTATCCTGAGATAGAGATGCGAGATGAAGTTGTGCACCGTGAATTAGGAGTAAAATGTCGAGATGAAGCTTCCTTGCAAATTTGAGCAAAAGTTGCACCTGGTCCTTCAAAAAATATGTGTGTCGAAAAGGGTTTTCCATCTCTGAAAATGAAGCCTAAACCTATAATTACAGCCATGCACCTGCAACCTATACACAAGAAAGAGAGGAAATATTGTAGGGATTGGGGGTTTTCCTTCAGGTCAAACCCTGATTTGGAATTAACCAAGTAATTGAAAAATGTTGCAAGTAAATGAAAGGAAATTTTTGAAGTAAAATCCACCTTGAGAGAGGATGCAATTGAAATGTTGATGAAATTGCTTGAAAGGATATGTGGAATAGGATGTCTTGAATGTTGGTAGAAATCTCCTCTTCAATGGTTCAATCCTTGACTTGAATGCAACACCTACCCTTGAAAGGAGACTTGAAATGCTCAATGTTTGAATGAATGCTTGAATGCTTCTATCCTTGAATGTTTGATGATGATAATGGAGACCTCTCACTTGTTGACCTTACTTTCACTTATTAAAATAGGAGGGGAAAATTCTCCTTATATACTTGCCAATTAGGGTTATTTTGCTAATTTTTCATCCTAGGCCAACATAGGAAACCTTTTTCTCACTCACAATTGACAAGACCAATGCAAGATTTGATCAAAGGAGGCCCAAAATAGGGTTGGGATAGGGGTGCCAAGCCCCCATCCTAGGGGGGACAAGGGCACCACACCCGTGTCCTACCCTAATTTAGGACAAGCAGTGTCAAAAGGCAGTGCAGGGTGATGAAAAATATAAGTTTTTAGTGTTTTGAGCATGTCTCGGGTCTCCGATTAGGCTTAGGGATTCATCCGCAAATGAAAAGACCCAAATGTGGTTGAGAATTGCAAGGGTCACAATTTTATGACACTACATTTATCCCCCACTTTAGCGGGAGTATAAGCATACGCCAATACTACCGATAAAGTACAAGGAGACAAGATTGAAAGACTTTCACCATGTCAAGGAGGCAAGATGCACTAAGCCCCCAGTGGACTAAGGATATTAAAACTTCATTTGATAAAGTTAAGGGGAAGATCAAGAGGGAGGAACCATGACTGCAAGTAGTAAGGTTCCCCTCACTATGAGTCATGAAAAGAAAGGATACCAAAATTTACAAAGCAAAGCCAAAGTCCACTAAGTAACTCCAAGTATCAAGAAGGAAAATATGAGCAGAGTGTATGCCCCCATGTTAAAGTGATCACGCACACCTTATCAAGAGTGATTTATTTAAGGTAGGATATACGCGAGAGAGAGAGAGAGAGAGAGAGAGAGAGAGAGAGAGAGAGAGAGAGAGAGAGAGAGAGAGAGGTTGGGGGGGAGCACATTATCGCAAGGATTTATTCCCCAAAAAGATGAATAAACCCAATGATAATGAACACAAAACACAAAGCATGAGGTGGATTCAGTTTCCTTGGGGTCAGTATGTTGTACGCTAACTCATGTATATCATGTATATATGCATAGAATAGTCCTCATTCCTCAAAGAAAGGAAACCACCTTGGAAGAAAGGGATCACATTTGTCTTTTGAGTCAACATGAAAGAGACCAAAAGAGATCTCAATGCTTTGCATCGTCCTCAAGTAGAAATCACTAGGGACAACAAATAGAAGAATAGGGATACATATAGAAGAATGGTCACAAAAGAGCAAGAAAGGAGAGAGAGAGGTAGAGGATCTACGGTGCTAATGTAGCTATTTTGGTATGACATCCACCTCCTGATCTTTCTGATCACTATTTCAGGAAGGCGGAAAACACGTCAGAGGAGAGAAATTGAGCACATTAGATGGAGCTATCACAAGATCCAAACAAGGACTATGCTCATGTGCTAAGTCACTTTATTCATTTCTAGGAGCTAGGATTAAGGCTTTTAAATATTCTACAGATAAATGTTTGTCAACATATTCATATTCACTATGAGAAGCATTAGAAGTTGTATTGTCATCATGTATAACATTTTTACCTATTTCTTCATCAATATTTATAAAAAGAGGATCTCTAACATGAATAGAAGTAAAACCATCACAATTTTTTTGCAACTTATGATTTGGAGATTTAGGTTCAACATCTTGCTTAGGAGAAAATGGAATCTTGTCAACTATTGGTGTTTTGGGAGTTCAAATAGTTTGAGAAACAACTGCATGAGCTCTAGCATGACATTTTCATTGGCATTTTCTCACACAACGATTCCATCGATTCTTAGCAGAAGGCTAAGAAGAAGGAGGAATATTTGTTGAAGGAGGAATTTTTTCATCTTTAGTAGTTGGATGGTTAGATTCAGGTCTTTTAGGTTGGACAAGAGGAGAGGTAGGTCTCTTCTCTCTATAAGAGGAATGAGGTGGAACTACACCATATAAAGGAGGAATGTTTTGTGTAGGAAGGAGACCAGGTCCATAATGAGGAGGAGGTATAAGTCTAAATTTAGGAGGAATATTATTGTTTTTCTTAGGAGAAGGCATGGTTTCATCCATAGGAATAGGTTGGGAATCATCCTTAGGAGGAAGATTAGTTCTATCCATTAGGGGAAGAACTTCATCTTCAAGAATGATGGGAATATAAGGTTTTGGAGTTCTAGGTTGGCTTAAGGATAAGATCATATCTTTCTTCTATTTTTGATAAGATTGAAAGAGAGCATCACTTCTTGGTGGAAGAGATCCAAATTTTTGACGACAAAAGTAATCAATAGGAACACCTAGGCTTCTTTCGGTTGGTCAAAATAAGCTATGGTTAATAGTTATCATTTCACCTTGTGGGGAAATTTCAAACACTTATGGATTGGAGAAGCAATAGCCTTCATGGAAGACTACCAAAGGTAGCCTAACTTCACACAAAATTGTTCAGAGGGAGGAATGATAACAAAGTTGACATCTATAGATTTAGTATGAACCTCAATAGGAAGTGTGATAGAACCAATAGTAGGACAACAAAATACATCAAATAACTTAACGACCACATTAATATCATCATAGATTGGTTGATGAAAATGTAAAGTATAAAGATATTCTTCAGTGATGACATTAACCATGCAAGAGGGATCAATAAGCACACCATGACAAGGTTTTCCTTGGATCTTCACAACTATGTATAAAGGGCTATCATGTGCCCTAATGGTCTCACTAGGGTCAAATGTGATACATGGATCCTTAGGTGTTTCTTTCTTCTCTACAATATTGACCATGTTTGGAGGTGTGAAAGTGACATCAGAGGGAGAGAAAGAGGTATGTTCAATTTCAATCACATTAGAGGTATGAGAGGGTAAAGGAGTAATGAAAATCTTAAGATTTTGATTCGAAGGAGCTACTAATTTGTTTCCCTTATCATTAACACCTACCACAAATATAGTATTATTATCAATCAAGTCTTAAATCTTACATTTCAATGCAAAACATTTTTTAGTATCATGACCAAGTTGACGATGAAATTGACAAAAGGAATTATTATCAAAGTGAGGTGAAGTTTCCTTAGAAGGATCAATTGGTTTTATTGGAGGAATTTTGAGTACATTTCTTTTTAACAACTGAGACATAATTCTATGCAAAGATTCATTCAAAGGAGTGAATTGTCTTTCTCTTTTTGAATAATTTAGAAATAAGAGGGACACCTATTGTAGCATTCACATTATTGTTGTTGATGGTGTCATTGAATTTGATGAATCCTTTGTTTGGTTTGAACTTCACAAACAGTTGTTGAGCACTCTCACCCTTATCACTTGAAGCCATAGGAGTAGATTGCTCCAATTGACTCATAGTCAATTGATAATTGTGAAGTGTTGCACACAACTGTGGAAAGGAAGTAAACTCAGAAAGGAGAAGTTTTTCCCTAATGTCTTTTTGCAAATTAGAAATGAAAATTCTTTGAATATCAATATCAGGCACTGGAAAGCAAAATTTGAGAACACAAATGCTTATATCTACCAATGAAGTCAGTCACTTTTTCTTTAACACCTTATTTACAATGCATTAAATCAGTCAAAGTGATTTTAGGACCTATGTTGTTTTAAAATTGTTGAATAAAAGCATTCGCTAACTATTAAAAAAAGTAATAGAATGAGAAGGCAAATATCAATACCATTGTAAAGCCTTATCTCTTAATGTTATAGTAAACAATTTGGCAAGCAATCTTTGATCATAATAAAAGTTAGTACGCAAAGTTTGGAATGTCTTGACATTTGTTAAAGGGTCACCTTTTCCATTATCAAGTTCCAATTAAGGGACTTCAACATGTTTAGTTGGGACGACTCTAACAATATCAAGAGAAAATGGGCTCTCAACATCAAATGTGGGCACACTAAACTTGGATTGACTCATAGAAGCGATTTATTGTTGCAATGAAGACACAGTTTGAGCAAGGTTATTAATGGTTGCTTCAGTTGAGGAATTTATGTTAGACATGTCTGATTGAGAAGGTGGTGTGATGTTATTGAAAGAAGGCATTGATTGAAAATAGGGTGGTGGAACACTATGATAATTAGGCATGGGTGATGATTGAGTAGGAAATGGGACACTAAAAGGAGGAGTAAAATGATTGGATGAATTGCCCCCTTGTGTCACATTGATTGGTTGAGGGATAATAGGAATACTCATTGAAGGCATAGATAAAGATGGAGGATTGAATGAAGAAGAGGGATTTCCCCCATGACTAATGGTTGTAGGTATGACATCTTGAGTTGAAGTAGCCATAATATTTGAAGTGAAAGTAGGAATACTAGTCATAGAAGTGGTCAAAGGAATAGAATGATTGATTTGTGTAGAAGGTTGTGAATAACCTAAGTTCTCAACACAGCTCTTTATAGGCATGAAATTAAAATCATCAATGTGAGCAATACCACATAATATATCAATTCCATTCTTATCACTTTGAATCATACATTTTAGACCTTCAATTAATGGAAGAGCTTCACTATTGGGATATTCTTGGGACATCCATTATTGGAAGTTGTCAAATTGATTGTCCAGTTTTGATAGTTGGTCTATTGAAACTCTAGTCAAAGCTTCTTCTTCATCATGGGAATCATCAATTGGGTAGATGGGGATGTTATTAGGATGAGAAGAATTATCAATATCCTCATTGTAGAAGTCACCCAAATTAGGCTCCATCTATTTGTGAGTTAAACCTTGGGAAGCCTTAATTATAATGCTTCTTCTAATGGGGATGGTATAGGTAGGACTAATAATTGTAAAACTCATGCACTAGAGGGAAAATTTGAAATTTGAATTTGAGTTTTGAATTTTGGGAACAAAGTTTGCAAAATTAAATAATGCAAAATTTGAGAAAATGATGATTATATAATTTGAACTTTGTGGAAAGAAGAATGACACAATCTCCAAGAAAATTTATGATTAATAAGAAGAGATTGAAATTTAAAATTAGGGCCAATGGGATAGCACTTAATTTCAAAATTAAAATTGACAAGGTTAAGATCTTAAAATTAGGGTAGATTATAATTAACCGCTTAATTTTAAATGTTTCTTTGAAAGATGTAATGTTGAAATTGGGAAATGTTTTTTATTTAAGAGGGATCAAAATTCGACAAAATTAGCCAATTTTCTGGATTTAAGTAGTTAAATACACTCATAACACTCTCCCGAAATTTTGGAAAAAAAGCTAGGGACCAAGTTGAAAGTGTACGTCGTCCTCCCAACTTTTTTAGAAATTTTTTAGGGATGAAAGCTACGATGATTTGAGAGCTAACCCCAAAAAATTGATTGATTTTATGATCTATATATAGGCAAAATTAATGTTTGAATGCCAAAATAGGACACTATTAGGGTTTTGAAAAAGATAAGGGATTGAATTGCAAATTTGAAAAAGGTCAAATTAATAGAAATTTGAACAAAATCCAATTAAATTTGAAAATTAGGGTTTAGGACCTAACCACTGAATTGTAAAATTTTGAATTTTGGAAAAAGGAGGGAAATTGAAAATTTAAATTTTAGGCAAGAAGACAAGTCTGAAAGCAGTCACAAATCTGAAAATTAAATGTAAATCCAATTTTTTGCACAAGTTCAAGTTGATTTTTGAAAATTAGGGTTTTGATAATTTACCACTTAATTTCGTAATTTTGATTTGCAAATTGAACAAGACAATGAAAGAATTCAATTTCACAAGCAATATAATTTTCAGATCTAAGAGAATAGATAACAATTTTTACAAAACACAAGTTCAATTTGAATTTTAACAACTAAGGTTTTGATTGAATTAACCACTAAGTTTTGCAAGAAAATTAAACCTGTAAATGAAAAATATGATAATTTTCAATGTCAAGCATGTAAGACATCGGGTTCACCAAAATGTAATATGGTGAAAAGTGAAGAGAGGAGATCGAGTGGAAAGCTTTAATCCCCTCAAGCGAGGGATAAAAGTTTCACAAAAGATTCCCTTCAACTTTTCACACACATTACATTTAAAAGAGGGGTTGAATTCAATAGACCCAATCCCAATGGAAAGAGATTGAATGCTAAGTGAATTGTAGGGGATTTAGAGTGTACTTGGAAATTAAATTATCCCTTTTAAAATAGACAAGTTGAATTAAGAAAATTGAGACTTAGTGTAGGGATGACAAAGAAGCAATTGTATCTTGAGATAGAGATGCGGGATGAAGCTGTGCACCTAGAATTAGCAGTAAAATGTTGAGATGAAGCTTCCCTGCAAATCTGAGCAAAATTTGTTAGGAACGGGTTGAAGATGCACTTGGTCCTCCAAAAAATCTGTGCGCCGAAAAGGGTTTTTTCATCTCTGAAAATGTAGCCTAAACCTGTAATTACAGTCACATACCTACAACCTACACACAAAAAAGAGAGGAAATGATGTTGGGATTGGGGGTTTTCCTTTAGGTCAATCCCCATTTTGGAATTAACTAATTAATTGAAAAATGTTGCAAGTAAATGAAAGGAAATGTTTGAAGTAAAATCCACCTCGAGAGAGGATGCAATTGAAATGTTGATGAAATTGCTTGAAAGGATATGTGGAATAGGATGTCTTGAATGTTGGTAGAGATCTCCTCTTTAATAGTTGAATCCTTGAATTAAATGCAACACCTAGCCTTGAAACTAGACTTGAAATGATTAATGTTTGAATGAATACTTGAATGCTTGAATGTTTGATGACAATAATGAAGACTTCTCACTTGTTCACTTTCTCCTATGCAAATAGGAGGGGAAAATGCTCCTTATATACTTTCCAATTAGGGTTATTTCACTAATTTCCTGTCTTAGGCCGACATAGGAAATAAATTTCTCGCTCACAATTGACAAGCCCAATGCAAGATTTGATCAAAGGAGGCCCAAAATAAGGCTGGGACAAGGGAACCAAGCCCCTATCCTACCCTAATTTAGGATAGGCAGTGACAAAAGGCAGTGCGGGGTGATGAAAAATGCAAGTTTTAAGTGTTTTGAGCATGTCTCGGGTCTCTGATTAGGCTTAGGGATTCATCTGCTAATGCAAAAACCCAAATGTGGTTGAATATTGGAAGGGTCACAATTTTATGACACTATAGATTCATGCACTAAAGGTCAAATCTATAATGGGATGAAGCATATATAATTGGAACAATCGTGAAATGCTTAGAATTGATCCATATAGAATTATACATCTATCGTGATCTTAAACTAGTAGTTGCCTAGTTTGCATGCAACAGAAGTTGATAGGACGTTATTTTTGTTTTTTGTTGGGAGGGTAATTAGTGTTTTTTTTTATTTTATTTTTTCATATTGGTATGCTTTATAGAAACAAAACGTTTAGTCGTACTATATCTATGTTAATTAAGAAAATGAGAGTGAATAAATGAAAGAGTGAGTTCTTTTTTTTGAAAAATTGATGAATAAATGCGGCATATATTTTAAGAAATGAACATTTGGAACTTGTATATAAGGAAATGCATTTTGTTGGTGATATGTAGCAATTTAATAGGAATTGTGAAGCTATTGAAAGGGTATTGTCTTATTGATAAATTAATGTATGTGGGGTTAGTGAATGGTATATACTAGGTTTAGTTTGGAATGCTGAAGCTTTAACAAGATGATTTTATTTCATAAAGGGTATGATAAGGGTGGTGTGTAATCTATACATGTATAGATAGTGGAAAAGGCACACTTCTTATCTTTAAGTTTAGTTGGAGGTGGGATATGAACATTTTTTCCTAAAAAAATAGCAGTTAAATTATGTGTTGCATTATAAAAAAGTAAACGAGAAAATGAAAGTGATTTCTTTTTCTTTGTATTTTTTTGTAAATAAACTAGAGTGTAACATGTTAAAATAATTTTGGTAAAATTTTTTTTTTGAAAGGCTAATTCAATTTCAAGGTTGGTTAGTGAAGTTTTTTTTTGTTTATGGGTATAATTAGTGTTGTGTCAAACTTGTGTATATATTTAAAATATAATGGGCTTTCTAAGAGGAGAACAATGTTGCTCTGTACAAGGTCACATGGACTTAAAATAGTAAGTTTTGTAAGAGAAAAGAGTGACAAATTGATTTGTGTTTTTAAGAATTAAATGGAAAGTTGATAGCAATTTGATTTTTTTTTGGTGTCTTTGTAAATGAATAAGTCTGTTTTAATTATTGAAGAGAGCTACTTTAAATATGTTTTCAAAACTTTAAAATGGTTTTTTTGTGACGAGTTAACACATTCAATGAAAATAAGTAGCATTAGTATGATCTTCAATCGTTGTATGTACTCAAAGAATCAATTTATTTTGTTCTTTATAAGTTTATATGTTGTTTAAATAGTAAGTTTTGTAAGAGAAAAGAGTAACATATTGTCTTGCATTTTGAAGAAGTAAATGGAAAATTGATAGCAATATGAAATGTTTTGTGAGTATTTACAAATTTTATGAATAGCACTATTATAAATGATTTTTTCAAAGGTTAATTTCTGAAATGTTTCTTAACAGTTAACAAGTATAATGAAAAGAATTATCATTAGTACGAAGTAGAAATGTTGTATATACTATTTATAAAGAGTTGGTGGTGACCATAAGTACTAAAAAGTGCATATTATAGATGATCATTAAATTTTTTTTCAAAGGATCATTAAAAATGCAAGTTAAACAGTAAGAGAGAATAAGATATATAGAATTATGCATTATATTTATTGAATGTTCGGAAATAAGGCAAATACATAAGATACTCAAAAGACAAGTGTAGATTTATTGAAAGGTTTGATAAACTTGAGTACATAATAAGAGGGACAAATTTCACATAAAAGTATCATAGTATTTTAATTTGGAAAAACATATAGACAAAGGAGGTGATGAAGCAATATTACATATTGTTGTCGGAAAAAATTGTTTAAATTTTGAGAATAACAATAGTTTGTTTGTAAGTTACAATTATTGTACAATAATGAGTTTTTCATATCAGTCATTTTTTGCAACGAGAAATTTTTAAACAACTATTTATGTGCCTCCCATGGCAAATTGTGGACACAAGGAATTGTCTCCTTGCTTTGATGAAAACGCATTTAGGATATTTCCAATGTCATTGGTTCCTAGCATACAAGAAAAGAAAACATAAATCTTAGTGTTTGTATAAGTAGTGAAAGCCATTCATAACAATAAAGTGGCCACTATAGTGATCTTGTCTGCAAGGAATAAATAAGGATAGTTAGTAAGGTAATAAATGAACATAAGAGTGTTGTACTAAGATAAGTGACCTATGAGTGTATGAATAATACTTACAGTTAATAAAGAACCATGATAAGATAAACCAATTTGTGAAGAAAACTGTATGTATGAAAAGTATTATATCTTAAAAAATACAAATAGAAGACAAAAAGTATTGAATTCATGGAGACAATAGATATAAATTAGGTGAGAAAATAGTGCATAAATATTGATGTTCTTTTGTACCTAGTGAGAAAGCATATGTTTGTGAAATGATTTACTGTGGTAAGGCAGCCCAAAACAAGTGAAATTATTCCACATCCATAAATTTTCTTCAATTGGTAGAACCCCAATTCCCTGCCTATGGTTATCCACTCTCCTCCTCTGATTGAAGAGAATAATGATATTTATAGTGGCGTTGGGGCTAAACAAGCTATACACCTCAACCAAGTGCGCAGCTCTGAAGAAGTACAATTGATGTGTTGAAGTGTGTAATTTAATGTATCTTGTACACGTTACAACAAAGTAACACAACAACGTTAATAATAGATGTACCTGAAGTCTGCATTGATCCAAATGAAATCCCAATTTCTACTATTAATGTGCATGGGACTTTAGGTAATCTAAATATTTATGTTGGTGTGTATCTCTTTGTCAGTTTATGTTAACTATCAGGGTTTACAAGACTATAAATTGTGTGATGCCCTAGAGTATGTAATAAATTTAAAGCTTGCAAGTCTAATATATTAATATTGCAATTGATTGGATGTAGGTAGGGTTTGAAGTTATATGTATAAATGTATAAATAAAATACATATATTGACAAATGTATATGTGATAGAAGAATGCAAGTATAAATATATGTATTTATATAGAAAAGACATATAACTTTAGAGGCATGCAAGACAACAAGCCTTTAAAGAGTCAAACTTTAGGTGAAGCTAATTGTTGTGGTATGTTTGTTGGGAGTTCTTTCCCAGGCGATGAAAGGTTTTTTATTTGCCACACAATGCACTAGACAAGAAAAAAGTGCATGCATATATATACACATACAATTGAATGTACATATATGTGAATGTATATATACATGTATATATAAGATCCAATTACTTATACAATTATCTACATAACATTTTGCAAATACATTTGTGTATCTGTAAATGTGTCTAAGAAATTTTATTGGACAAGAAAATTGAGAAACAGGTGAAAGAGGCTGTAAATTATGTGGTTCCTACACAAGAAAAGAGTAAGTTATTTTGAACAAATAATAGATACGTCTACAAGTATATTAAATAAACACAAGAAATGGGCAGGACACAGACCTTTTAATAATGCAAATAATTGTATAGTTAAAGGGTGCAAGGTGTTGGATATTAGATTTGTTGGAATGTGTTGTTGTCATTGATGTCAACATATTCCTGTGTTGTAATGAATTGGTTTGTTGTAGAGAGTTGTTTTGGGTGATCTATTGCAGATGTGCTGATGCAGATTAATGGGTTTTGAGATACTTATCTCTATTTGATTTAGTATGAGTTTCATGATGCTATGTGGTGATTTGGTCAAGTTATGTGATCCAATGTGATGGTTGGTTTTTTAGTATTTAGTGTTTCAAAGTTGTGGTATTTGATCCATATTTCTCTAGAATGATTATATCTTGAGTTGAATATTTTAGAGTGTTTGGGACATTCATGTGTGTCCTCTAATTGGATGGTTCATGATTTGGAACTTTGCAAGGGTATCTTTCAGTTTGTTAGTTGGTGTTCTTGAGCTCCGGTGATGTAATAATGATTCTTGGTATCCGAGTTGTTGCAATTATTGTGGTGGAATTCATGTTTCTTTTTGATGTTCTTTGGTCATGTTATATGTGTTTTGGTGGTCCACGTTGATCATGGCATGAGTTATTGATTATTTTATTAGTCTGGTGGTATTATTCATGTTATGTGACATATTTGATAGTTTAGCATGTTGCAGATGATCTTGGTGAATTATTTGGTGGTGTTGCATATTCTAGGATTTTATTTGGGTCCATGCTATGTCCTTTCCGACATTGTATTGGTCCAGTTATGGATTTATGTATCGTATGATGTAATTTTGTTATAGGTCTTATGTGTTGAGTCGACCTTAAGGTAAAGGTTGATGAATTCTATAAATAAGTGTTGTAATCATGCAAGTTCAGTATCTATGAGTGTCTGCGAGTTGTATAAGTGTATTGTATGTACGAACAAGTGAATTTATCTTTTGATGGTGGAGAAGAGAAGAGAAGTGTTATTGTATAGATAGTGTGCTTAACTAGAACTGCAATCAAGCATTTGGAGATGCTATCCTTTCAGTTCATGTAATTCAGATTGTTGTTCAATCTTTGTAAGGTACTGAGCCTTCCTCAAGATTGTATCCCTTTCTTGTTTTTGAGCAGTGAGATCTAGGCAATGTGCTTGAATGCATGTGCATTCACCATTATAATATTTACACATACTATTGTAGAGTATCATCATATTGTGGGTAGGTTTCCACCATGGTTTTTTCCTTGATCGGGTTTTCCAAGTCATAAATCCATGTGTTATGTGTGTTGTTGATGTAGTGTTTATTTTTTCTTTTTCTATTATTGATCAGATCTAAAGTTGAAGATAATTTGGTTAAGTTTGGTGAAAACTAATTCACCCACCCCCTCTCAATTTCCCTGCATTGTTGTTTCCTTGATGCCAATAATTGGTATCAGAGCTAGATCCTCTAGAACGAGCTTGACCGCTTGGGGAGATCTGGAATGGTAGATGTTATTTTCACGGAGAGTCTAATATTTGATGGAACTAATTACTCCATATTCAAGAATCGGATGGAAGTGCACTTGAATTACCTTGAATAAGATTATTGGAAGATAACAAAGAATGTATACATTGTTCCAAAGAATGGTCTTGTTACTGCAATTGAGATCAAAGATGTTGAACATAATATAAGAGCTAAGGAAGCATTGTTGAGTGCCCTAAATGATATTGAGATGACTAATGTGATGGGATTGCAGACTACGCATGAGATTTGGGAGAAGCTTGAAACCTTGTATGAGGGAGATAAACATGTGAAATTTGCTAAATTGTAGAGCTTGAAAGGAAAGTATGAGATGCTAAAGAAGGGAGAAAATGTGAATATTTCATCCTTTGTGGCTAAAGTGAATGATATTGTTTTGAACATCAGATGTGCTATTGGAGTCCTTGAAGAAGATGAGATTGTGGATAAAGTGTTGAGATCTTTTCCTCCTTATAAACACAAAGTTTCTCCTATTGATGAGATTCAGACCGTGACAACAGTGACAAGAGATACACTGGTTGGTAAGCTTGCTGCTTTTGAATTGAGAGAACTTGGTGAATCACATGACAAAAATGAGATTGCATTTAAAGCTACTGTATCCAAGAAGCAGAAGTATGATCTAGGAGAAAGTTCAACTAGGGTTTCCATATATGAAAGAGAAATGAGAGAGATGGAATAATAGGAAAGAGAATTGGAAGATCTTGAAGCGCTCATTGCTAGAAGATTGCCCAAGGGAACTGATAAGTATGAAGGGAAGTTACTTTTGAAATGTTTTTCATGCAATAAGATTGGTCATTTTGCTTCTCGGTGTCTTGAAAGAGCTAAAAGTTTGTCAAAGTATGATAAGCCTTACAAGCTTAACCGGAAGGATAGAGATCAGAAGAAATGTTATTATGCTACTGATGAAGGTGTGACAGATGAAGGGTCAGAGAAAGGGAATTTAGAAGATGAATTTGTGTTCATTTCTATCAAGGAAGATGATCTGGTATCTGTTGATTCTACAAGCTATATTGTTGAAGAGAAATATTTGGCTACTAAAATTGATGAGAAAGATGAATGGGTGATTGACAGTGGTTGTTCACATCACATGATAGGTGATAGAGGTAAATTTGTGAATATGGATAAGTATGGTGGCGATGTAGTAAGATTTGGAGATAACAAAGCTTGTGTAATCCATGGTAGAGGTTCTATTTCTCTTAATGGTAAGCATAATACTAATTATTTTTTATATATTGAAAGTTTGAAGCATAATATTTTGAGTGTTGGACATATTAATGCAGGAGCATCGGTCTAGTTCTTACCGATTGAGCAGTTTTTAGTGCAATTGTTTGAGATCATGGCATTTCTTCATGTTTGAGAGTTTAGTGTTGTGGATTTGGATTTATTCCCTTGTGTTCACGATCTTTATCGTATTCGAGTTTCATAGCATTTGGCTTTGTTTCTAGTGAGATGTGGATTCTGGTATTGGCCTGGTTGGTATGTTCTTACTGGTTAGTCTAGTAGTATGTTGAGCAAAGTTGGATAAGGTTGCGGTTGACCTCCATGACTTGCGGACCATTTGTGATGTTGCTTTGGGCCTTGGCCAGTATTCCTGGAGGTCCACACATCATTTTATGTTTTTGTGTTTGTTCTTAGTGATTCGAGTCGACTTGTTACTGTTGCACATTTCATGAACCAGTTGGTCTTTGGGATGACTTGATTAAGTTTTAATTATTTGTGGATGGTATATATGGAAGCTGGTGAATCATTTGAGGAGATAGAAATTAGAAGATAGAAGACTTTTTTTTGAGACTATGCGAAGATATAGATCTGGCAGGATTCTGATCCGGTTGGACTGAGGCTTGAAGGCTGAGGTCTAGATTAGGGTGGAACCAACAGACTATTTTAGAAGGTCGATCTGATATGTGGATGATCTGCAGAACTTGTAATTGTGTTGTAAGAATTATTTTTATCCTGGACTGGGACCTAGCATGTGCCATGTGTAATTCTTCATATTGTAATAAGGATTGTTTGTATTGTTTACCACTTATGTGTTCTATGTTGTTACCGATTGTTCTTTATGTTGTTTTTGGCATCTTATTACTAGTTACTGATATGTTTTGCATGTTTTATGTATTAAGCTGCAAGGTTGGGTTGTCCTTCATTGGATCTCTTTGCCTTGACTGCATCAAATAGTATCAAAGCTAGTTTGTGATCCTACTATTGGAGGAAGACACAGTTTTGCACCGATTGGTTGGAGAGGAAGTTGAGGCAACTTGTGGACTTGTTCAGATCACCAAATGTGAGGCAGAGAAATGTTTGCAGGTAGACCACCGATCCTAGAGCTTGAGCTTGAGGCAGTTAGTTGATGGAGACTTGAACAGATCATCGACTGAGGTAGGTCATAGTTTTGATCGGTAGATCGTTGTGGAGAGGCAACCAAAAGTTGTAGACTGATTGTCAAACCCCCTAAGGAAGTTGAAAGTACCTACTGATAGATCATCAAACCAGACTAAGTGAAGGGACTCACTTTTCAATTAACCCCGAGAGTTTGATGTAGGAGCACCGGTCTAGTTCTTACTGGTTGAGCAATTTTTCAGTGAAATTGTTTGACATCGTGACATTTCTTCATGTTTGAGAGTTTAGAATTGTGGATTTGGATTTATTCCCTTGTGTTTGTGGTCTTTATTGTGTTTGAGTTTCATAGCATTTGGCTTTGTTTCTAGTGAGATGTAGATTCTGGTATTGGCCCGATTGGTATGTTCTTACTAGTTAGCCTGGCAGTGTGTTGAGTGAAGTAGGATCGGGTTGCGATTGACCTTTGTGACTTGTGGATCATTGGTGATGTTGCTTTGGGCCTTGGCCGGTATTCCTGGAGGTCCACGCATCATTTTTTTTTTGTTCTTAGTGATTTGAGCCAACTTGTTACCATTGCATGTTTCATGAACCGATTGGTCTTTGGGTTGACTTGATTAAGTTGTAATTATTTGTGGACAGTATATGGGGAAGTTGGTGAATCATTTGAGGAGATAGAAGACTTTTTTTTAAGATCGTGTGAAGATGTAGATCCGGTAGGATTTTGATCTGGTTGGACTGAGGCTGGAAGGCTGAGGTTCGAATTAGGGTGGAACCGACAGATTGTTTCCGGAGGCTAATCTGATATGTGGATGATCTATGGATCTTGTAATTGTGTTGTAACCATTATTTGTATCCTGGACTGTGATCCAACATGTGGCATGTGTAATTATTCATATTGTAATAAGGATTGTTTGTATTGTTTACCAGTTATGTGTTTTGTGTTGTTACCGATTGTTCTTTTTATTGTTTATGGCACCCTGTTACTGGTTATCAATATGTTTTGCATGGTTTATATGTTAAGCTGCAAGGATGGGTTGTCCTTGATTGGATCTCCTTGCCTTGACTGTGTCACATATGGTGGATAATGGATATGATTTACAATTCAAGAATGGGAAATTTAAGATCTTGAATAGCTCTGGTATAGAGATTGCATCAGGTGCTAAAAATAAAGGTAATATCTTTCATTTGAATGTTGGTTGTTGGTTGTGGCATAGAAGGATGTGTCATGTTAACTTTGACTACATGATTAAGATTAGTTCTACTCAAGCTATTAGAGATCTACCTAGGTGAATCCTACTAATCTGGTATCTAAAGAATGTCAATTGGGAAAGCAAACAAGAATTTCATTCAATAGAAAACTGTATACTATTGGCAATTTTGATGTTTGATGCTGTGATTGCCATTGATGGTCACACACTTGTCTTGAGATCATTTTGTTTGTATGAGTTAAAGCTCAACCGATATTTGTTCCAATCAGTATCATGTATTATAGTCTTTAGACTATCAGTGTTTTGCAGGAAGTGTTCACCGGTCTTAAGCAGCATAAAGACCCCAACCGGTTTGCGGATCTCAAGAAGTATGAAGAAGAGAAGTGGCACAACACATTTTTCTAGTCTTCATTTTGTATGAACCGGTAATACTCTATGATGAGTTACCACCCACTAATTGTTTAGCAGTGCCGACATTTTAACGATGCTTTTTGTGGCATGTTCCCAAAAGTGTCTAGATACATTGAACCTAGGAAAATGTATTGCAATCCTATTGGACCGACATGAAATCAGATTCCTTTATAAGGACATCATGTCTAGGGTTTTAGGTTGTTGTTAAGGTTGATATTGTTGCTAGGGTTTAAGGTGGTTGAGGAGTTAGAGAGAGTTTGAATGTGTAGAAGACTGAACTAATGCTGGAAAGCATTAGGAACGAGCTATCAAGGATCTAACCAAGCAATATGTGCTATTAGCTAGATCACCCACTTGTTGATTACTAACATCTTCGACAAGTCTGTAGCCCTTAACCGGGTAGGCCCAAAAGCCTTTTGTAAATCCTCTAACAAGGTGGTTCATATCTGTGGATCTAAAATCCTCTAGCAAGGTAGTCTTTAATCAGACTTATCTCCTAACAGAGATTGAGATTCCTAATAGGATCTGTTATGGTAAAGAACATTGTAAGACCTTAATCGGTCTAACCTCTGGTCTGGTTCCTATTCTATAGATAGTTACTTGTGAGTTCCATCTCACCATGGTTTTTCCCATTTGGGTTTCTACATCAAAATCCCTTGTGTTATGGTGTTTGTGCTTCTATGGGTAAATGCACTGTTTGCTATTTGGTTTGCATGTGTGCTAACTAGTTTGTCTGCTAAACTATTTGACTGGTTTATTGTTAGTCTAGAAAAGTGTTTAAGTGCAAAGAATTTTGGCATACTAATTCACCCCCCCTCTTAGTATTCATCAATTGGTATCAGAGCCTACCTTTCTATAAGTTTAACAACTTGGAAAGAGATATGGGGGAATACACATTGAGGGAACTTATTCATCAGCTCACTTAGTCTAAGCAAGCCTATGATGAACTTATGGTAAAATATAAGGCCTCTCAGGCAAAAAGGAGAGAACATGTTGAGAAACAGATGGAACTATCTGAAAATAGTTCTTCTGATGAAGCAGATATGGAAGCCCTAATTCAAGAAGTAGAAAAGCTGAATGAATCAAAATCCAACCTGAGAAAGGAGTTGGAAGGGCTGACTATCTAAATGTGTCAAGAGCTTGAGACCCAGAGGAAGGCTGAAGATCTGGTAAAGGACAAAGATCATGAGATATCCAAGTTGAAGCAAGAGATCAATGCCCTAACTACTCAACTCCATGTGAGCAAAGTGGAAAAGGAATACATGCAAGGAGAACTGAACATTGCCATCTCTGAGAATGAAAACCCGATGGAAACAAATGCTGCTATTTCCAAAGAACTCTCTGAGTCAAAGGAAATACTTGCTAAGTTCAACAAGAGTACTATCAAGCTAGAGCAAAAGCTTGAATCTACCAAACCTATCAAGAATACTAATGGACTTGGTTATTCTGGTCATGAGGAAGGTGAGACCTCTGGTACAAATGCTGAAGCATCAAAGAAGCAATCGACATTCAAAGGTAAAGGTAAGCAAAACTTCAAACCTGTTTGCTTTAACTGTCTTAAAGAAGGACATACTGCCAATGTGTGTAGGAGTAAGGCTTACAATAATTTTCCTTATTTTCTAAATGATAAGCCTAGACCCAATAGATTCAATGGTAACTGTTATGCATGCAACAAGTTTGGGCATAAAGCATTTGAATGCAGGACTGTCATGCACAACATCGGAAGGTATCCTTAGAGGAATCAAGGAGTTGGTCTAGAATCTTCTGTGAACCAGAATCCCAACTGATTTAGAAACTATAATCATCAGTCAGATAGTGATGGCTATCAAGCGGCAACCAGATGGAGGGAAAACTATTGGATTTGTCATGGTCATGGTCACACTGCTGCAACATGCAAGAGGAAGAATGGAAACATGAATAATGGACCTTGGAGAGCACCTGGATTAGTTTGCTATCACTGCAACAAACCGGGTCATATTGCCAGATTCTATAGAAGTAGAAAGAACATATCTGATGATATACTAGTCACTTTGAAAGGAAAGATTGATATTGACACTGTTCAATCAGATATGAACAAAACTTGGAAGAAGAAACTAGCAGTGTTACAAGAAGAACCAGTTTCTGCACCTAGTGTGGAAATATCAGAACTGGAAAACTGAGCATTAGAAAAGCTTAGGGGGAGCAATCAGCAAAATGTTTTGAACCCCTAGTTTACACCGGTAAAATACCTTAACCGGTGTGTGATACCTATCTTGTGGCAGAAGACCAGAAATGGTAAAAGGCAAATTAGGGTTTATGCCCTAATAGTGGAGCATTAATTGCGATAGGTGAGGAACCTGTTTAAAAGGAATTTTGAAATCATTTCTCACTTATCATTTTTCAAAGCGAAGAAGGTTTTCAAAGTGCAGAGTGATGAGAAAGTGATTTGTGCTACGATTCAGAGAAAGTTGGAAACCTTGAAGGAGATTCAAAAAGAAAATTGCAAGTGGTCAAGAGAAGAACACAAAGCGATGATTGTGCAACCGAAGAAGTGTAAAGTGAAGAGGAATTTGCAAAGCCCTAAATTCTCATGTTTCGAAAGGTATTTCTCGAGCTTTCTATTTTATCATGGCTTCCACATCTCATGATAGTTCTAGTGCAACTATCAACTCTATGGATTTCATTCAAAGAAAATTGAAATATAATGCTTTGTCACAAGTACCGGCTGGGGTTATAGTAGAAGAAGGGATCTCAGATTATATAGATTGTAAGATTGAAGACCTAGGGTCCTTAGCAATCCATTCACAGCTAGGTTTATTTTGTGGAAAAGATAAGAAGATAAAACTGGAGTATAGCATTTTGGAGAAGAAGAAACTTCACAATGCGGTCTACTTCCTAGAGGATTTCACAGATGACCATATTAGGATCATCCTGAGCAGAGTTCATGGTGACAAGATGTACCTGGAGAGAATGCATGATATCACTCCTCAAGCTATTCATGCCATCACCGGTTTCTGCAATACAGGGGAAGTGCTAGCCCTAAGGAAGGTCAACAAAATGGAGATGTCCAAGCTCACTGGTTCAGTGAGCGACTCATGAGGAATGACTGTTAATTACATCAAGGATGACCTCGTGAAATATGCGTGCATGGTAATTGGATACCAGATGTTCTCAGCTAGTAGAATTAACTCTGTATCTACTGCAGCGATAAATGCCGCTTACCGAATGATTAAGGAAGATGCATCATTCGACCTCTGCACCGGTATGCAAAGGCAACTCCTATTGAATCTGAAATCAATCAAACAGGATAATGCATTGAAGTTCAAGTTTGGTCAGCTACTGGTTGGATTATTCTTTTATTTCCAAGGTTACTTCCCAGGAGTGGGAGACATTCAGTGGTCTGCGAACCAACCGGTTACCAAACAGATCAAAGAAAGTCTGCAAACAGTCAGAACTGGCTACCCTGATGTTCTAAATAGGTACTTTGATGAGTTCAGAGGCAAGATGAGCCTAAGGATGAAGATATCCAGTGACGTAGTCAAGAGGTATGAAGATGATATCTTCTTTATCATCAATTTTGATCAATGCATAATGGAGGCCATTGAGCCTAGACAGGAAGAAGTGGAGCCTATGGGCTATGAGGTGATGTATGATATGTTGGATGGGTATGCATCTACCCTAATTGCCTCACCCCTAGATCCCAAGGTAAAAAAAACTGGCACCTATCTGGAAAGGGTTGTACTGATTGTAGAATCCCCTACAAAGAAAGGAAAGGCAATGCCTTCTACATTTGCATTGGTAAGGACAGCCAGTCCCAAAGTGACCAAGCAGTCACCTGTGAAGAAGAAACCAGTATCGGCACCTGCCAAAGTCTTCGAGAGGAAGAGAAAGACAAGGAATGCCTCATCAGACTCAGAAGAAACTGTGTCCAAGGAAAAACCTAAGAAGACAAGACAAGCAAAGAAAAAGACAAAGAATGAACCAGCATCATTGGCACTAGTAAATATTGACATCTCCTCCTACAAACCTTTGACACATTGTCAAAGAACCATAAAAAATATTAGGAGAAAACTGTTGAATGATTTAATTTATTGTTTTGATGATTTCAAAGATGATGAAAAAGAAGCTGTTGAAAATGAAATCATTAAATATTTATGTGCTAATGACCAGTCGCCCTTAGGAATTAGATTTGAGACACCAGATTCTTTGTATAAGTCCCTAGATAATAAATGGCACATTGGCATAGAGAAAGAACAAGAAATGAGGGAGAAATTTTTTGCTCAATACTTTCCTAACCTATCCAATTCAGAGTTATTTGATATCATCAACCAAAATAAAGGACTCTTCTTTACCAGAAGAAGAAGACTCTAGTTGTTAGAAGGAAGAATAGATGATGTGGAAAAAGACACTCATCTGCATATGACAACATCAGTTCATATGCATAAAGCACTTCAAGATAGAAAGAAGGTTGAACAAGAATCGACAGTGACAAAACTAGATGAAGTGTTCGATGATGAAGGAAATCCGGTTGTTGAACCTATCAACACTATGGATGTTGATGCTCTGGATGGAGAGCATGTTGTTCAGGGAACCCCAGCGGAAGCAATAGGATAGGAGAAGCAGGTAGAACAGGTAGATAAGAAAAAGGAAACTGAGGACAAATAGGAGGAAGCAAAGAAGCAAGCGGAGAAGAAGAGAGAAGAAGAGGAAAAGAAGAAGGATGAAGAAGATAAGAAGAAGAAGGAAGAAGAGGAGAAGAAGAAGAAGAAAGATGAAGAGGAGAAGGAGAAGGATGAATAGGAGAAAAAGAAGCAAGATGATGAAGAGAAGAAAAGGAAAGAGGAGGAAAAGAGAAAAGAGGATGAAGAGAAAAAGAAATAGGAAGATGCAAGGAAGAAGAAAGAGGAAGAGGATGAGAAGAAGAGAAAGGAAGAAGAGAAGCGAAAGGAAGAAGAAAAGAAGAAGGAAGAGGAAGATAAGGTAGAGGAGAAGAGGAAGGAAGCAACGAAGAAGAAGGCAAAGGAGGATAAGGAAGAGGAAAAGAGAAAAGAAGCGGAAAAGAAGAAGGTAGAGGAGGACAAGAAAGCAGAAGTGACAAAGAGTACACAGATGGAGACTCCAAAGGCAACTGGTAGTCTAGCCAAACTGGCTGACCTCACCAGTCCAATTGACCTCCAGTCTACAAGTGAAATAGAGTTGTTGCAGAACATTAAGATTGCTAAAGATTGCCTTGAAGCAATAAGGAGGAAGAATGAGGAAGATGTGATCCAAGCTGTGGTGGACACTCTCACTAGTTTGTTACCCAGCACAAACCTTCCTAGCACTGACTCATGATTGGCCCAATTGAAGCTCCTATGCACAGTAGTGGATGATCAAGTGCAGAGCTTAGAGGAAGTAGTAGAGGAAAATGCAAAGAAAGAGCATCAAAAGGCTCTCAATATTGCTCTGGTGAAGAAGCTTAATGAACTTCGGTCTGAACTGCAAAAAGAACGGAAGGATATAAGGAATGCTCTAGATGAGGGGAATCTTCTACTCAACAAGATTTACCAACCCCATCTGTTATGTGACAATGTGCTCGCATAGAAGCAAAAGATTCAATCTGATTTACAGTCATACATGAGCATGTTCAAGCTGTCATATGACTCCTTTATAGCTTATGGGCAAACCGTTCACCAGTTTCATATCCAGTCTACTAAAATAGAGCATGAGATCAGCACCCAGTCACGAGATTTGCAGGAGCTATAGCTGGTTCTATTCCCACATCTGCAAATACTTCAAAAGTGCTATCTTAATTTGGATGCCTTAACAATGACACAGGAGATGAGCACAATAGATGCCATGGAAGAATAGGTCTCCCAGATGCAGACAGAGAAAGAAGTAGCCACCTCCCTACTTGAGTCCTGATCTTTATCTATGAAACAATTCTTGCAGGACTTTAAATCTATTTTTGACAAGTTTTACTCTTTATTGTCATAAAGTCTTATTTCTTTAATACCAAATGAAAACAGGGTTTATTCAGCTGTACTTTGTCATTGTTGTCAAAGGGGGAGAAGTATTTTGGTATTTAAAATTTTGATGTATGCTATGTATATCTCTATAAGATGTACACTATGCATATCTCTATAAGCAAATAGTTATACATTGTTTTATTTGCAAAAGGGATAGTGTATATGCTTAGGGGGAGTAATTTTGTTTATGGCATAATTTTGTTGTAAAACACTTAGATGTCAAAATTTTCCTAAGTGTTGCCATCAATGCCAAAGGGGGAGATTGTTGGCAATTTTGATGTCTGATGCAATGATTATCATTGATGGTCACACACTTGTCTTGAGATCATTTTGTTTGTATGAGTTAAAGCTCAATCGATATTTGTTCCAACCGGTATCATGTATTATAGTCTTTAGACTATTGGTGTTCTGCAGGAAGTGTTCACCGGTCTTAAGCAACATAAATACCCCAAGCGGTTCGCAGATCTCAAGTGGTACAAAGAAGAGAAGCGGCACGACATATTTTTCCAATCTTCATTTTGTATGAACCAGTAATACTCTATGATGAGTTACCAACCAACATTTTGTGATGAGTTACCATCCACCAATTGTTTAGTGGTGCCGACACTTTAACGGTGTTTTTTGTGTCGTGTTACCAAAAGTGTCTAGATACATTGAACCTAGGAAAATGTATTGTAATCCTATTGGACCGACATGAAATCAGATTCCTTTATAAGGACATCATGTCTAGGGTTTTCGGTTGTTGTTATGGTTGATATTATTGCTAGGGTTTAAGGTGGTTGAGGAGTTAGAGAGAGTTTGAATGTGTAGAAGACTGAACTAATGCTGGAAAGCATTAGGAATGAGCTATCAAGGATCTAACCAAGCAATACATGCTATTAGCTAGATCACCCACTTGTTGATTACTCACATCTTCGACAAGTCTGTAGCCCTTAACCGGGTAGGCCCAAAAGCCTTTTGTAAATCCTCTAACAAGGTGATTCACATATGTGGATCTAAAATCCTCTAGCAAGGTAGTCTTTAATCAAACTTATCTCCTAACAGATATTGAGATTCCTAATAGGATCTATTTTGGTAAAGAACATTGTAAGACCTTAACTGGTCTGACCTTGACCAGTCTGGTTCCTATTCTGCAGATAGTTACTTGTGAGTTCCATCTCACTATGGTTTTTCCCATTTGGGTTTCCACGTCAAAATCCCTTGAGTTATGGTGTTTGTGCTTCTGTGGGTAAATGTATTTTTTGCTATTTGGTTTGCATGTGTGCTAATCGGTTTGTCTGCTAAACTATTTTACCGGTTTATTGTTAGTCTACCAAAGTGTTTAAGTGCAAAGATTTTTGGCATACTAATTCACCCCCACTCTTAGTATTCATCATATACATCTAATGGATTATTCAATATTGTGCATATTGATTTATGTATACCTTCTAGGGTGAGAAGCTTGCAGGGAGATATATACTTTATGTTTCTTATTGATGATTATTCTAGGATGATGTGGGTCACTTTTCTAAGGGAGAAATCTGAAGTACTAGAGAAATTCAAAATATTTAAAGCTAGAGTGGAGACAGAGATAGGTTTGAAGCTGAAGTGTTTGAGTTCTAACAGAGGAGGAGAATTTACCTCAGGTGAGTTTAGTTCTTTTTGTGAAGATCATGGAATCATAAGATAATTATCTTCTCTAAGAACACCCCAGCAGAATGGAGTTGTTGAAAGAAAGAACATAACTATTTTTGATGCTGCTAGAATTATGATGATTAAAGGAAATATTTCACATATCTATTGGAAAGAAGTTGTTAGCATTGTTGTATACACATTCAACCGAGTGCATATAAAAGTTGATTCCGATAAAACTCCTTATGAGCTATGGTTTGTTCATGTTCCTACAGTTAGATATTTCATTGACAGATGAAGATGACATCGTATACAGATTGAAGAAAGCATTATATGGACTTAAACAAGCCCCTAGATCTTGGTATGCTATATTAGACAGGTATTTGATGAAGTTGGGATTTTGTAAAGGTACTACTAACAGTAATTTGTGTTGGTATTTGCATGAGGATTGCATTAATGATATATTATGTTGTCATTGATGTCAATTAACCAGTAATATTATTGCCGATATTGTTGTTATTGTTGATATTGTCTTGTAACTGGTAGGAAGATCTTTGTGAAGGATATTGTAAACCGATATGTAAGTTTTGTGAGTTAAACTGGTAACCGATGTAAAAGGTTAAACCTTATCTATGTAATGTAACTGGTAAACCCTACCAGTTGTTTTTTGTTAAACCCTAACCGATCAAGTTTATTGGTTATGTTGGTTTATGATTTGATGTTCAATGGCAATGATAGTGACACGTATGGTCACTGTATGAAGACAAGTTCAAATTGTTTTGGTGGATTCTGTTTGTCTATTGAAGGAGAAAAGTGCATTTCATCTAATGCAAAGCGCATGATGAGTTACTAAGCTCGATGAAGCAGTAATCAAGGAGTGGTTAAGGTTTTCTTGATTGATGTGCAAAGATTGCTATGAAATCTAATGGTCATAACTGACTTGTTTGTAATCTCGATGAGAGAATTAGGTTTTGGTTGTGTTACCGACCTAATTGATTTATTTATAAGGTTGATAATGTTGTCCAATTGAAAGTGTTGGCAATAGTTGGCAGAAACTAGTTGAGTGTGTGGTTGCCAAACTAGAGAATAAGTCTACAGTTTGAGTAAAGGCAAGTAGGAGATTAAAAGGATCTGATCAAGAAAATGTAGTGCTATTCAGAAAGATCAAGCAACTCCTATTGTTTTCTAACAATTATAGCAGAATTGAAATCCCCTAACCAGGTAAGCTCTAACAAGCTTGGTTACTTATTAAATCCTCTAACAAAGTAGTCCATTAGATTGGATTTTCAAATCCTCTACTAAGATTACTCCTTATAGGGTACTTGCTTCTAACAAGGTATTTGTAGTTAATCCCTTAACCGGGTGATTCCTAATAGGATCAGTTCTTAACATGACTTTTGTAAAAGATTTAATAGGCTTGGCTCCTAATAGGGCAAACTTCAGAAGAGTTCAGATATTATCTTGTGATTCCCATCTCACCGTGGTTTTTACCTATTTGGGTTTCCACGTCAAAAATACTTGTGTCATGTGGTGAATGTTTTTGTGGTTATGATCTTATGGTTGATTTGATTAGCTACTTAACTATTTCTCATAAGGCATGATAATCGGAAGCATTCAGAAATGAAGTGTGTTGACATATGGTAAAGCATTTGGATATTTACTAGTTTAATGTTGTTTACTGTTAAGTTGTTGTAACAGTCAACCAGTTTTATTATGAGTATTTATCATGATAGTGGTATTTCATTGATAAGTTTACTTTATGAGATTGAGATTGAGTTTGGGAAAGTTTGTATTAGTTTTTCTTTTTACTAATTCACCCCCCCTCTCAGTAATCTACTGGATACTTATTCTTTCATCATACCATCAATTGGTATCAGAGCATCTCAAGTCCTCTAAGTTCTAAGCTTAACAACTTGAGGAAAATATCTGCTAGATCATGATGAAGAAGGAAGGTCCAAAGTTCAATAGAGAAAAATATAGGATATGGAGTGACACAATGAAAATTTATATCAAGAGTCTGGGAAGTCAGTATTGGGATCATTTAGATACTACGTATATTACACCTACTAGAACTCTGACTAATGATCAGAAGAAAGAGCAACAAGAAAATCATCAAGCATTAGAGGCTATTATCAGTTCTTTGTCTGATGTTGAATATGTAGATGTTCATGGTCTTGAAACTGCATATGAGGTATGGATAAAACTTGAAGAGATTTATAGTGGTGATGAACATGTTAAGATTACTAAAGAGGAGAGTCTAAGAGGAAAGTTTGATGACATGCGGATGTCTGAAGGTGAGAATATCTAGCAGTATGGTCAAAGGATAAAAGAGACAATTGGTGAAATTAAGAGTGGAGGAGAGAAAGTGGAAGATGTCATAGTAATTAGTAAGGTACTAAGAACCCTACTACCAGTCTATGCTATTAAAGTTGCATCTATTCAGGAGATGAAGTCCATTCACAAAACCAAGGTAACTCTTGACTCCATCATTGGCAAGCTTACTACTTTTTAATTAAACAGTTATGATGGTAGTGTGTAGAAATATGAGTCTGCATTTAGAGCTTTTGTTTCTAACCCATCTATGAGAAAAATTAGAGATACTAGTCATGGTTATGAATCTAGATCTAGCAAATATGTTGATGATGAAGACATTTTAGTGGAGCTTGAAGCATTGTTGGCAAAGTGGTTGCCTAGAGGCACTAGTAAATATAGAGGTAAATTACCTTTAAAATGTTTTGAATGCAACAAGATTGGTCACATTGCAGCTAATTGTCCTAATAGTGATAAGGAACACAAGAGAGATAAATTCAAGAAGTATAAGGGTAAAGGCAAGAGAGATTCTCTTATTACTATTGATAGTGGTATCACTGATGAAGAATTTGATGGTGATGCTAGTGAAGATATTATGTTTGTAGTTATTAAGGAAGAGATATCAGACCAGAGGGCATTAGTGTCCAGGATGGATAACTCTGATGATTGGATCATTGATAGTGGTTGTTCACATTATATGACCAGTGATCGGAGCAAATTTCTTTCCTTAAAGGAATTTGATGGTGGTGTTGTTAGATTTGGCAATGACTCACCCTGCATGGTTAAAGGTAAGGGAGTTATTTCTATTATTGGGAAGAGTAGTGCAGATGATGTCTATTGGGTTGAAGGTCTAAATCATAGTCTTTTGAGTGTAGCACAACTCAATGACAAAGGATACCTTCTGGAGTTTAAAAATGGTATGTGCAAAATATTTGAGAACAAAGGTGAATTGATTGCAATCGGGAAGCAAACTAAATGTAACCTATTTCATCTTAATTCTAAAGTTAGCAACTATTTTATTGCAAAAATAGATGATAGCTGGCTTTGGCATAGGATATTTTGTCATATAAACTTTGATAAAATTGTTAAAGTGAGTAAGTCCAATACACTGAGAGGTTTGCCTCAGTTAGAGAAACTGGTTAATGCTCTTTGCAAAGAATGTCAGTTAGGAAATATGACTTCTTCAACTTTCAAGAGAAAATCCTTTTCAGTGGAGAACTTTTTAGATTTGGTTCATATAGATCTTTGTGGACCAATAAGAACAAAAATCATTCAAGGTGATAGATATTGTATGATACGCACTGAAGATTGCTCAAGGATGATGTGGGTTACATTCTTGAAGGATAAGACTGAAGCTTTTGGTAAGTTCATGGCATTCAGAGCCTTAGCTAAGAAAGAGAGCAGTAAGAAGATAAAATGTTTGAGGATAGATCAAGGTGGTGAATTTACTTCTGAGGAATTCACTAGGTACTATGAAGAGAATGGTATCAAACAACAACTTTCTGCACCAAGGACACCACAACAAAATGGTATCACAGAGAGAAACAACTAGTTAGTTGCTGATGCTGCTAGGAAAATGTTGATACAAGGAGGTGTAGCAAAAACCTTTTGGGGAGAATTTGTCAGCACAATTGTCTACACAATGAACCAGGTTCTGGTAAAGAGAGGTAAGGAAAAGACTCCTTATGAATATGGGTATGGAAGATCATCTAATGTTAGCTATTTTAAGATATTTGGAAGAAAATGTTTTATTAAGAGAGGTGATTACATGAGCAAATTTGAGGCTAAAAATGATGAAGGTATATTTCTTGTTTATTCCACCAAGAGTAAGGCCTACAAATGTTTTAACAAACAGACATAGAGAATTATTGAGAGTGCTGATGTTCGAGTGGATGAATTTCCTAAAGTTTCAAAAGGAACCAGTTCAGAGAAAAAGGATGAAGATCCTTGCATTTTAATTTTGGAACTAGAAACTGTGAAATCTAAAACCGGCAAAGCAAATTCTGATGCACCAGTCTAACCAGAACAAATAAATTTAGAAGAAGACTATGATAATGAAGAAGTTGAACCTGAAGATAATGATCATATTATAACTAGATATGTGAGACTAAATCACAATCCTGAACAGATTATTGGGGATAAGGATGTTGGAGTACTAACCAGAAGAAGAATCAGAGAAAATTCTTGTATGATCTTCACCATTGAACCAAGAATTGCTAAGGAGGCATTTGGTGATGATCATGGGGTTAAAGCCATGAAGGAGGAATTGGATCAAATTGAGAAGAACAACACTTGGACCCTAGTACCTCGACTGGTAAATAAAAATGTTATAGGTACTAAATGGGTATACAGGAACAAGTTGAATGAAGATGGTGTTGTAGTTCGCAACAACACAAGATTGGTTTGCAAGGGTTATCCACAAGAAGAAGGAGAAGATTATGGCGAAACTTTTGCACTAGTAGCAAGACTGGAAGGTGTCAAAACTTTACTTGCATTTGCAGCCCATAAGAAGTTTAAGGTATATTTAATGGATGCTAAGTCTACATTTTTGAATGGGATATTGGAAGAAGAGGTATACATAGAGCAGCTAGATGGTTATGCTTTGACTGATGAGAAAGACATGGTATGCAGATTGCATAAAGCTTTATATGGATTAAAGTGGGAACCTAGAGCATGGTATGAAAGGCTTCATACACATCTAATGAAGATAGACTTTCTTAGAACCAGTGATGATAGTAACATATATCTCAAGTCCGAAGGAGATGAAATACTAGTCAGTGAAGTATTTGTTAATGGTATCATATTTGGAGGTAATGATGTCAAGAGAAACAGTTTTGTAGATGAAATGAAAAATGAGTTTGAAATGTCTTTAGTAGGGGAAAGAAAAAATTTCATAGGCTTGCAGATACAACAAATGAAGAATGGTATTTTCATTACACAGTCTAAGTATGTGAAAGAGTTTTTGAAGACATTTGGCATGAGTGACTGTAAACCAGTTGGGACACCAATGGTTACAGGTTGTAAGTTGTCCAAGGAAGATTAATCTAATTCTATTTATGAGAAGGACTACATGTCAATGATTGGAAAATTGCACTATGTTGTTCACAGCAAACCGGACATAACCCATGTGGTTGGCATAGTTGCTAGATTCCAGAAGAATCCTAAGGAAACACATCTTATAGCAACCAAGAGAATTTTTAGATACCTGAAAGGTACTATTGACTATGGATTATGGTATCCATATGGAGGAAACTTTGATTTGAAGGTATACACAGATGTTGATTGGGCAGGAAATGTTGATGAACGAAAAAGCACAACCGGTGGACAATTTTTTCTTGGAAGAAGGCTTGTTTCATGGAGTAGTCAAAAGTAGAGTTGTACTTCACAATCTACTACTAAAGTTGAGTATGTTGAAGCTTGTATGAATTGCGCATAGTCTATTTAGATGAGGCACATTTTGGAAGGTTTTAAGATGAATATTTCAAAACCTATAAAGATTTTATGTGATAATACAAGTGCCATAAATATTTCCAAGAATCCTGTTTTGCATGCATGAACCAAGCATATTGAATTGAAGTATCTTATCTTGAGGGAAAAAGTTCAGAGAAAAGATGTCATCTTAGAGCATGTTTCTACCAAGGAGAAGCTTGTAGATATTATTACTAAACCTCTATGTAAGACTACATTTGATTATCTTAGAATTAAACTAGGGTTTGTACCTCTTCATGAGGTTAGTTGAGCATGATGTTGATTGCATCAGTCCCTAAATCACTTGCAAAATTTTACAAGGATTGGTGTAGTAGTGGATGTATTCCACAGGGGGAGCATCAAGTTGTAGTATGTTGTTGATGCATAGTGACATTTGACATTACATGTTTTACTTTCAATTTGGCATTGTTGTCAAAGGGAGAGAAGAATTATGTGATTATGGGAAGGAAAACTAGTAACAGGCTGAACTTAGAGAAGACATGCCAAATAATTGGTAATCTAAACTAGGATTCCTATTCACAATCACAACAACAATAAATGGTATTGATATTTGTATTGTCATCAATGCCAAAGGGGGAGGTTGTTGGTATTTGCATGAAGATTGCATTAATGATATGTTATGTTGTCATTGATGTCAATTAACTGGTAATGTTATTGCTGATATTGTTCCTATTGTTGATATTGTCTTGTAACCAGTAGGAAGAGCTTTGTGAAGGATATTATAAACTAGTATGTAAGTTTTGTGAGTTAAACCGGTAACCAATGTAAAAGGTTAAACCTTATCTATGTAATGTAACTGGTAAACCCTACCAGTTATTTTTTGTTAAACCCTAACCGATCAAGTTTATTGGTTATGTTGGTTTATGATCTGATGTTGAGCGGTAATGATGGTGACACGTATGGTCATTGTATGAAGACAAGTTCAAATTTTTTTGGCATGTTTGTTTGTGTAGGGAAGGAGAAAAGTGTATTACATCTAATGCAAAGTGCATGATGAGTTACTGAGATCGATGAATTGGTAATCAAGGAGCAATTCAGGTTTTCTTGATTGATGTGGAGAGATTGCTATGAAATCCAACCGTCATACTTGAACTGACTTGTTTGTAATCTCAATGAGAGAATTAGGTTTTTGTTGTGTTACCAACCTAATTGATTTATTTATAAGGTCGATGTTGTTGTCCAGTTGAAAGTGTTGGCAAGAGTTGGCATAAATTAGTTGAGTGTGTGGTTGCCAAACTGGAGAATGAGTCTGCTGTTTGAGTAAAGGTAGATAGGAGCTTAAAAGGATGTGATCAAGCAAATGTAGTGCTATTCAGACAGACAAGAAACTCCTATTGTTTTCTAACAATTACTGTAGAATTGAAATCCCCTAACCGGGTAAGCTCTAACAAGCTTGGTTACTTATTAAATCCTCTCACAAGGTAGTCCATTAGATTGGATTTTCAAATCCTCTACTGAGGTTATTCCTTATAGGGTACTTGCTTCTAACAAGGCATTTGTAGTCAATCCCTTAACCAAGTGATTCCTAACAGGATCAATTCTTAACAGGACTTTCGTAAAAGCTTTAATAGGCTTGGCTCCTAATAGGGCGAACTTCAGAAGAGTTCAAATATTATCTTGTGAGTCTCATCTCACTGTGGTTGTTATCTATTTGGGTTTCCACATCAAAAATACTTGTGTCATGTGGTGAATGTTTTTGTGGTTATGATCTTAGGGTTGATTTGATTAACTACTTAACTATTTCTGATTAGGCATGATAACCAGAAGCATTGAGAAATGAAGTATGTTGACATATGGTAAAGCATCTAGATGTTTACTAGTTTGATGTTGTTTATTGTTAAGTTGTTGCAACAGTCAACCGGTTTTCTTAGGAGTATTTATCATGACATTGGTATTTCATTGATAAGTTTACTTTGTGTGATTGAGATTGAGTTTGGTAAAGTTTGTATCAGTTTTTCTATTTACTGATTCATCCCCCCTCTTAGTAATCTATCAAATACTTATTCTTTCATCATACCATCAATTTGTACTTCAAGATTGATGATAATATTTTGATTGTTGAAGTTTTTGTTGATGATATTTTTTTTTGAGGAGATTATTTGAGTAAGAAATTTACTAATGATATGAAAACATAATTTGAGATGTCTATGATAGGTAAGATGAAATTTTTTCTAGGATTGCAAATTAGACAGAATGACAAAGGCATTTTCATATCTCAATCTAAGTATGTGAAAGGATTGCTAAAGAAGTTTGGGTTAGATGATTTCAAACCTATTGGAACTCCTATGGTGACTGGATGCAAGATGATAATAGATGATGAATCTCTGAAGGCTAACCAGACCCTATATAGATCTATGATTGGTGGATTTCTATATTTGACTTAGACTAGACCTGACATTATGAATTTTGTATGTCTTTTTGCAAGATTTTAGGCTGATCCTAAGGAAAGTCATGTTACTGCTATGAAGAGGATATTCAGATATTTGAATGGAATGGTTGATTATGGTCTGTGGTATCTGAAGAATGATGATTTCACTTTAAATTCTTATATATATGTTGATTGGGTAGGTGACGTTGATGATCGAAAGAGCACTACTAGTGGAGCACTCTTTTTGGAAAAGAAGATTGTTGCTTGGACAAGTAAGAAGCAAGATAATATTTATTTATCTACTACAAAAGATGAATACATTGCCACTGCTAGCAACTATACTCAAGTTATTTGGACGAAGCAGATGCTAAAGGATATTAGAGTTGTTTATAATGAGTCTACTATTATATATTGTTATAATTATAGTGTTATCAATATTTCTAAGAATCTAGTGTTGCATTCTAAGACAAAGCATATATCAATTAAGTTTCATTTTTTGAGAGATAGTCAGTGATAAGGAAGTCAAATTGGAGTATGTATCTGTAGCATCCTAAAATTGTGACACTTGCAATTTCGACTGCATTTCAGTCTTCACGATGGCGACGCAACATGGAACCTGAATGGAGACCCTGAAACTTGTCCACGACACCAAAAACTGCATTTTTCAAGCACCCTGGCCTGAACCTCCTTTGCACCTTGCTGTCCCGGGAGGTGGGACCAGAGTGCCCAGCGCCCTGGTCCTTCAGGACCAGGGTGCCCAGTGCCCTGGTCCCCCAAGACCATGGCCCTGGTCCCTGGCCCTATTTTGGGCCCGGTCTCCTATGGGGCTTCGGGTCCTTTTGTTTGCAAATTGGAAATTATCATTTCCTGGTCGGCCTAAGGTCGGGAAAATCAGTCTATCAGCCCTAATTGACAAGTATATAAACTACATTTTTCCTCTCTCATTGGGTAAGATACATGGATGGGAAAAAGGCGAAAGCGATATTCAAACATTCAAACATTCAAGCATTCAAGCATTCAAGCATTCAAGCATTCCTTCAAGCAATTGATCATTCTAAGTCTCCATTCAAGGCTAAGTGTTGCATTCAAGACAAGGATTCAACCATTGAAGAGGAGATCACATACTACAACATACAACATACAACAACATCTATACCTTCGCACATAAGGATACAAACATCCTTACAACAAGGTATTAGTACTTGTTTTACATTACAGACATTTACATTTACAACATTTCTCATTTCTTGGTTAATTCCAAAACCGGGGTTTGACCTAAAGGCAAACCCCTAATCCCTAACCCCCCAATCGTCTTCGCTTTTCTGTGTGTAGGTTGCAGGTACGCGGCTGAAATTGAAGATCTGGAATCCTTGTGCAGAGATGAACAGATCCCCCTTCATTTCACGAATTTTTCAGAGGACCGTGTGCACGTCGGGCGCCATCGTCCCGTCAACTTTTGCTCAAATTTGCAGGACAGCACCGTATCGACATTTTACTGCTAATTCCAGGTCCGCAGCTTCATCCTATATCCCTATCTCAGTTTATAAGCGAATCTTTCTCACTTTCTATGCATTCCTAGCTTAATCATTATATCCACATTCTTTACAAAAGAGGGTAGCCTTGCTGTCTTAACCCTTGAAACACATTTAGCATCCAATCTTGCATTGTGTGGGATTGGATCTTGTGGGTTTCAACCCCTCTTTTGAATGTAAAGTCTCCCAAGTGAAAACCATCAACCCTAGCAACCTCCCTTCTCTCTCCTTGGAGTTAGAAGAGGGGAGAGCAACTAGGGTTCGATTGATTTTCCGCTTTACATTTTGGTGAACCCGACATGAACATCCTTTCTGATTATTCATGGTTAGATCTGAAAATTGGATTCCTTGATTACATTTCCGTGTTTGATCTTTTGCAAATTTTAGAGGATAATTGCATAAAAACCCTAAAATTTCTTTTTAGTAATTGAACTTGTGAAATATTCAATTGTTAATGCTTATTTCAGATCTGCCCTTCTATTACAAATTATCAATTCATATCTGTGCTTTATTTTTGAAAATTAAGTGGTTAAGTGTCAAAACCCTAATTTTTGAAACCCTCTTGATTCAACCTTTGTTCGACAATTTCACTGATCAAAACATCTCCAAATCAGTTGTAACTTTGGATTCCGCAACAAAATCATAATATCTTTCATCCCTGAAAATTTGGAAAAAAGTTGCGAGGACCGTGTGCACTCTGAGCGCCATCGTCCCCGACATTTTTTTCGAAATTTTGGGAGCTAGATCTTACTGTATTTTTCTGCTAAAATCCAGAATTTTGGCTGATTTTATCAATTCTAACACTTTCAAAATTACAGTCAAAGTTGGTCTTGTGATTGCTTGGATTAAGCCTCCTAATCATTCAAAAATTGTTGAAACTAAAATTCATGTCAAAATTGTGTTTCTTACTGTCCTAAATCTGAAAAGTGTGTTTGCATTCATTCGAAATTTCAGTGCTTTACTCAAATTCTTGCAATTTGTGACTTTTGAAATTAAGTGCTTAATTACAACAACTTTGATTTCCGCTTTCAAAATTGAATTTTACGTGAAATTGAGACAACTTTTAAATTTCAAAACTTGCATTGCCTTTGGTATTCCCTCTAAAATCATAAAACTCAAAATTTCAGTTTCCCTCTCTTTTTCAAAATTCAAATTTTGCATTTTTCGACAATCTGGGTAGGATTCAATTTTGAGATTGCAACTTTAATTTGGCCTATCTACAGATCGTAAAATCACTCAATTTTTTCAGATTAGCTCTAAAATCATCATAACTTTCATCCCTGCAAATTTTGAAAAAAGTTGCCGAGACCGTGTGCACTCCGAGCGCCACAGTCCTTGACATTTTTTCTGAAATTTCGGGAGACTGTCGTGATTGCATTTAACAGCTTAAATCTAGAAGATTGGCTGATTTTACTGAAATTTGCTACCTCTAAATTCAAAATTTTCTCTCCCTTTCTAGTGCATAAGTTTTACAACAATAAGCCCTACTTACACTATTCCCGTTAGACGAAGCCGTAGAATTAAGTCTTTCCGAGGTTTAACCACCGAGGAGATGGAACCTAATTTGAATAGCCTTTTTAATGAGGACATGGGTAATTCCTCTAACCCTCCTAATGATGAAGAAGCTCTCCATGAGGTTTCTGTAGAACAACTTGTGAAATTGGATAATCAATTTGACGATTTTCGACAATGGATGTCTCAAGAATACCCCGATAGTCAAGCTTTTCCTTTAATTGAGGGTCTAAAACATATGCTTCAAAGTGATAAGAATGGAATTGATATCTTGTGTGGTATTGCACACATTGTGGATTCGAATGTGATGCCTATGAAGAGTTGTGCCGAAACTTTAGGTTATACACAACCTCCTACACAAGTCAATCATTCTATTCCTTTGACAACTTCTATTGCTAGCATACCTACCTTTACATCAAAAATAATGACTACTTCTATACAAGACATTCCTCCTATGATCACCAGTCATGGGGGCAATCCTTCTTCTTCAATTAACCCTCTTCCTTCATTTAATCCGACTTCTTCATTCATTCCTTCAATGAGTGTTCCTATTACATCTCCACAAATGAACATGACGCAAGGGGGCAATTCATTCAACCATTCCATTCCTCCTTGTAGTGTTCCTCTTGTCCAATCCTCTCCTATGACTAACTATCATAGTGTCCCGCCACCTTACTCTTTACCTTCTTTCAATAACATAACACCTCCATCTCAATCTAACACATCTAATATGAATTCTTCGACTGAAGCGACTATTAATAATCTTGCACAAACTGTCTCTTCTTTACAGCAACAAATTGCCTCTATGAATCAATCTAAGTTTAGTGTGCCCACATTTGATGTTGCGAGCCCACTTTCTCTTGACATTGTTTGAGCTATCCCTCCTAAACATGTTGAAATCCCACATTTGGAGCTTTATAATGGTAAAGGAGATCCTCTAACACATGTTAAGACTTTTCAAACCATATGTGCTGATTTTGCTTATGACCAAAGGTTGCTTGCGAAACTGTTTACTAGAACATTAAGAGACAAAGCCCTACAATGGTATTTCTCGTTGCCTTCTTATTCTATTACTTCCTTCGAACAACTTGCAAATGCTTTCATTCAACAATTTCAAAACAATATAAGTCCTAAAGTTACTTTGATTGATTTAATGCATTGTAAACAAGGTGTTAAAGAAAAAGTGACTGATTTCATTAGTAGATATAAGCATTTGTATGCTCAAATTTCTTTTCCAGTGCCTGACAATGATATTCAAAGAGTCTTTATTTCTAATTTACAAAAAGATATTCGAGACAAACTTCTATTTTCTGAGTTTACTTCTTTCCAACAGTTGTGTGCAACTCTTCACAATTATCAACTGACTGTGAGTCAAATGGAACAATCTCATCCTATGGCTCCGAGTGATAAGGGTGATAGCAGTCAACAACCATTTGGGAAGTTTAAACCGAACAGATATTCTATCAAATTCAATGAAAACATCATCAACAACAATGTGAATGCAGCATCAGGTGTGCCTCCTATTTCTAAGTTTTTCAAGAAAGAAAGAAAGTATACTCCTTTGAATGAATCATTGCATAGTATTATGAATAAGTTATTGGAACAAAATGTGCTTACTCTTCCTCCTATAAGGCAGATTGATCCTGCAAAGATTACTTCACCTTATTTTGATAACAAATCTTTTTGTCAATTTCATCATCAACCTGGGCATGATACTGAAAAATGTTTTTCTTTAAAGGGTAAAATTCAAGATTTGATTGATAATAATACTATCTCTGTTTTTGGAGTGAATGATAAAGGCAACACATCTGTAGCTCCTCCTAACCCAAATCTTCAGATTTTTACTGATCCATTACCTTCTCATACCTCTAATACGATTGAGACTAATGATTCCTCTCTCTCATCTGATGGTCTTGTGTCTATGACTCCGAATGTGATTAACTTTGTAGAGCAGCAAGAAAACCCTAAAGAACCTTCCATCACATTTGATTCTAGTGAAACCATTAGAGCACCTGATGGTCCTTTATACATAGTTGCAAAAGTCAAGAATACACCTTGCCATGGAGTGCTTATTGATCCTTCGTGCATGGTTAATGTTATTACTGAAGAGTTTCTTTTTACTTTGCAATTGAATCAAGTGATCTATGACAAAATAGATGTGGTTGTGAAATTATTTGATGCATTTTCTTCTCCTGCAATTGGTTCTATTACATTACCTATTGAGGTCCATAACAAATCCCTTGATGTGAACTTTGCTATTATTCCTTCATCCGAACAATTTCGTGTGAAGCTTGGCTATCCTTGGCTATCTTCCATGAAAGCTATTGCTTCTCCTATTCATAAATGTTTGAAATTTCCCCATAATGGTGAAGTTGTTACTGTCAATCATAGTCTCTTTAAACCAGTTGAAAGAACTTCTAGTGTTCCTATTGATTATTTTTGGCCTAAACAATTCCAATCTCTTCCTCCACGAAGTGATCATCTTTTCAAATCTTATCAAAAGTGGAAAACAAATATGATCCTATCTTTAAGTGAACCTAGAACACCTAAACTTGATATTCCTATCATTCTTGAGAAGGAAGTTCTTCCTTTGAAAGATAAAACTAATGTATTTCCTCAAGAAGATTCCCAACCCGTTCCTATGGATGTGACTATGTCTATGCCTAATAAGCCTTGTAAAAGTAGACCTATACCTCCTCGTCATGATGGACTTGGTCTCCTTCCTAAACCAAAAATTCCTCCTTTATATGGAGCAGTTCCTCCTCCTTCTTTTTATAGAGAGAAGAGACCTTTTTCTTCTATTATCCAGCCTAAGAGACCACAACCTAAACACCCAAGTGATAAGGATGAGAACATTCCTCCTCCTCAATCTTCTCCACTTCCTACTAAGACTAGACGAAATCGATCTGCACGTGAACGCTGATGAAAGCGTCGTCTTAGAGCTCAAGCAGCCGCTTCTCAAACTTTGCAATCTCCAACAACACCTTCAACAAGCATTATTCCATTTTCTCCAAAATCTCCTAAACATAAGATGCATGATGGTCTTGATCCTGTGCGAGTTAAAGATCCTATTTTTATAAATCTTGATGATGATATAGATGAAAATGTTATTCATGATGAAAATGTTACTCCTCTTGCTTCTGATAGTGAATATGAACTTGTTGATATTGATAACCATTTATCTAATGAATTTTCTAAAGCACTTATCCTAGCTCCTAGAAAAGAACAACGTGGCTCGGGACATGAACATAGCCCTTGTTTGGATCTTGTGATAGCTCCATCTGCTGTGTTGGATGTTCCTCCTCTAGCATGTTCCCTGCCTTCCCGAAACATTGATCAACAAGATCGGGGGGTAGATGATGTGCTAGACTAGTTACATTAGCATAGCAGATTCTCTCCTCCTCTCTTGTGTTACTTCTTCTATGTGTTATTCTCATTCTTCTATTTGTTGTCCTTGGTGTTGTCTACTTGAGGACGAGGCAAAGCATTGAGATCTCTTTTGGTCTCTCTCATGTTAACTCAAAAGACACATGTGTTCCCTTCTTCTAGGTGACCTTCCTTGATTGGGGAATGAAGAACAATTATGCATACATACATATGATATATACATGACTTATCATCTAGCATACTGACCCCAAGGAAAGCGAAGTCACCTCGTGCTTTGTGTTTTGTGTCTATTATCCTTGGGTTTATCTCACACTTGGGGGCTAAATCTTTGTGATAATGTGCTCCTTTCCCTTCTCATTTCTTATGTGTATCACTACGTTAAAAAAATCACCCTCGTTGAGGCGTGTGCAATCGCTTTAACGTAGGGGGGCATACACCCCGTCTATCCCTTCAGGATACTTGAAAATTTCTTGGCGAACTTAGCTTTTCCTTGAAAATTTTTGGTATTTCTTTTGCATGACTCATAGTGAGGGAACCTTACTACTGATAGTCATGGTTTTCCCTCGTGATCTTCCCTTTTACTTTGTCAATCGAAGTCGTAAGATCCTTAGTCCACTGGGGGCTTGGTGTGTCTGGCCTCCTTGACATGGTGAAAGTCTTTCAATGTTGTTTCCTTGTACTTTACCAGAAGTATGAGCATACATACTCCCGCTAAAGTGGTGGCTAAATGTAGCATCCTAAAATTACGACACTTGCAATTTCGACTACATTTCGGTCTTCACGATGGCGACGCAACACGGAACCTGAATGGAGACCCCGAAACTTGTCCACGACACCAAAAACTGCATTTTTCAAGCACCCTGGCCTGAACCTCCTTTGCACCCTGCTGTCCCGGGAGGTGGGACCAGAGCGCCCCCAGGACCATGGTGCCCAGCGCCCTGGTCCCTGGCCCTATTTTGGGCCCGGTCTCCTATGGGGCTTCGGGTCCTTTTGTTTGCAAATTGGAAATTATCATTTCCTGGTCGGCCTAAGGTCGGGAAAATTAGTCTATCAGCCCTAATTGACAAGTATATAAACTACATTTTTCCTCTCTCATTGGGTAAGATACATGGATGGGAAAAAGGCGAAAGCGATATTCAAACATTCAAACATTCAAGCATTCAAGCATTCAAGCATTCAAGCATTCAAGCATTCCTTCAAGCAATTGATCATTCTAAGTCTCCATTCAAGGCTAAGTGTTGCATTCAAGACAAGGATTCAACCATTGAAGAGGAGATCACATACTACAACATACAACATACAACAACATCTATACCTTCGCACATAAGGATACAAACATCCTTACAACAAGGTATTAGTACTTGTTTTACATTACAGACATTTACATTTACAACATTTCTCATTTCTTGGTTAATTCCAAAACCGGGGTTTGACCTAAAGGCAAACCCCTAATCCCTAACCCCCCAATCGTCTTCGCTTTTCTGTGTGTAGGTTGCAGGTACGCGGCTGAAATTGAAGATCTGGAATCCTTGTGCAGAGACGAATAGATCCCCCTTCGTTTCGCAGATTTTTCGGAGGACCGTGTGCATGCCGGGCGCCATCGTCTCGTCAACTTTTGCTCAAATTTGCAGGACAGCACTGTATCGACATTTTACTGCTAATTCCAGGTCCGCAGCTTCATCCTATATCCCTATCTCAGTTTATAAGTGAATCTTTCTCACTTTCTATGCATTCCTAGCTTAATCATTCTATCCACATTCTTTACAAAAGAGGGTAGCCTTGCTGTCTTAACCCTTGAAACACATTTAGCATCCAATCTTGCATTGTGTGGGATTGGATCTTGTGGGTTTCAACCCCTCTTTTGAATGTAAAGTCTCCCAAGTGAAAACCATCAACCCTAGCAACCTCCCTTCTCTCTCCTTTGAGTTAGAAGAGGGGATAGCAACTAGGGTTCGATTGATTTGCCACTTTACAGTATCTACAAAGGAACATATTGCAGATATATTTACAAATCCTTTGCTTGTAGAAACATTTGTATATCTAAGAGAGAAGTTAGGGGTGATTTCCCCTCCTATTGGGAACTAGATGCATTGAGTTGCATCAATCCAGTGGACTTCATAGTCTTATTCTAATATCCAGATTGATGAGTGTGTGTTGTTGCTCTGGGGGAGTAGTTAGTATGATCTTCGGATTTGTGAGTTTATCTTAAGAGGGAGAGATTCTCTTTCTATAGTGGGAGAGATGCATGAGAGAATAATTATTTGTTTGTGTCTTTGGCTTTGTTGTCAAAGGGGGAGAGAAACATGTGAAAAACCTTGAAGTATTTTTTAGTTGTTTTATCAAAGGGGGAGTTGATCCTTATGATCTCAAGGGGATATTTTTGGTTGTTGATTTCTTTCTTTGTATTTATTGTTTTTCACATTCATATATTTCCATCAATGCCAAAGGGGGAGATTGTTGGATATTAGAGTTGTTGGAATGTGTTGTTGTCATTGATGTCAACATATTCCTGAGTTGTAGGGAATTGGTTTGTTGCAAAGAGTTGTTTTGGGTGATCTATTGTAGATTTGTTGATACGGATTAATGGGTTTTGAGATACTTATCTCTAGTTATTTCAGTATGAGTTTCATGATGCTATGTGGTGATTTGGTCAAGTTATGTGATCCAGTTTGATAGTTGGTTTTTCAGTGTTTAGTGTTGCAGAGTTGTGGTATTTGATCCATATTTATCTAGAATGATTATATCTTGAGTTGCATATTTTGGAGAGTTCTAGGGATGTTCATGTTTGTCCTTTATTCAAATGGTTCATGATTTGGAACTTTGTAAGCGTATCTCTCAGTTTGTTAGTTGGTATTCTTGATCTCCGGTGATGTAATAATGATGATTCTTGTTATCTAATTTGTTATGGTTATTGTGGTGTAATTGATGTTGCTTGTTGGTGTTCTCTGATTGTGTTCTATGTGTTTTGGTGGTTTGTGTTGATCGTGGTACACGTTATTGAATATTTTATTGGTTCGGTGGTATTCTTCATTTTATGTGACATATTCAGTGGTTTAGCATGTTGCAGATGATCTTGGTGAATTATTTGGTGGTATTGTGTGTTTGAGGATGTTATTTGGGTCCATGCTATATCCTTGCTGACATTGTATTGATTTGATTATGGATTTATGTATCATATGATGTAATTTTATAATTAGGTCTTATGTGTTGAGCTGACTTGAAGGGTAAGGTTGATGACTTGTATAAATAAGTGTTGTAATCATGTAAGTTGAGTGTTTGTGAGTTGTATGAGTGTATTGTATGTGAAAACAAGAAAATTTATCTTTCAATGGTGGCGAGGAGCAGAGAAGTGTTGTTGTGTAGACAGTGTGCCTAACCAAAACTATAATCAAGCATTTGTAGATGTTATCCTTTCAGTTCATGTAATTGAGATTGTTGTTAGATCTTTGTAAGGCAGTGAGCCTTCCTTAGGGTTGTAGCCTTTTCTTGTTTTTGAGAAATGAGCTCTAGGGAGTGTGCTTGAATGCATGTGCATTCCCCATTGTAATATTTACACATACTATTGCAGAGTATCATCATAGTGTGGGTAGGTTCCCACTGTTATTTTTTCCTTGACCGGGTTTTGCTATTGTTGTTATTGATCAAATCTAAAGTTGAAGATAATTTGGTTAAGTTTGGTGAAAAATGATTCACCCCCCCCCCCCCCCCCCCTTGTCTCTTAGTTTTCCTCCATTGTTGCTGCCCTGTTACCAACACAAGGGTGTGTAAAGTTGTAGAGAAGAAGTAAACATTCAACCAACTGTTATAAATAGCAATAATTAGAAGAGTAACAAAAAATCCAAAAAGGTAAAGTTATAAAAGAATGTAGTTTTTTTAGCATAATATTTTTTATATCTCGTAAAATGTAATACCATAAGGAGAAAGAGTACCTTATCAGTTGATAGTGATGTTGAATTATATGAAGGAATTGTAGATTTTACAAATGGATAAACAAAAATAGGATAAGAAAAGAAACTACTAACAAGAAAAGAAACCACCAAGTAAATAATAGATAGTAACTGATAATAGTAATGCAGATAAATTAAATGTGTTTTAGAATGTGCATAGTACATAGGAGGATGTTATTAGGAAAATATAAACAATAAACATGGGGGATTCACTTAGTGAACATGAGTTATAGCATGTGCATTCATGGCATACAAAAGAATCCCCCTATTTTCAAAAAATATTTCCCTAAAACTCCTTTTTTGTCACCCCCTCCCAATACATAGCCCGAATTAAAAGCCCCGCTATTTTCACCAAATATTGTATTTTTCATAGTTAGAACTAAAAACCCCCCTATTTTCATCGATAGGCAATATATTGGACCCATGTTTTGGGGATATAAAACCCCCTAATATGAATGCACGTGATATAATATTGCCTAGTTAGTGAAGCCCCTGTGACAATAACACATATAGATTTCTTTTTTGTTTGGCATGTTGTGCATGGAATGGTTGTTTTGATGTTTTGTTCTATAATTGCAAGCAGTGTGTAGTATATCATTTTGTAGAGGTGATGAACCTGCGAACATACAAATTGCATAACAGAGACAAGAAATTAGATGTCTAGTGAATGAAATAAAGAGGATGCATCTTTGGAACTAAGAAAGAATTCTTAAAGAGTAAAGTGTACATAGATGGTTAATTTGGGTACACATCTATGGCTAGATACTTGATAATTAAGGTAGTTGATTAAATATACATTGTATGGGTATTTGAGGAAACAAATATTTGATTGAAGGAAAAATAATTTGTATAAAATAACTTACTTAGACCAGTGCTTTAGTCAGCTGACTCTATGATATAACAATGAATGGTATACTTGTTAGTAGATGGATACATTGTAGAAGGAAGCGATTAGTTATTAACGTAAAACTTTAGAAGAAGAGTGTTAGCCAAAGTAGGAAAGTGTAAACCGACCTGGTTATTTTCCTTGAGTTTTTATGAAATAAATGTGATCATGTTGGTCTTCAGCACTGGTCATCTGTGCAGTAGATGAACCAAAGAGAGAAATACCAAAGGTGGAGGTTGATGCAATTGAAGTAAAGAGAGAAGGACTCTGGAAACATGCCAACAAACAAAAAATGTTAGCAAAAAGTATGAAAGTATAAAAGTAAAGGTGCAGTGAACGTAGAGCTGTGAACCTGCACAAAATTTGACAAAAGGGAGTGTAATTTACTTTCTTCCTTTTTCTTGAGCATAGTTGAAGTATTGTTCTGCATTTTAGAGTACCTTTCAAAAGTGAATGTCGGATGAATTCACAAGCCTTCAATAAACTTAACTCTGGAAAATGTTGTGAATGTTTGGCCTTGCCTTTCATGATTATCAATGTTGACCATAGCATTTGTTAATTTACAAGCCCCTATGATTTATCAATTTTAATAGCCCATGCCATTTTAAGAGGAATTTGTGTATGGTTACCTCAAGTTACAGGAGGTACATGGATGTATTTTGAGTTTCTGCTATCTCAAGGAGGCCCATTATAATTTTTGAGCTAGATAACAACATAGGGAGGTGGATCAAGAGGTTTATAATCATTTTTATAAACAATTGTTTTGATTTGACCTAGTGATCCATTGACAAGGCTGCCTTGAACCCTAGAATTTTATGTTAACATAACATGTTGTCCAATGCAGAGGAGAACCTCAGAAGGTAGTTGATCATCATCATCATCATAAGTGTTCAAATTTTGTCGAGGCCTTTGTACAACACTAATGGCAATATGCATGTTGAGTAGTTTTAGTATTTTTTAGTTGTGTGTTGCGGCCAATCTGTTTGTTGCAAAGAGATGAATAGCTTATTCAAACTTCTATCTTTGTTCAGTAGATAAAATTATATTTATTTGATTCACAAGTATATTCCAGTAATGTTCTAAGGGTTCTGCATTGTGGGTATTCTGCAGGATTTTGTAAAATGTTTGTTGTGCAGTGCTATCACCTTGTTGATGGAATATAGTGTTCAAAGTAACAATTGTAGTAAATGTGTGCCACAAAGGAAGTGCAATAGAATAAGCTATATAAATAGGTCTATCCATGACCACTAGAAGCTGACCAAGATCACCAACAAGGATAACAAAAGCACCACCAAATGAGTGTTCTTGGTTGTGTAGGTACACTTGTCATAGCCGAGAATCAATTTTAATGAGGAGTTTTGGACCTAAGAAGCTCATTTCATCTATCAAGATATATTTGACATGTTTAAACTCTTTTTGGAAAATCGTTAATGATTGTCCTTGCAAACGGTTCATTTCCTTGACAAGTATACACAGAGTAGAATAAATTATCATTGCATTAATGTTGTAAGTGCAACACCAGTTGGTGCAAGTTCAAGTAATGTTGCTATGTTTCTATTGCTTGAGGTGTTCAATTCTTGGTAGACATTTGTGCTTGACCAGAAGTGTATCAAGCATTAGGAGATGCTACTTTCACAGTTTATTCTTTCCAGATTGTAGTCCAATGTTAATGTAAGTCAATGAGCCTTCCCTTTTATGATTAGCAGTGAACTCTAGGCAGCTGGCCTGATTGCAAGTGCAATCCCCATTGTAATTATTTCACATACTACTGTAGAAGTATTATTCGATTGTAGGTAGGGTTTTCCACCGTGGTTTTTCCATTTATCGGGTTTTCGACATAAAAAATATTGGTGTTGTGTTTATTGTGCTTTCATGCTTTATCTTTCATTGTGTTGGCTTCTTTGTGCTTCAATATAAAGGCTATAATCTGCATTAACTTTTATTATTGGTAGAAAACTGATTCACCCTCCCCTCTCAGTTTTCTCCAATATCCGAACTATCTAACAATTGGTATCAGAGCCTAGTCCTCTCTATAGAAGATTAATCGCTTGAGGAGATCTAATGGCATCAGCATCAAGTTCTACATTCAACCCCTGCTGGAAGGAGGGTCCCAAATTTGATGGCACAAATTACAAAATAAGGAAGGAGCGAATAAAGATTCATCTAAGATGTCTTGGAGCTTAATTTTGGGAGATAGTGGAGAAAGGGTATATACTTCATGATCCTAATTCTAGAACATCGGCACTTGTTGATGAACAGAAGAGAGTTGAAAATGATGTTAGAGAAAAAGAAGCATTGTTAGGTGCCCTATTTGATGAGAAGTTATTACATTTCATAGAGCTGGAGAATGCAAAGCAGATCTAGCTAAAGCTTGAAACTCTTTATGAAGGCGACCAAGCAGTAAAGATTGCAAAACTTGAAGGTTTTTGGATGAGATATGAAAATTTGAAGATGGAAGAAGATGAGAAGACAAGTTCTTTCATGGATAGAGTGAATGAGATTGTCATGGGAATCAAATGTTGTAGCGGATCAGTTAGTGAGGATGAGGTTGTGTCAAATATTATGAGAGTTCTACCTCTGACTTACAAGATGAAGGCTACTACAATTAATGAACTCTGGAAAATGTCAAGTACCCCTGTTACCAAAGATACATTACTTGGGAAATTCACTGCTTTTGAGCTTGAGGAACTTGGAGATCAGAGTGCTACTAAGACATAAACTGCATTTAAAGCATCTACCTCTGTTAAGAAGAAGATAGATTGGAAGGAGTTATATGCTAAAGATTTGGAAGACATTGAGAGAGAAGACAAAGAACTTGAAGAGTTTGAAGCCCTAATTGCCAAAAGAATCCCTAAAGGACAGACTGGAAGTAAGTATGAAGGAAAAGTACCTTCCAAATTTTTTTCATGCAATAAGATTGGTCATTTTGCTTCTAGATTCCCTGAAAGAACTGCTAGGAATCATGAAAGATTTATGGAATTATAAGCTTAATCCGGATTATCAGAGCAGACCTAGATTTAGAAGGAATAAGGATAAATCATGTTATTATGCTGGTGATGATGATTTTGGTATTACTGATGATGATGATGATGATGATGATGATGATGAACCTGTAAGTGGATCTAGTAATGGAAGCTATGGTAAAGATTGGGTCTTTATTGGTATCAAGAATGATTCTCTAGAACCTGTCACTGAAGCAACTCTTACTGAGGAGAAAGCTTTAGTTTCTAAAATTGAAGAGAAGGATGAATTGGTTATAGACGCTGGTTTCTCACATCACATGACCAGTGACAAGAGGAAATTTCTAACTCTGCAAGAATTTGATGGCAGAATAGTTAGATTTGGAGACAACGAGCCATGCAGATCAAAGGCAAAGGAACAATATCCTTGGATGGTAAGACTAATACTCACAATGTTTATTATGTTAAAGGATTGAAGAATAATATTTTGAATGTAGGTCAGATGGTGGATAGAGGATTTCATTTTCACTTTAAAGATGAAAAATTCAAGATTATCAATAGATTTGGATTGGAGATTGCATCTGGAACTCAGACCAAAGGAAATATCTTTCAATTGAACTCAGGTGAGAAGGCTTGCTTGATTGCTCAGATTGATGAAAGTTGGTTATGGCATAAGAGGATGTGTCATATAAAATTTGATTGCATAGTCAAGATCAGTTCAACCTAGGCTGTCAAAGATTTGCCCAAGATTGTCAAACCTCATAATCTGATTTGTAGGGAATGTCAAATAGGTAAGCCAGTTAGAAATTCTTTCAGAAGAATACATGATAGATCTAATGAAATTCTTGATCTTATTCATACTAATCTATGTGGACCAGAAAGGACTAAAAGTTTTCAAGGTGATAGATACTTTATGTTGCTTATTGATGATGTTGGCAAATGCACACTCCAATGAGAAATTGTAGGTGATTGAAGGTATTGTCATTGATGGAAACCTTACAATCATATGACTCCAGTAGGCACTGACACCGGTAGACTCTACACTGGCATACAGTTCACTAGCACCAAAAAGATTGATTACCTGCACCTTGGCTGATAGGATTTTGTTTATTGTATTTTGTAATTAATTGTAATATATTTTTGTAAGCTGACAAGACATATTGTAATAAGGCTCATATATAAGTATGAGATCTTGTCGAACATTTGAAATAGGATATGTAGATGGATATCATGTGTGAATATTCAGGAAGATTGTAAAGTAAGGTTTATGATTATTGCAGAGCTTAAATCAGTACTGGATCTGGCATAGCAGATACCCTTTTGTAGCAGTCTATCATCTTGGATTTGTATAATCCATTTTTGTAAGTCAGTGAGACTTCTTTTGTAACTGAGCAGTGAGCTTTAGGCACTTGAACTTCCTGCATGTGCAAGCCCCCATTTTGCAAGTAATATTCACTTATTGGCTAGTGAGCGAATATTGTGGGTCACAAATCCCACCAAGGTTTTTCTCACACTGGGTTTCCTTGCCAAAAATATTGTGTTATGGTGTGCTTTCTATGTTGTGCTTACTGTTCTTACTGCATTAATTTTGGTTTACCAGTACACTATTTTGGAATGCATTTTGTTTACTAAGTTCAGTAAATCCATTAACTGGTTAGATACTGATTCACCCCCTCCTCTCAGTATCTTTGGGAATCCTAACAATTGGTATCAGAGCCTAGTCCTCTATTTTTAGAAGCCTAACAACTTGAGGAAGATTCTGACATCGATAGAGATGGAAAACTTGAGAAAGCAATTGGAAACAGCTCTTTCAGACTATGATGCAGAAAATTTGAAGAATATGAAACTTGAAGATGATCTGAAGGTTGTATAGGAAATCATTCAAGGACTTCAAGAAAATCTCACTATTGCAAGGAACAAAAGAAGATAACTTTCTGAGAAGATGCAAAGTAATGATGATGAGAAAGAAACTCTTAATGATCTTGTGAACAAGTTGAGACAAGAAAACAGTACAATGAAGAATGAGATGCATGATATGACTATGAGGCTTTGTAAAGACATTGAAGATAGGAAGAAGAATGAAGATGACTTGGTTAGAAGAATGAATGATGCTGGAAAGGAAAACACAAGACTCAGTCATGAAAATGATATGTTGAAGACAAATTTGATGCATACACAAAATGACTGAACTGAACTCATGAGATAGAAAGGAATCTTGGAAAATGATTTGACTGCTACAAATCAACACAAAGAAAAATTTAAGAAAAGCTCAGAGGAACTTGATGATATGTTGAAGAATCAGAAACCTAATGGAGATACAAATGGCCTTGGCTTTGAAGTTGGTGAAAGCTCTGGTACTGTAAACAATCATGATCATAGTAAACCGGTAAGACAACCTAATACTTACAAATTCAATGGGAAATGCTTTAACTGTAACAAGTATGGTCATAGAGAAAGTCAGTGTAGATCTAGAAACTATTAGAATAATAATGCACCCACTAGTCAATGATCTAAATGCAGTAAGATTGGTCATAACTTAGAAAATTGCAGAATGAATGTAAGATGTTATATTTGTGGAAGATTTGGACACTTATCTAATCAATGCAGAACACATACCGACATAGGATATGGAAAAGCTATTCAGAAAAACAATGTGACTTGTTATGCTTGTAACAAGATTGGACATATTGCAAAATTTTGTAGAAGTAAGGCATCACCAGGAAATAACAAAGGACCCAGATTGAAAGGTAAAGAGAAGGTTGAAGAGATAAAGAAAGAATTTTCAAAACAATGGATTAGAAAATCATATCAGAATGTTAGTAAAGTTATTCCTTCACCGGTAGAACATAGTGTCACTCCACTGATAGGAGGTTCTTCATCTAACTGAAAAGAAAATCTTTTGGGGGTATGGCAACAAATTGAAAACATGCTGAATTACCCTCAGTTGATGGTGAGAATTTGGATTACTTCCTTACCGGCAAGATGTGCTAAGTTTGACTTAACCGACAGACATTAAATGTGGTATTTGAAGGATATAACATTATAAAGCAAATGTTCTTGGCTCTTTTTCATTTATTGAGCATTCAAACTTCCAGAGAGCGTGAAAATCCCGAGCGAAGGCATCCATAGCGAGAAGTGAAGCAAATCATCCAAGAAAATCATCCTAAAGATAGATTAAGGTATTTATAACAATGGCTTCCTCCTCTGCACCTAAATTCATTACAAACCCTACAATGATTGAAGTTATTAAGTGCCCTAGACCTATGATTAAAATCATTCCCAAAATTGCGAAGAAGGATGATACCCTAGGAGCATTTTCAAAAATACCTAAGGGAGTAGTTTATGCTGAGGATCCTAGAATCTATATACATTGTCATATTGAGGAATTAGGAGCTGAAGAAATAATGAACATGTATAGAACTGTAATTTGTGATGAAAATGGAAATGTTAAACTGGAACACAAGATAGTGGAAACCCTAGGTTATATGGACATTCTTAATATCCCTAATTTTCCTAAGGATGTGATAAGGATTGTCTTGAGAAGAGTACATGGGGTTCTTTTGGTTGGATTCCATCCATAAGATTACCAAAGAGGTAGTTAGGGCAGTGACAGGCTTACCTTCCATTGGTAATAGGCCTGACAAAATTAAAAAGGTTCCAAATGACATTGTGATGACCCTAACCGGTGCAATGTTTGACAAGAGATCCCTTAGAGTAAATGATGTAAAAGATATCAATGTTAGATTTGTTAGCATGATTCTTGGATACAAGGCAACACATGCAAATAGACTAAACTCAGTTTCTAGCTTGTGTATCAAAAGTGCATATGACATGGTGAATAACAATGCAAAGATTGATGTATGTGAGTGGCTAAAAGATGAACTGATAGAGAATTTAAAGAAAATTAAAGGTGATAAGAAAGGGACTTTTAGATTTGGCAACCTGCTTGTGTGTTTAATGTTGTACATTACTAAGGAAGTTCCCATTATTGGCAGAAAAGACTTTGGTTTTGATATACTGGTAGGAAAACAACTTCTAGACATACTAAACAATATGGGAGATGACAGGGAGAAAAATATAAATGAACATTTTCAAGCATTGAAGGCTAGGATGAAGACTATAATAAGGCTATCTCAATCTATTGTTGATAAATATCAAAAGGAGATATGCTTTGTGATCAAGAAAGATGAAATTTGGATGGAGGCAGTTGTCCCTAGGACTGTTTGGGTCACAGAGATGGGATATGAGGTAGATGAGAACATAGTTGAAACCTATGCAAAAGCCCTCTTAGAAGCCCCTAAGAAACTGATAGAAAAAGTATTTGGCAATGCTGAAACCATAGAAAGAAAATCCAATCAGAGAAATGGATTAAGAAAAATGAACAGATAGTCAAGAAAGGAACAAGGCATGCCAAAGCAATCAAAGAGGATGTATTGAACAAAACTGGTATTAAGGAGAGTGAATTGGAAGGATTACAACCGAAAGCACATATTTCACCAGTTGCTACTTCCTCAGACAATGATATACCAGCTGAATTCAAAAGGGTAGAAAGAAAGAGAAAACCCTCACCGGTACCCTCACCTACACCTAGAAGGACAAGACAACAACAACAGGCAATTAGGCCTCCAACTAAGAAATTGACCCCAAAGAAAAGAAAAGAGAAACATGTTATTCCTCCTTTTGAAAAAATTCTAAATGAGATAACTGAAGATGGCAAATTGACAAACATCAGCAAGTTGTATAACACACTTTCAAATGATGAAAAAGAAAGTATAGAGAATAGTGTTATATTACATCTTGATATCTATAAGAAATTTTTGATGGAAATTGTTGATGATATACCAAATGACTTGTATAGAAGTCTAGAAGCTAGAAGGGTAGCTATTGTGGAATTAGACAAAAAGACCAAAATAGAAAAATGACTTGTAGTTCACCAAGTGAACTCGACTCAAGGGATTGATGAGATGATCAGTGAGGCCAATCGGACTGTATTGTCAACTGGTCACTGACATGTTGCATTAATGGTAGGGAGAATTAATGAGATATCAGAAGAAACTACAGATAAGTGGGACACATTTTTTGTTGAGAAAGAAAAACAAGAAGAGCTTAAGAGACCAAAGACTATCAGAGTCTACCAAAAGGATAAGGATAAGGGGAAAGGAAAGGTAGGTGGACCTACAAGCATAAATATAACTAATAACTTGCCCCCACCTCCTTATGATACTCCACATTTACAAACTATTGACACACCACATGAGGACACCGACCCTAATTCTGAGGTGTTATACACAATGAACATTGACACACATGAAGTCAATATTGTGGTGGATAAGGAAACAACTAACAAGAGAGATGTGGCAGCAAAGCCACTGGCAAGAAATATTGTAGTTGGAAACACTGAAATTGGGAATGAGCAACAAACTGAAATATCAAATGATCCCCTGGATATAGGAAAGGCAGATACCATAGGTGTACACAATAATGTATCTATTGTGCCACCGACAATTAATATGACTGAAAAATCTATTGAGTCACTGGCAATAGACAGTACAGAGGTAAACAAAGAGAAACTGGTAGATAAATCAGTTACAATCAGAAAAAATAGTAGTGGATAACACAGTAAAACTATCAAAGGCACAAATAGAGACACCATCAGGAGAGAACACAGAGAAACTGGCAGAGCAACAGGTTCATACTAAGAATTTTTTTTTGAAATAGGTAGAGCAATAGGCTCCTTCACAGGTACATACACAGACAGTGCCATTGGCTACATCTAACAATCCCAAACCTCTAGTAATAGAAACACAAACTCAAACAGATCCTCCAGAGAAAGAGGAAAGAAAAGCTATTACTACCACCGGCAAATTGTAGATTGTGAAGACAGTTGGATAGTCATCTGGAACATCCATAACTGAATTTAGGCCAACTAATGTAATAGAGGTGTTATTAGACTCAATAGATAAAATAATAGAGTGTAATGCACAGGCATATAAGGCTATTGATGACACTTTACCAATTTTGAAGATGATAGCTCCAAAGTGTAACATAGAAAATAAAGATTCTTTGAGCCAAAGCCAACTAGACACATTGTCTAAGTATATAACCGGCAACCTAATAACACTTGATCAGATAAATGAAGACACCTTCAGATTGAAAATTAATAAAGAGAAGGAAAAATTCTTTGAGGAGATAGTCAAGAAGAATAAAGAACAAATAGAAACCCTATTACCAGTATTATGCAAGACAATTTTGGACTTCAAGAAATTGCATAGAGATGCATGTAAGACTAACCTTTTGATAGAAGATATTGATAATGAGATCAACAAAGCACAAAAAGAAATCAATAATATTGCTGACAACTTAATAGGTTCATCAGATTCATTATCGGTAGTTGAACAGGAAATTGCAGGTTTTGAGGAGAAAATTGAAAAACTGGAAAAAGATAAGGAAAGGATAAAGTCTAAGGAAAAGGATTTGAAGTGTAAACTAGGTCCTAAATTGGATATCCTCATCTCTTTGAGAAAAGAGAATTATAAGGCTCTTGTTCTAGGACTTAAGACACTGGAAGAAAAAATGCACACACTCACCAGTACAATTCAAAGAACTGAAGCAACAATAAAGGACAGTGAACGATTCAACAACAGTCTAAATTTTGCATTGGCGAACATTTATCAGATTGTAACCCACAAGTTACAAGGATCATGACAGGAACTACACTCAATTGACATTGAATGACAACCTTTGTCATTAATGTCAAAGGGGGAGTAGTAGGGATGAGAAAAAGGATATGACAGAAGAGATCATCTGCTCAAGGGGAGCACTCAATTTTGGAGCAGACAATTTTGGTAACAAAATTTTGACAGTTTTGGTAAGACAATTTTGGACAACACTTTTTGGATATACTTTTTGGCTTTTTCTCATGAGTGTTGCCATCAATGCCAAAGGGGGAGATTGTTGGCAAATGCACACTCCAATGAGAAATTGTAGGTGATTGAAGATATTGTAATTGATGGCAACCTTACAATCATATGACTTTGGTAGGCACCGACACCGGTAGACTCTACACTGGCATACAGTTCAGCGGCACCAAAAAGATTGATTACTGACACCTTGGCCGATAGGATTTTGTTTATTGTATTTTGTAATTAATTGTAATATCTTTTTGTAAGCCAACAAGGCATATTGCAATAAGGCTCATATATAAGTATGAGATCTTGTAGAACATTTGAAATAGGGTATGTAGATGGATATCATGTGCAAATATTCAGGCAGATTGTAAAGTAAGGTTTATGATTATTGCAGAGCTTAAACCGGTACTAGATCTAGCATAGCAGATGCCCTTTTGTAGTAGTACATCATCTTGGATTTGTATAATCCATTTTTGTAAGTCAGTGAGACTTCTTTTGTAACTGAGCAGTGAGCTCTAGGCACTTGGCCTTCTTGCATGTGCAGGCCCCCATTTTGTAAGTAATATTCACTTATTGGCCAGTGAGTGAATATTGTGGGTCACAAATCCCACCGAGGTTTTTCCCACACTGGGTTTCCTTGCCAAAAATATTGTGTTATGGTGTGCTTTCTATGTTGTTCTTATTGTTCTTACTTACTGCATTAATTTTGGTTTACCAGTACACTATTTTGGAATGCATTTTGTTTAATAAGTTTAGTAATCCATTAACCGGTTAGATACTGATTCACCCCCCCTCTCAATATCTTTGGGAATCCTAACAGATGATTATTCTAGAATGATGTGGGTTGCATTTTTGAAAGAAAAATATAAAACTCTTACGAAATTAAAATTTTTTAAAGCTATGGTTGAGACAAAAATAGGATTGAAGATAAAATGTTTAAGATCATATCAAGGTGCTGAATTTACATCTGGCAAGTTCACCAAATTTTTGGAGAAGCATGGAATCCAAAGACAATTTTTTGCACCTAGAACCCCACAACAGAATGGAATAGTGGAAAGGAAGAACTGAACTATCTTAGATACTGCAAGAATAATGATGATGGAATCCAAATTTCCTAATATCTACTGGAGAGAAGCTATCAATACCACGGTATACACTTTCAACAAATTACGCATAAAAGGTGGTACCGATAAGACTCCTTATGAATTATGGTTTGGTCATACTCCTACTATCATATATTTCAATTTTTTTGGAAGTAAATGCTACATTAGAAGAGATGATGCCTTAGGAAAGTTTGATCCTATAAGTGATGAAGGTATATTTTTGGGTCATTCCACTAAGAGAAAAGCATATAGATGTTATAACAAAATATTGAATAGGATAATGGAAAGCATAAATGTCAAGGTGGATGAGAAAGATAATAATCAGATCAAATCATATGATTATGGACTAGAAAATTAATTTGTTAGATTAGAACCGACAGTGCAAGAATCTATTTAGAGCATAGATCCAATTGCTCGGGTAACATCAAAAAATTCCACTGTGACTGATGAAGGGAAGAAAGAATTTGAAAGTCAACACATTCGAAAAACTCTCAGGTATGTGAAGCTGAATTATTCTGAAGATCAGATAATTAGAGATAAAAGGAAAGGTGTGATGACTAGAAGAAGGTTAGCTGCTAAAGAGGTATGTTTAATTTCTCAAATTGAACTGAAATCTTTTATTGAAGCAAGTAAATATGAGAATTGGGTGAAAGCAATGGAAGAGGAACTAGATCAGATAGAAAAGAATAAAACTTGGGAATTGGTTCCTAGGCCTAAAGATAAGAATATTATTGGAACTAAATGGGTTTTTAGGAATAAATTAAATGAGGAAGGTCAAGTTGTGAGAAATAAAGCTAGACTAGTTTGCAAAGGGTACTCATAGGAAGAAGGAGTTGATTATGATGAAACTTATGCTCTGGTTGCAAGAATTGAAGCGACAAGACTATTTCTTGCCTATGTTGCACCTAGGAACTACAAGGTATATCGAATGGATGTCAAATGTGCATTTCTGAATGGATATCTTGAAGTGGAAGTCTACATTGAGCAACTTGATGGATTTTCTTTATCAGAGGACAAGGACATGGTTTGTAGATTGAAGAACTCTTTATATGGATTGAAACAAGCCCATAGAGCATGGTATGCTAGATTAGATAAATATCTTTCAAAGCTCGGTTTTAGAAAAGGTAATGTTGATCGTAACTTATATTATAAGATTGAGCATGATGACATACTGATCATTGAGGTCTTTTTGGATGATATCATTTTTGGTGGAGAAGAAAGTTTATGCATGAAAATTGCTAATGATATGAAGAATGAATTTGAAATGTCTATGATTGGTGGGATGAAATTTTTCTTAGGTTTACAAATTACTCAGACTGATAAAGGTATTTTTATTTATCAAGCTAAGTATGTGAGGGAATTTCTTAAGAAGTTTGGACTTGAGAATTCTAAACCTATCGGTACTCCTATGATAACCAGTTGCAAATTGTCAAAGGATGATGAATCTCCTAGAATAAATCCAAGTAGATAAAAATCAATGACTATGGATTGTTCTACTTAACTCAAACTAGACCTCATATAATGAATATTGTTTGTATTACCTCTAGATTTTAGTCAGATCCTAGATAAACTAATGATATTGTTGTTAAAAGGATATTTAGATATTTGGCAGGTACAACAGATTATGGGTTATGGTATCTAAAGCATGATGATTTCAAACAATGTGCCTATACAGACTTTGATTGGGCAACAAATGTGGATGATTGTAAGAGTACTACAGGTGGTGCATTCTTTCTTGGAAAGAAATTGGTTTCATGGCTTACTAAGAAACAATCATGCACTTCATTATCTACTGTTGAAGCTGGATATGTAGCTGCTGCAACTAACTATACTCAGATTTTATGGATCAAATAGATGTTGAAAGATATAAGAGTAAGTTATAATGAGCCTACTGTCATTCACTGTGACAATACTACTACTATTGATATGTCAAAAAAATTGATATTTCATTCCAAATATAAACACATTTCTATAAGGTATAATTTCTTGAAGGAAAACGTTGAAGCAAAAGAAGTCAGGTTGGTTTATGTGCCTACTAAGGAACAAATTGCATATATTCTAAAAGCACCATTTCCTAAAGATACTTTTGAATATCTCAGAGATCAGTTGGGGATCACTACCCCTCTGAAAGAGACTTAGAGATGCAGGAATGCATCAATCCAGTGAGCCTATCAAACACACTTTCTGATCTGGGTTGATGAGATGATGCTACTGCTCAGGGGGAGTAGTCAGTTGTCTGGTTCATTTTGTCTTTTTGGTTTGGTATCCTTCTTTTGTCATTGATGTCAAAGGGGGAGATGGTGTTCATGTGAAAAATAGTTAATCCTTGGGGGAGATGGTGTTCATGTGTTAATATAAGGGGGAGATATATTTCAGATCAGACTTTGGAAGATTGTTGGCATTCCTTGGCACTTAGATGTTTTTCACATTTAGTTTTGCCATCAATGCCAAAGGGGGAGATTGTTGGCAGTATGCTAGATTTGGTTAAGTATTGTCATTGATGTCAATACTATATCCCAGTTGGATATGGTTTTGCTATCCCAGTTAAACCTATCTCGGTTAGACTTGGTGTTTGTCTTTGTTTTGGTTGTGAATCTAATCCGGTATGATTAGATCCCTGGATTTGGTTTTGGATGGTTAGTCAAGATGGTTATATGCTTGTCACATTTTGTTGGCTCATGATTTGGTTCTCCAAAAGCTATTGCTTATGTTCCCAGTTGGTATTTCCTAGTACCGGTTAGTGATATTTGATGATATGGTTTAGTGATTTTGGTTCGGCTTATGAAAATAATTTCTAACATGTCGAAGGTGTTTCTTGATCATGTCCCAATTGTTTAGTGGCTTCACATTGGCTGGTGTTCTTATATGGTGGTCCTATTTGTATCCAGTTAGATATTATGTGTTATTGCACTGAGGATTTCTACTGGTTGGTGAAACGTGTTGGAGATTGGTCTTAGCATGAATTCTGATAGATGTAATTGTTTGGGTATTCAAACTAGGTCTATGATATTTAATGTAAATCATAATATTGGTCTGGTGATATTGTGTAATGTAAATTTTTTTAATTATGGGTTTATGGGTTTAGGGTTTAGTCGACCTTATCAATAAGGCTGATGATTTGTATTTATAGGTGCCTTACTCATGTAATTTGGGTATGGTATGATATCGATGGTTATGTATGAATTATCAGAGAAAGGTTTATGTGAAAATAGTGATATATCATTCAACAAAAGGTTGTGAAGGATTTGATGTTGCAGGGCAGACATCTGTGCTTAACCAGAACTATATCAAGCATTAGGAGATACTACTTTCACAATTCATTCTTTCCGGATTGTATTCTAATGTTTATGTAAGTTAGTGAGACTTCCCTTTTGTTATGAGAAGTGATCTCTAGACGGGTGGTTTGATTTCAAGTGCAATCCTCATTGTAATTATTTCACATACTATTACAGAAGTATTATATGATTGTGGGTAGGGTTTTCCACTATGGTTTTTTCCTTTATTGAGTTTTCCACGTAAAAAATATTGGTGTTGTGTGTACTGTGCTTTTATGCTTTATCTTTCATTGTGTTGGTTTCTTTGTCCTTCGGTATAAAGGTTATAATTTGCATTAACTGTGATTATTGGTAGAAAACTGATTCACCACCTCCCCCTCTTAGTTTTCTCCTAGTATATGAAATGTCTAACAATTATAAGGTTTCAAGATCTTGACCTTGATTTGCTTTAGGACTCAATTTTTCATGCTCTAGATTATCCTCTTGACATGGGGTTAGACTTTGAATATACACGGGGGATCCTGGCAAGGAATCACTGCTCTGACATGGGGGAGATAGGCTTTGAATGACATCCTATAAAATAGGTAATGGAAATAGGTCAAGCATTTTTTAAGAATGAAGAGGACATGCATCATGAATTGGATTAGCTTGGCAGTTGATTGTAGATAGACCTTAGGGGATTTCATCCTTAGGTGTAGAATGTAGGGTCCACCCTTGACTTGACTTGTTTTGACTAGAGTTGACTTTTAATTCATGCATGATAGACATTATTGGGCATAGGCTATTTCAGATGATTTATATGATGTTGATACTATCATTATTTATCATGTGATTTATTAGACACTATATACTTATTTTTTGATTGATTCTCGAAGGACTATATTGATCATGTGATATGATGAGCATCAGTGTTGATGGATTTTACATGCCTTACTATAATCATGAATTATACTAATCATGCACTTGATGATGTTTTTATGTACTGACTATATTTAATGATTATCTATGATGAGTTGATCTTATGGTTGTGAGGATTCCCAAAGATACTAAGAGGGGGGGGGGGGGGGTGAATCGGTATCTAATTGGTGAATAAAATTTCTGAACTTATTAAATGAATTGCATCCCCAAACAGTGTACCGGTAAACTAGAATTAATGCAATAAATAAGAACAATAAACACAACACAGAAAGCACACCATAACACAATATTTTTAACGAGGAAACCCGGTGTGGGAAAAACCTCAGTGGGATTTCTAACCCACAATATTCACTTACTGGCCAATAAGTGAATATTACTGATACAATAGGTGCCTGCACATGCAGGAAGGCCAACTGCCTAAAGCTCAATACTTAAATACAAAAGGAAGTCACACTGACTTACAAAATAGATTATGTAAATCCAATATCATGTACTGCTTCTGTAGACACCCAAAAATGGTCAACGCTTGCGAGGTCATACTTTAACATTTACGCATTGCCTCATTTTAGGTTTTTTCGTAGCATTAACATTTCTCCTATGTCACGCACTTGATTTTTATCATTTGCGAGCATCGAGTCATTCTTCTACATTCTCCAATCATCTCACTCTCGAATTTGGTCTTGTCGACAACACTATCCAGTCATGGTTTTGATCGATTTTATCCTGTCGCATCAATGAGCGTATTCATTTGTCATCATTTTGGACATCGTCAATCCTAATTAGGGTTTTGTCCTCCTTTCAATCTTATCATCTGGCAATCGGTTTATCAATCTTGTCTTTTTACGATCAATTTGTCATCGATCGTTGTCTTGTTCAATTTTATCATCTTGCGATCGATTTGTCATCGATTGTGGTCATTTTCAATCTTGTCGTCTTGCAATCTATTTTGTCATCGATTCTTGTCCTTTTGTCAATCTTGTTATTTTTGCGACCGATTTGTCATCAATCGTTGTCTGTCTCAATTATGTCAATTTGGATCAATTTGTCATTGTTCCTCGTCAATTGGCGCATTTCTCAATTAAATCGTTTATCGCATTGGTCATTTATCAATTCAAAATCATGACATTAGTTATCTTCAATCATGACCTAATTGTCATTTTTGCACTTCTAATTCACCTTCTAGGGTTTCATGATTTAATCATTTAACCTTGTGCGTCATTTCTTCCTTTAGGATTAATAAATTACTTATTTATCCTAAGTTTTCTCATTACAATTAAATATTCATTTAATTGGCTAATTATTCCTCTTTGTGAGTGAATTAATTAATAAATGAAAAATTATTGATTAATTCACTAATTTCTAATTTCCTAATTTCTTAATTCCAATTTCAATTTCCTCCTATTTCTTTCCTAAATTTATGGCAATGACATAGAAATTTGTCATAGAATTTGTCATAAATTGTCATAAATTCTTGACATAGAAATTTGTCATAGAATTTGTCATAAAATGTCATAAAATGTCATAAATTCTTGACATAGAAATTTGCCATGAATTGTCATAAGCCTTGCATAGCAATTTGTCATAGATATGTCATAATTTTGTTATTATTGATTTGAATTTCTATTCGAATCACTATCATGCTAATTTGCTCATTTCTCCAATTTCTCTATAAATTGGATGATTTTTTCTTCAATCGACCCCGAATCCTTAATCAAACTACCAAACTTATGCTTCTAGTACTCTTGAGCTTTTCATCAATCTTGCTTTCAATTGTGTGTGCACTTGTAGGTGAGATCCACAAATCCATTGAAGAGGAAAGAAGAACAATGGAGCCGCATGGAAGGAGCATTCAATTCTGCATTTGGTTTTCATATCTCTATTGAGTGTGCTTAGGATTAGGTTCATTTGCAATGAGTGCTCTCATGATTGAGTTATCATGTCTAGTGTTTTGATTGATCTACTTGTCTTTGATGATTCCTAATTCCTATGATACATTAATTGGTGAACCTGACGTGAAATACTAACCTTGTAACCCTTTAACTGTGATTTGGAGTGCTTTCATGTTGATTTTGCAAGCAAAAACCCAAAAACAGGGCCGTGCAGGGTATTCTGGACACTTCTGCGCTTGTGTTAGACATCTTGCACCTGTGTCATGCATCTTGTTCTTGTGTAGGTGACATCTTGCGCCTGTGTCATGAGTTCTGCGCTGGTGTAAAGTCCAGAACAGAGGTGAAAAATGCAGTTTTTACTTGAAATTTTTTATGTTTTTGCATTCTGTTTTCTGTGTTTTGGATTTTGGTACTAATTATTTGTGCAAAATGCTTGGAATACACATGGCAAAGACTAAAAATCAAACTACTAACATGTTTTGTGCAGATTCGATGGTCAAAGACAACGAATCAAACCTCTAACTTGGGTTTTGCAGGTTGCCTTGGAGAAACAACCAAACTCTGTGTTTGAGATTTTTAATTAGGCACTTAGTGATTTATAAATAGGTGGGAATGAACATTTGTTTGCTTTGATTGTTAAGTGTGACATTGGAGTAGGAGAGTATGCTCTCATCCTTCTTAGGGTGATCAGAAATCCAGATCTTTGATACCATGCTTGTGTTGTTGATTGTTTGTCACCCTTAGAGGGCCTGCCTTCTCGACCACTTTGCTTTAGCAAGCAAGTGATAATCGTGAGAAGGGAACGACCCAAAGTGAGTATGGCTAGAATTCCTTGGCATTCTAACTCACTATAAAAAAATACCCGATGAGCGAAAGCTTTGAAGGAAGTGTTACGTGGGAATTGCAGTTACTTGGGAAGTGATGACCCTTGAACTCTTTCTCATATCAACATCTAAGTACGGCCTCACGGTCTAAATTGTGCTTGCGCGACTACATTTGTTTGGTATCTTGGTGGGCTTAATGTCTCAATCACGCTTGCGTGACACCAAGGAGTAATGCTTAACATAATTCCTTACTAAACACCTTGTATTTAGAGGCCAAAAATCCTTCTAGTTGCTTGAGAAGGACAAATTCAGATACTTGGAAGAGATACTAAGTTCGCCATGGGGAGATTCCATGGGGACTGATGCTTGGCTGCCCTGAGAAGTGAGTTCCGTGGAGGGGAGCCCGTGGGGTCAAGCATCTATGTATTCTCCTTGAATCTCATAATGAGTCTACCTCTCAAGTACCTAATGTCTTTGCCTACCATAAGAAATGTGGGAATGACCATGATTGTCTTGAGTCTATGTTAAAATATCTTGTCTTCTTTGATTGTCAAAAGTTGAATTGCATCCCATTTCAAAAGAAAAACAAATTGATCCAACATAAGATTTAAACACAAGAGACATTCATCCAACAAAAGTTCAACAAAGTTCAAAACACATCTTCCAATATGATGATCAAACATTGTTCCAAATCTTGTCTTAACATTCATGTCACTTACATTTAGGTTCATCCTAGGTTGCATTTTGCAAAGTTCATTGTCAAGTACTAAGGTTAGGTTTCACCTAAGTCATACTCCTTTGCATATCAATAAGGGTCATCCATTTTGCATATGTCCTCTTGCATTAAATTCATACCATTGTCATACATTTGCATTTGCATACCCTAGGTCTCTTCATTAAGATTAAGTCATTATCATATCATAGTAATTGTCCTTTTTCATATAGTGTCAAAACCAGGTTTTGTCATACTTGAGTAATTCAAATCTTTGATAAACCCTAAGTCATTGTTAAGAAGTCTAGACCTTATCAAATCTTTTGTCCTTTTGTCATCAATATCATTTTGTCAAACCTCGCTTAGTATCCAAGCATATAGGGGAGACATTGTCATCTTGTCCTTTGTCAATTAAGTCCTTTTGTCCTTTGAGGTCTAGATATCATTTCAATTTCCTAAGGATCCCTCTCCTAGATTTGCATTCAAAAGTTTGTCAAAATCTTGAAAAACAACAAAAACATAGGTTGCATTCTTGACATAGATTGCATTTTCGTCTATCTAGTTTGCATTTAGTTGCATACCATATATTGTCTTTGAAAAATTCCAAAAATATTGCATTTGCATAAGTGACATGTCTATTGAAACAAGGTTCCAAGTGCCAATGATGCAACAAAGTTTGATGTATCAACCGACAAGGAAATCATAATTCTATCCAACCCAACAACAAGGCAATATTGGTCAAACTTTTCATGATGATGTAAACGTCAAAATACAAAAACTAGAGGAGAAGCTAGCTCAAGAAAATGAGATATTGGAACAAAGAGTGAGAAATATTCAGAAGAATAGATCACAAATGTCCAAAATATTTTGAAAACTTCCAGGTCGAAATCCAAATATTGAGCCAATTGATGCAAGATCTCTTCTTGAATGATCAGACATACCAGCTCTCCTCTCCCAAATAGAGATGATGAAACAATTTCAAGAAAAGAGACAACATCAATTTCAACATTATGTGCCTCCACAACAAGAACACAAAGGTGTTTACTATCAATCAGATTTTCAACCAATACAACCAATGGTTCAACCAATTGTCCAACATTTTCAACCAATACAACCAATGGTTCAACCAATTGTCCAACATATGCAACCAACACAATCAATGGTCCAATTTCAACAATATGTCCAACCAACTATACAATGTCAACAAATAGTCCAACCAATGGTGGAATATCAACAAGTTCAAGTTCAATCAACATGTCAATATCAACAACACCAACCAAACATTCAAAAACAAAGGTTGCAGCACACACCAACCCAAGTCTCAAGCATGTCAGAACAATTGAACCAAGTCCAATATCAAAACATGAAATCAAACAAAATTCTTGCCAAACAAGTTCAAATTCCAGATACAACCATGTCAAAACCTCAAAAGAAAGGTGGCTTTATTGCAATGCTCTTAAGGAAATGACCAAGTGAGTTCTTTGAGGAAGATCAAAATAATACACCTATGTCTAGCAATGCCTCATCCCCTCACAAACAAATTGACTCTCTAGTGGCATCTATGCCTACACCTTTAGAAGTTTCACAAGAACCTTCCATATTGTCCTCATCGAACAATACACCCAAGGATGCAATTATCCAAGAGCTATCCATAATTGATTGCCAAGATAATCCAATTCATGATGCACATCCTTGTCATGTTTCAAAAATACAAGACCCAATGCAACCATGTACTTTATTGCCATTACTTGTTTTAGAGGACCCCATTCTAAGTCCCTCTTCCTCATGTTCAAGCATTGATTCCTTGCCAGAATCCATCACAAATGTTCAAAGTGCATTTCCTTCATGCCAAAGCATTGATTCCTTGTCAGAATCCTCCATGCATATCCAAAGTCCAACCCCATGTCAAGAGGATAATTTAGAGCATGAAGAAATGAGTCCTAAAGAAAATCAAGATCAAGATCCTGAAACCTTATCATCCCATCCAATTGTTGACCAGGATCCCATTTCCCCAGACACTCATGATGATTCTCCTATTCTTGTCCATCATATCCAAAGTCCTATTGACATTCCATTCCCTAAGAAAGATCAAGATATCCTAGTCCATCCAATCCCAAATGTTCCCTTTCATTCCAAGAATACAATATCCTTTCAAATCCCATTGACATTCCAGATGTCCCTTCCATCCTTTCTGATGATCCCATTAAAAGTCAAGAGCAAAGCACCTTTAAAGAGGATTTCAATGATCTTCCTCCTTGTCAAGATCAAATTATTCCTTCAGATCCTCCACAAGATCCACTTGTTCCTCCATCTCCACGTCCTAATCCAGCATATCCACTCCAAGAGGGCATTTCTTTTGATGATCCCATTATTTCTCCCATTCCATCTCTTGAAGAGCCTGTCATTGAACCCTATCCACTACATAATCCTAGTCCCCCTCATGATCCTGATACCCCTCATGATTCTAACGTGTCAGTGCAAGATGTTCATGAACCCTCGACATGCATAATGGGTTCTTCCACTTTAGTCCATTCTAGTCCACTTCAAGATCTCATTATTTCTCTCATATCATATCCACCTCATAATGGACTTGCGTCTTCTTCCCAAAGAAAAGAGTATCCCACAAGTCAAGATATTCATAAAGGCAAAGGGGTAGACCTTCACAAGCAAGAACCCCTTCATATCAAAGAATATACTAATGGTCATGGCTACAGAGCTCACACTCAAGGCGTTGGTATCCCTTCAAAGTCAAAATCCAAATGTCCACCTTCCCCATCATTGCTTCCATCCATTCTAGGTCCCTATATCCCTCCATCTCCTATGCAACATCTGCAAAGGCACACATCTTGGAGAACCTTCCATCCATGCATTCCTTTCCTCCTCCAAGCAATTTGGATGCCAAGTATAAAAGTCATAAGTCTAGCAATCCACATGTATTCAAGGATCAACATGTCCAATATAATTGACATGTCAAAACAAAGAACAATATGATCTATAAAGAAAAAGAAATATCCAAAAGGCCACAAAGGCCCACTGAGAAAAATAAAGCAAAGTCAAAATATATATGGTTTCCTAAATCCCTTGTGCAAGCAATTCACTCCAAGGAACCACAAAAGCATGAAAAATCAAAAACCATGTGGATCCCTAAGAAGCTCCTTGAAGCACAAAAGCCTAAAGAAACATCCAACTTGGCATCCAAAATTGCTATTCCTCCATCCAAACCTCTCAAATTTATTCCTCCATCACCTCCTTCATCCATTTTGGGCCCTTATGTCCCAAAATCCCAAGCTATTCCTCCATCAAAATCTCAATATCCAAAATACATTTGTCCTCCATCAGTCCATCATCCCTCAAGGTGTGTGCCAATGTCGATCTTGCCTTCATTTCCATCCACTGAAGCCCAATTCTTCCAGTACCCTATCCATTATCCAATGCATATTTTCCATCCTTCGATCCCTTTGATCCAATCCTTTGCATAAATCCTCGCCTTAGTTTCATCTCATTTTCCATGTCCTTATCCTACCAACGTCTTTGAGCATACTTTTAAAGGTCATGGTCCATTTTTTTTTTCAAGGCTACTATCCAAACAAAAAAGATGCTTGAGTCCTTCTTCCATCCCCTATCATGTGTCCATCTTCTATTGAAAAAATGTCAAAATCCACAAAAAAAAAGTGAAAAAAAAAAATTCAAAAAAGAAAAAAAAAAGAAAAGAAAAAAATAAAGAAAAATAATTCATCCACTGGTGAAAACCTGGCAAACAGGTGCCTTGGGAAAGTACCATGATGAAAACCTAGCAAACAGGCATCATGCGTAATTTATGATCTTCTTGCACACCACACTTGGGGGCAAGTTTCCTCCTTCATATCTTATTTCCCTTCATTATCCTATCGAACCCCTGTCATTACCCTTCATATCCTATTGTCCCTCATGTCCAGTTTCCCTTTCCACCTTTGATCTTGACAAGGCTGAGGATCTTCATGAGCATCATGTATCTTGTTTGCAGCTTTTAGTCTATCATAGCTTTTGGTCATTTATCCATTCGCTTATTACAACCTTTCATCCATATTCCCTAGCTTATTGCAACTTTCTGCCACCATCCCGTATCCTATCCCAACCTTCAGTCCATGTCCCTTATCCATTCTTGGTCTTGCTATCCATACACCCTTTTTTATTCCTTGATCTTGATATGACATAAGGATGCAAAATTTTAAACATATTTTTCAAAAACCTCTTGACATGTCCCTCATGCCATGTCACTGCTATACATTGTCATATCCAGTCTCTTGTCCCATCACACAATAGCTCTTGGAAATTGCATCTGCGTTGTCTCCATAATAAAAGGCCTTTGTCTTCCCTCTATCCACCATCATTGCAACAAGCCTATTTATTCACCTGTCATATTCCTTGCCTTGCTAGACACTGGGGGCAAAATTTGAAAAAAGTCTTAAAAATTGAAAAATGTCCTGAAATAATCCAAAAAAATTCAAATATGTCTTGAAATAAACAAAAAAATCAAATAATGTCCTGAAAAAAATCTTCCAAAAACATTTAAAAATGTCCTGAAAAAAATCTTCCAAAAACATTGAAAATGTCCTGAAAAATCTCATAAAAAAATTGAAAAATGTCCTAAAAAAAGATCATAAAAATTGAAAAATGTCCTGAAAAAAATCCCTAAAAAAATCAAATAAAGTCCTGAAAAAAAAAATGAACAAAAAAATTGTAAAACTCCAAAAACAAAAACAAACATTTTGCAAATAATTATTCCTTTTGTGCATAAGACAGATCACTGAGCATTCATCCAACGACACTCGCAATCCATTTCACACCGTGCTTTAATGAAATCATTCTTTAACCAGATGAACTTTTTCAATCAAAACCAAACATTCAAACTGATCACAATTGTCATCTCAATCGAATATCAGTATCGATATCATCTTTCCTTGTCACATTATCATGGGTCTTATACAGGGTGTGGTATACTCGAAACCAGACTGTGTCCTGTCTTAGACGGGGTACCGCATTTCCTGAAACCAGACAGCGTGATCATCTTATGAGCACTTTCAACTTTTGACAATGAAGATCAAGATGTTTGTTTGATTTGTTGGAATTTGTGCATTTATCTTTGGCTTCGATCATGTTCCTATGTTGCTCGATGATGTCACTGAGTGATTTAGAGTAACCGGGATGGCTCATGGTCTCTTTTCCTTTTTGTTGTGATTGTCGTTTGTCTGTGATGTGTCTGTCTTTTGCAAAAAGGGTTGCATTTAAGCTCTGGCCTTCAATGCCATGATGCTACGCATCCATTTTGCTAAATAAAAATAAAGGTTCTCACCTACAAAGTGCATTACTGAAAGCAAGTTTTCATCATCTCTAACTGTCTTCTATCTCATTTCTTACTAACACTTCTTCCGTCCGGTCGGATAGTCAGTTCGGTCTAGTGCTCCGATATTCGAACACATATACTGCATCCTGCATCCATTTGGTTAGTACATTTGCATTTGCATCAAGCATTACATCAAGCATTTTATCCATTTCATTTCATAAATACATCCAAAATACCTAAAAATGCATCCATACATGTTTATAAACCAGTGCATAAGTCATCCATACATGCAAAAAAACATAAGTCATAACATATTGCATCCATCATATCGATGCATATCATATCACATATCATAATAATGTTGGAGTACGAAATCGGACTGTCTATCCTAAGTATGGCTCGCAGGCTGACTACAAAATGGCAAACTACATAATGTCCACTGTCTGTCATAAGGAGTACGTGCCTCTGTCACTGGGTTCTCCCTCTGTCCTCCTCATCCCTGCCATGTCTCGCAGATGATGTCCCTCCTAGTCCTGGCTATGGTGGTCTCATCGGTCCACTCACCCCCATGCTGCTCAATGACCTCCGAGAGCGTGACCTGCTCTCTGTCCTCGATCGTGCCCGATATGAAGGTGATCTCCACTCCGGTGGAACTACACTCTCATATAGTGTCCTCCAATACAGTCTCTCCTCGCCGGTCTCTACCAGCATCTGTGCCATCTCCCATGCACTGGCATCCCTAATTGACCCAATGAACTCTGTGACTCTCTGTCCCTCTCGCTGTGCCTGAGCTATGGCTGTATCTCGAGCCTCTGTGAGTCTGGCTATCTCTGCTCTGAACTGCTCATGCTCTCTCTCCAATGTAGCAATCTGATCCTGCTGACTCGCTATTGTAGCCCTGCACCTGTCCATCTCCTCTATCCTAGTTGTCTCTAGCTCTATGGGAATATCCTGCAATGTCTCCTGATCCACTGAGTCTGGCTCCTCCTCGTCCTCCCCTCCACCATCTTCATCATCTCCCCCGTCCTCGTCATCCTCATCATCCTCATCACCATCCTCTCCCCCGTCCTCGTCATCCTCATCATCCTCATCACCATCATCTCCCCCGTCCTCGTCATCCTCATCATCCTCATCACCATCCTCTCCCCCATCTCTGTCATCCTCATCCTCCTCGTCCTCATCATCTCCCTCCTCTCCTGTGAGTGGGAAGTCCTCCTGTCTCCTCGGTACTGGAATGTCAGGATCAATCAAAGGCACTGGCCGTCACTGTGCGAACCATGTCTCATACTCCTTTGTAGTCCCAGCATCCACCACATCTGACCACCACTCCCACTATCTCTGCTGTAACTGTGCAAAGTCGGCATATGCTATACGTGGCTGAATCATACTCCCCCACTAACTTGTGTCTCAGTGAGATCGGGCAAAGCATGCAGTCCTCCTAGGTACATCCTGTCGCTCTCCAAACTGTCGCCTGACTCTCTCTGGAAGGTACAACTCACTCACTCTCTAGCGGTTCACTGGTCACCCAATCAGGTACCTCTCCTGTCTGCAATATGGTAACTCCTCATGATCATCTGACCATCCGGGGCAATCTCGATATGGCCTCCATATGAACTCTGTTAGTCTGTCTAGCTCATGTCGCCAGTATAATATGTATCCAAATGGACCCTGTCTCAGTGCTCCACCATAGCTATACACATATGGTCGGTGTGGTACAACCTGTCTATCTGTAATCGGCCGACATATGGCAATATGCTCGAATGCCCATACCTGAAGCAATGTAACTCCACAGCTCAATGTCTGCACTCCCTGATACGCTATCTGATGCAGCTAGAAATACAACATAGCAAGTACACATGGTCCCCATGCGTACACTGTCCCCTCTGTCGCCATCCACTCTAGCACTCTTCCCCAGCCAATAGGGAATCCATGTCCTCGTCTATCACCTACTAGAAGACATGCTATCACAACTGCTATCACCACATATCGTCGATCATACTCAGCAGCCATAGTCTCCCAGTGAATCTCCCTCTCGACAATGTCCAGATCATCTGCGTCACACTCAAATAGCCTGCATAATGCATCTCTACCTATCACTGGGTCATACTCTATCATCTCCCCATGTATCGAAATGCGGAGGATGCGCCATACATCCTCTAGAGTCACCGTCGCCTCTCCAGTCGCCAAATGGAATGAGGAGGTCTTCGAGTGCCATCGCTCTGCCAATGCGGTAAGCAATCCTATGTTTGCCCTAATCTCAGGCATGTATGTGATGTAATATATCCCCAGTCCAGCTAATGTGTCTCTCTCTGTGCTCCTGAGTCTATGTCGTAGCATGAAACAATCAGGTCGATTCTCCCGCATGATCAATGGATATTGTCGACTGCATCACAATCGGGGCATCATTTTGTCAGTTTTAGGGTTTGCTCCTACGGGTTGCCTTTCCTCATTTTCATGTCCAATCCAGGCGTTTTTCATCTACATTGACCTATCCCACCCTTGTTCTCCCTTTTTAGGTCATTTGCATGCAGTTTTGAGTTAAAATTGAGTCATTCATGCACTCTTGCGCCTGTGTCTTCTACCCTGTGCCTGTGTCAGGTGACCTGTGCTTGTGTCTTCCTACACAAGCGCAGAACTCCCTACACAAGCACAGAACTAGATGACACAAGCGCAGGAGTCCATTTTTGCATCCCCTGTGGGCCCCGCAATGTCCCGTAAGCCATCAAAATTCATGAAATTCAAAACATGGGTTTTCGAGATACCTACCGCTGCTCCTGCGTCCTCTGATCATCTGAATGTGTGTACACATTCTTCGAGGTGATCTACCCTTGGAATGTTCGCCATCTATCTGCAAGTGTCCTTGTCCAGAGCAACAAATTCTCCTCTTTGGCTAGTCAAAATGAGCAATTTTCATCCTCTTGGTCTCATTTATAGCTCTTTGTCATTGCATAGATGGACATGCGTCCTCTCCATCTTATGTTGGTCGTGGTCTTGTGCACCTTAAATTGCTTGTCCTTCATGCATCCGATCTCCGATTGTCAGTCCATTCGATCCTATCATTTTTATCGATCAATTGGCCTCTTTTCTAGATGTTTCCGGCCAATTCCTCGAGGGGGCATGCATATGTCATTATTATTGTCTGGGGCATTTTCGTTATTGTTCTTTGAAACAATGCTTAAAATCGCATTGTCTCAAAGAGGGGCAAAATGTAGACACCCAAAAATGGTCAACGCTTGCGAGGTCATACTTTAACATTTACGCATTGCCTCATTTTAGGTTTTTGCGTAGCATTAACATTTCTCCTATGTCACGCACTTGATTTTTATCATTTGCGAGCATCGATTCATTCTTCTACATTCTCCAATCATCTCACTCTCGAATTTGGTCTTGTCGACAACACTATCCAGTCATGGTTTTGATCGATTTTATCCTGTCGCATCAATGAGCATATTCATTTGTCATCATTTTGGACATCGTCAATCCTAATTAGGGTTTTGTCCTCCTTTCAATCTTATCATCTGGCGATCAGTTTATCAATCTTGTCGTTTTACGATCAATTTGTCATCGATCGTTGTCTTGTTCAATTTTATCATCTTGTGATCGATTTGTCATCGATCGTGGTCATTTTCAATCTTGTCATCTTGCAATCTATTTTGTCATTGATTCTTGTCCTTTTGTCAATCTTGTTATTTTTGCGACCGATTTGTCATCAATCGTTGTCTATCTCAATTATGTCAATTTGGATCAATTTGTCATTGTTCCTCGTCAATTGGCGCATTTCTCAATTAAATCGTTTATCGCATTGGTCATTTATCAATTCAAAATCATGACATTAGTTATCTTCAATCACGACCTAATTGTCATTTTTGCACTTCTAATTCACCTTCTAGGGTTTCATGATTTAATCATTTAACCTTGTGCGTCATTTCTTCCTTTAGGATTAATAAATTACTTATTTATCCTAAGTTTTCTCATTACAATTAAATATTCATTTAATTGGCTAATTATTCCTCTTTGTGTGTGAACTAATTAATAAATGAAAAATTATTGATTAATTCACTAATTTCTAATTTCCTAATTTCTTAATTCCAATTTCAATTTCCTCCTATTTCTTTCCTAAATTTATGGCAATGACATAGAAATTTGTCATAGAATTTGTCATAAATTGTCATAAATTCTTGACATAGAAATTTGTCATAGAATTTGTCATAAAATGTCATAAAATGTCATAAATTCTTGACATAGAAATTTGTCATGAATTGTCATAAGCCTTGCATAGCAATTTGTCATAGATATGTCATAATTTTGCTATTATTGATTTGAATTTCTATTCGAATCACTATCATGCTAATTTGCTCATTTCTCCAATTTCTCTATAAATTGGATGATTTTTTCTTCAATCGACCCCGAATCCTTCATCAAACTACCGAACTTATGCTTCTAGTACTCTTGAGCTTTTCATCAATCTTGCTTTCAATTGTGTGTGCACTTGTAGGTGAGATCCACAAATCCATTGAAGAGGAAAGAAGAACAATGGAGCCGCATGGAAGGAGCATTCAATTCTGCATTTGGTTTTCATATCTCTATTGAGTGTGCTTAGGATTAGGTTCATTTGCAATGAGTGCTCTCATGATTGAGTTATCATGTCTAGTGTTTTGATTGATCTACTTGTCTTTGATGATTCCTAATTCTGATGATACAGCTTCGGTTCAGCATCTACTATGCCAGGTTCAGTACTGGTTTAAGCTCTTGCAATAATCATAAACCTTATTCCACAATCTGCCTCAATATTCAAATATAATATTCATCTAAGCATATTACGTATCACAAATGTTCTAAAAGACCTCATATTTATATATGATCCTTATTAAAATATGCCATGTCGTCTTACAAAAAGATATTACAATAAAATACATTATGTAATAAACAAAATCTTGTCGGCCAGGGTGCTAGTAATAATCTTTTCGCTACCGGTGAACTGTATGCCGGTGTAGAGTCTGCCGGTGTCGGTGCCTGTTGGTGCCATAGGATTGTAAGGTTGCCATCAATGACAATACCTTCAATCACATACAATTTCTCATTGGAGTGTGCAATGCCAACAATGGTGTGTTTGATTGTTGTATGACTGTCTTTGAGATAGAGACAATGCCACATCACTCATTGCAAGTGGGATGTGTTGTTGTGATTCTCTAACCCTTTCTTGTTATAATATATATGCATATGTTGTATCATTTCTTTGTGGGTGCAGGATTTGCAAGTACCAGACACCGACTCCCCCTGGCTCCATAGGTCTGAGCATGTCTTTAAATCCCAATGGTATGTGGTTCAGAGTTGGTAGAGGTTCCCCTCACATACTCTAGGTCTAAGTTGTTCAATGTGAGTCGCCAACGTCTTGGCGCAAGTCGCCATGTCAGTTAGTAAGCTTGGTTTCTTCTATGTTGTGAGTATGTTGGTATTGGTTGGTTAATTCCATTATGTTGAGATTGATTGATTATTGATGCGAGATTAAATAGTTAATAATGTTTATTTTTAATTATTTTGATTTAATAGCGATTTGATTTCTTGATATTTAATGTTTATTTATTTTAATGATGATTTGATATTTATTGTTTAGCTTATGTTGTGGTTTTATATTTATTTGTGATTTGACCTTTTATTGGTATTTAATTGTTTATTTATTTATCTAATCATCTATGGTTTAATATTTATTTGGTATTTAATGTTTATTTGGTTCTTTAATTCATTTATGAGCATTTGGCGTATTTGATTTAATTTCCCCATTTGATTTATTTAATTGTGGCTCATGTTTTATTTATTTATTTAACTTTTATATTAAGTGGGTTGTATAAATACACTTTAGAATAAAATAATAAAACATTCCCACCTAATTGTAAAAGCGTGATTTATATTTATCTTACCTCCCCTCTTCTCTTATTGGTTGAATTTGGAAAGGGAGGTAAAATTATATTATATGGTGGGGTTGGTAAAATATATTATAGATGGGAATATTTTGATTGGTCGAGATTGAGGCTAGGGTTTTTGGATAATGTTTGTCTTTTTATTTTCTTTCCTGTGAAGTTTTCAGCGTTGGCTTCTTCTTTGCAAAAAATATTCTCTGCAAAAGTTTTTTTGGGGTTTTGGCTTGGATTGTTGCTGGAGTTTCTTGGTTTGGCTTTGGATTTGGATGGAGCTCTACCTCAACTCTCATCCATCACTCAGGGTGCAGGTTGGGTTCCTTGTCTTTGTTTATTTTCACCTTTAAAATTTCTTTGTGTATGCTCTATGTCTAAAAATGTCTTCCAGGAGCTGGGGATGAAATATTTGGTTTATTGTAGTTTTCAGATTTATATATGGTGGAGAAAACTTTATTTTATATGGGTGTTTGTATAGTTGTATTGAAGAAATATTTGGTCTCCTGTATGTTGTTGTTCATGGTATTGAAAAGTCTGGATTCATGGTTGCTTGTAGTGAGATCCTATATCATTGCCTGGATCATGTGATTGGTATTTTGTTTGGTGTAGTATTGGCTGTATTTGTTGTTGGTAGAGTTACCTGTGTATTTCAGACTCAAAAGAAGTCTCTGTGTGTGAGTTCTGGTTCTCCCAGCTGTGGATATGTTTTGGAATTTCTCCCTCTATATTTTATTAAACTTTATTCTATTTATTTCTTCTTACTTGTTAGTTCTGGACGACTCTGTGTATATACTTTTCAAAGCTTAAAGTTTTAAGTTTAATTTTTAAATCTTTTTTGAAAGTTCTGTGTTTTCTATCCTATTTATGCAAAAGTGTTGATTCTACATTTACGCTGTCCTTTCATTCAATTGTGTTGTCCTTTTATGCATTTGCACTGTCTGTTGTTGCATTTGCGCTGTCTTTCGGTGTATATGCATTGTCCTTTGTGAAAAATAGTTGTCCTTATCTGCACAGATGCTAAACTATTTAACACAGGCACTAACTTGTAATGCATAAGCGCTAACCTGTAATGCAAAAGCGCTAAACCTCAATGCAAAAGCGTTGTTCTACCTGTCTTTGGTGTTTTCACTATTTTTCAAGTCAGACTTGGATTCTTGAGTTTGGTTTCATTCCAGAGGCTTTTTGGGACTTTTGCAGATGTTTTCCAACTACTGTTATTTATCAGTTTGATGCGATTTTATGTTTTATATGTTGAAACATTCTTGGCTTATTTATTGTTGAGATTTAAGTCTTTTCTTATATTGAGATGTTGCAATAGAAAGATGGTAATGTTGTGGAGACAACAAGATGTTAATGTTGTGGAGACAACAAGGTGATATTATTGTGAAGACAGCAGATGTGATATATTTTATTGATGGAATACCTCTTATATGATATGAATTTCCACTTTGAGGCTCATTTTGGATTATAATGGATTTAAGCACTTTGCGCTTTTTAGCTATGGTTTTTCCTTGTATGTTTCATGTGTTGTTGGGCTGCATGATGAAGTTATGGACCTTTTCTTGGAATTTGAATTTAGAGCCTCTTATGATTTATTGTTGGGTCATGTTAGGAGGAGTGGGGTTCCTTGTGATGACCAAGGTCATGAGAGACAGGCTTGCATGAGGTTCCTTGTAAGGATGCATGATGTCTAGACCACCAGGACACATTGGAGTTTTCCATGATTTGTAAATAAGTGATAACATTGATAATGAATTTGTTGGTATTTTTGTGGTTTATGCTATGATTGTCATTGATGGACACACACTTGTATTGAGATCCCCTTTATATGTATGAGCTTATGCTCAACTGGTATTTGTTCCAACCGGTATGTTGTATACTAGTCTCTAGACTAGTGGCGATTTTGCAGAATGTGTTTCCCGGTTTGAAGCGGCATGTCGACCCCAAGTGGTTCGCAGATCACAAGTGGTATGAGAGAGAAAAGAGACACAACACATTCTTACCAGTCTTCATTTTTGTCAAACCAGCAACCGGTATTTTGTATGAACTGGTAATACTCTATGATGAGTTACCAACCAACATTTTGTGATGAGTTACCAATCCACTGATTGTTTGATGGTGCCGACACATTGACGGTGATTCTTGTGTCGTGTTACTAAGTATGTCTAGGTTCATTGAACCTAGGAAATTGTAAATAAATCCTACTGGACCGACATGAAATCAGATTCCTTTAAAAGGACATCATGTCTAGGGTTTTAGTGGGTTGTGAAAAGGGTTAATGTTGAGCTAGGGTTTAAGGTGGATGTTGAGTTGTTGTAAGAGCAATCTTATCTGAGAAGATCGAGTTGTAACTGAGAGAGAGATAGAGAAGACTGAAGTAATGCTGGAATGCATTAGTTGTGAGCAATATTGGACCTAACCAAGTAGTTTGTGCTATTAGATAGATCAAACACTTGTTGATTACTCACGTCTTTGACAAGTCTATAGCCCCTAACCGGCTAGGCCTCAAAGCCTTTGTAAAATCCTCTAACAAGGTGGTTCACACATGTGAATCTAAAATCCTCTAACAAGGTAGTCTTTAATCGGACTTATCTCCTAATAGAGATTGAGATTCCTAACAGGATCTATTCTAGTGAAGAACATTGTAAGACCTTAACCGATCTGGTTTCTATTCTGCAGATAGTGACTTGTCAGTTCCATCTCACCGTGGTTTTTCCTAGTTGGGTTTCCACGTCAAATATATTGTGTTATGGTTGTATTACTTTTGTGGGTGAATGTTTTATTTGCGTTTTGGTTTGCATGTGTGGTAATTGGTTTGATTGTCAGACTACTTTACCAGTTTATCTTTAGACTGTGTAAGTGTTTTAGTGCAAAGATTCTTGGCATACTAATTCACCCCCCCCTCTTAGTATTCATCAATTGGTATCAGAGCCAACCTTTCTATAAGTTTAACCACTTGGAAAGAGATATGGGGGAATACACCTTGAGGCAACTTACTCAATGGCTCACTAAGTCTGAGCAAGCCTATGATGATCTTATGGTCAAATACAAGGCATCTCAAGCAAAAAGAAGAGAACATGCAGAGAGGCTGATGGAACTATCTAAAAGTAGTTCTGAAGATGAAGCTTACATGGAAGCCATGATTGCTGAAGTGAATAAGCTGAATGATTCAAACTCCAATCTAAGAAAGGAATTGGAGGGACTGACTATTCGGTTTAGTCAAAAGCTTGAGAACTAGAGAAAAGATGAAGATCAGATAAAGGATAGAGATCATGAGATCTCCAAGTTGAAACAAGAGATTAGTGCACTGACTGCTCACCTTCATGAGAGCAGAATGGAAAAGGAAGACATGCAAGGAGAACTGAACATAGCCATCACTAAAAATGCAAGTCTAATGGAGACAAATACTTCTATTTCCAAAGAACTCTTTGAGTCAAAGTAAATACTTGCTAAGTTTGGCAAAAGTACTGTCAAGCTAGAGCAAAAGCTTGAGTCATCTTGACCGGCAAAGAATACCAATGGTCTTGGTTTTTTTGGACATGAGGAAGGAGAATCCTTAGGAACAAATACTGAAGCATCAAAGAAGCAACCGACACTCAAAGGAAAAGGTAAGAAAAAATTCAAACCTATTTGCTTTAGCTGTCTTAAAGAAGGACACACTGCCAATGTATGTAGGAGAAAAGCCTACAATAATTTTCCTTATTTCATCAACAATGTACCTAGATTCAATAAGTTCAATGGTCATTGTTATGCATGCAACAAGTTTGGGCATAGAGCATTTGAATGCAGGTCTATAGTGGATAACACTGGAAGATATCCTCAGAGGACCCAAGGAATTGGTCTTGAATCTTTTATGAACTGGAACCACAACTAGTTTAATGACTTCAATCATTAGTCAAGAAGCGGTGGTCATCAAGCGGCAACCAGATGGAGAGAAAGTTGTATGATCTATCATGGTCATGGTCACACTACTACAACATGCAGAAGAAAGAATGGAAACATGTACAATGGACCTTGGAGAGCACTTGGACTTGCTTGCTATCACTGCAACAAACCGGGTCACATTGCAAGATTCTACAGAAGCAGAAAAAGTATATCTGATGATATACTGGTCACTTAGGAAGGAGAAATAGATATTGAAAAAATTCAAGGAGACATGAAGAAAACATGGAGGAAGAAACCAATATTGTCGGAGGAGGAACTGGTTTCTGCACCTAGTGTGGAAATATCGGAATCGGCAAACTAAGCCTCAAAGGCTTAGGGGGAGCAAACGGCGAAATGCTTTTGAACCCCCGGTTGACACTAGTAAAAGACCTTAATCAGTATGTGATACATGTTGCTTGGTAGAAGACCAAAAATGGTAAAAAGGCAAATTAGGGTTTATGCCCTAATTGAGGAGCATTAATGATGATAGGTGAGAGACATGTATAAATGCAAATTTTCAAATCATTTCTCACTATCTGTTTTTGAGCGAAGAAAAGTTTTCAAGTGCAGAGTGAAGAAAAGGCGATTTGAGCTTAGATTTCTGGAAATTGGATAACCTTGAAAGAGATTCAAATTTAGTTTGCAAGCGGTAGTGGAGAACTCAAGGTGGTGATTTGGCATCCAACAGAGAGTGAAGTGAAGTAGAATCTGGAAGCCCTAAATTCGCGTTTGAAAGGTATTTTTCGTGTTCTTGAAATACTCTACAATGGCTTCCACATCTCATACCAGTTTGAGTACATCCATAAAGTCAAAAAGTTTTATTCAAAGGAAGGCCAAATATAATGCTTTATCACAAGTTCCGGTTGGAGTCATAGTCGAAGAAGGAATTTTTGATTATATTGATTGCAAAATAGAAGACCTAGGGTCTTTAGCTATTCACACTAAGTTAGGTCTATTTTGTGGCAAGGAAAAAAAGATCAAACTAGAGTTCAGTATCTTAGAGAAGAATAAACTCCATAATGTGGTATATTTTCTGGAAGACTTCACAGAGGATCACATCAGGATCATCTTGAGCAGAGTCCATGGTGACAAGATGTACCTGGAGAGGACGCATGATATCACGCCTGAGGCAATTCATGCAGTCACCAGTTTCTGCAACACAGGGGAAGTGCTAGCCCTAAGAATGGTAAGCAAAATGGAAATGACCAAGCTCACCGGTTCGACAAGTGATTCACAAGGTATGACAGTTAATCCTATCAAGGATGAACTGGTGAAATATGCCTGCATGGTGATAGGCTACAAAACATTCTTAGCCAGCAAGATTAATTCTGTATCTGCTGCAGTGGTAAATGTCTCTTACCGGATGATTAAAGAGGATAAATCATTTGACATATGCACTGGTATGCAGAGGCAACTCTTGTTAAATCTTAAGGCAATCAAAAAGGACAATTCACTGAGGTTTAAGTTTGGACAACTACTGGTAGGGTTGTTTTTCTATTTCCAAGGCTACTTTCCGGGTGTAGGAGATGTCCAGTGGTCCCCTGACCAACCGGTAACCAAGAAGATAAAGGAAAGTGTGCAAGCCATTGGAACCGGATACCCTGAGGTACTGAACAAATACTTTGATGAGTTCAGAAGAAAGATGAGTCAGAGGGTAAGAATCTCAGGTGACATAGTAAAGAAATATGAAGATGACATCTATTTCACTATTCAGGTGGACAAATGTCTAATGGAGGCTGTTGAGCCTAGAATGGAGGAAGTGGAGCCTATGGGCTATGAGGTTGTGTTTGACATGCTGGAAGGGTATGCTTCAACCCTTATTGCCTCACCTCTTGATCCAAAGGCTAAGAGGACCAAAACCTACTTGGAGAGGATCGCACTAGTTGAAGAACCATCAGTGAAGAAGGGAAAAGAATCGATAGCTAAGAAAGCTAAGGCAGTGCCTGCAGCATCGGCACCAGCTACCACTGCGACTCCAAGAGTGAACAAGCGGTCACCGACAAAGAAGAAACCAGAGGTAACACTGGCAAAAGTCTTCGAAAGGAAGAGGAAGACTAAGGCAAATGAACCAGACTCCAGAGAAACTGAGTCTGATGAACAACCAAAGAAGGCTAGATAGACCAAGAAGATGAAGAAGAATGAACCAACAACATCCGCACAAGTAAATATAGATATCTCCTCTTACAAACCTTTGACACATTGTCAAATAATAGTAAATAATATTAGGAGAAAGTTACTTCATGATTTAATAGATTATTATGATGAATTCAATAGTGAGGAGAAAGATGAAGTACTACAGGAAATCATTCTTTATTTATGTAAAAATGACCAGTCAGCATCAGAGATTAAATCTTAGACACTGGATTCATTATTTAAAGCATTGGATAACAAATGGCACATTTCCATTGAAAAGAAACAAGAGATTAGGGAGAAAGTTTTTGCACAATACTTCCCCGAACTCTCAAATTCAGAATTGTGTGATGTATTCGATCAAAATAAAGGTCTCTTCTTCACAAGGAGAAGAAGATGCTGGTTGTTGGAGGGGAGAGTTGATGATGTAGAAAAAGATACACATCAGCACATGGCCCATGCTATCAGTTCTCACAAAGCACGAATACCCAACCTCCAAGCGAAAAAGGAACCGGTTATTTCCAAACTGGATGAGGTTTTTGATGAGGAAGGAAACCTAGTGGAAGAACCAATCGACACCATAGATGTCGATGCCCTGGATGTAGAAGATGTCACTCAAGACATACCTTCTGAGGGTATTGAACAGGGGCAATAGGCTGATCAGGGTGGTGAACAAGCTACGGACACACAGCAAGCGGCAAAAGATCAAGAAGAGAAAAAGAAGAAGGATGAAGATGAGAAATAGAAGAAAGAGGAAGAGAAGAGAAAAGAGGAAGAGGAGAAAAGAAAAGATGAAGAAAAGAAGAAGCAAGAATAAGAAAGGAAGAAGAAAGAAGAAGAGGACAAGGAAGAAAAGAAGAAGAAAGAAGAGGAGAAGAAGAAGAAGGAAGAGGAAGAGAAGAAGAAAAAGGAAAAGGAAGAGAAGAAGAAGAGGGAAGAAGAAGAAAAGGAAGAGCAGAAGAGGAGAGCAGAGGAGAAGAAAAAGGCAGAGGAAGAAAAGGAAGAAGAGAAGAGAAGAGAAGTGGAAAAGAAGAAAGATAAAGAAGCCAAGGAATGAGAAGCGGCAAAAAGCTCTCAGGTGGAGACTACGAAGGCAACCGGAAGTCAACTCTCACCAGTTGATCTCTCTAGTCCTATTGATCTCCAATCTGCAAGTTAGTTGGAGTTTATGCAGAGCATCAAGGTTGCTCAAGAGTGCCTTGAGATCATTCGCAGGAAAAAGGAACAGGACATCATCCAGGCAGCTGTAGATACACTTACCAGTCTAATACCCGACACTAATCTTCCTGACACTGATTCATCACTAGTACAACTCAAACTTTTGTGAACTATAGTGGATGATCAGATGCAGAGTCTAGAAGAAGCTGCAAAGGCCAATGTAAAGAAAGAACACCAAAAGGCTCTTAATGTTGCTCTAGTGAAGAAATTGAATGAGCTTAGGACTGAACTGCTAAAGGATCAAAAGGACATAAGGAGTGCCATGGATGAGGGAAACTTGCTACTCAGCAAAATCTGTCAACCTCATATGTTCTGTGATGATGTGCTAGCCAAGAAGAAAAAGCTTCAAATGGACTTACAGTCCTACTTGAGCACATTCAAGACTCCTTACGACTCCTTTGCAACATATGGGCAAATTGTTCACCGGTTCCAGATCCAGTCAGCCAAGATGGAGCAAGAGATCAGCACAAGGTCTAGGGAATTGTAGGAGCTTCAACTGGTATTACTTCCACGACTGCAAATTCTCCAGAAATGCTATCTGAACCTAGATACCCTGACAGCCACACAAGAACTGAGCACAATAGATGCCATGGAGGAACAGGTATCACAAATGCAAATAGAGAAGGAAGTGGTGACCTCCCTACTTGAGTCCTGGTCTCTTTCCATGAAACAATTTTTGCAGGACTATAAAGTGGTTTTTGACAAGTATTATTCATTATTGTCATAAACTCTTTTATATATATATGGAAACAGGTTTTTCAACGGTACTTTGTCATTGTTGGCAAAGGGGGAGAAGTATATGGTTTTAAATTTTGAAATTTTGGTATATTAGAGGGAGAAGTATCTATTTTGAAATTTTGATATATGCTGTGATATATGCTATATGCTCTGATGATTACTCTCTGAATGCAAAATTGCTATACACTCTGTTGATTAAGGGATAGTGTATATGCTTAGGGGGAGCAATTTTGTTAATGACAAGTTTTTCTGTTGTAAAACACTTAGATGTCAAAATTTTATTTTCTTGAGTGTTGCCATCAATGCTAAAGGGGGAGATTGTTGGCATTTTTGTGGTTTATGCTATGATTGTCATTGATGGACACACACTTGTATTGAGATCCCCTTTATATGTATGAGCTTATGCTCAACCGATATTTGTTCCAACCGGTATGTTGTATACTAGTCTCTAGACTAGTGACAATTTTGCAGAATGTGTTTCCCAGTCTGAAGTGGCATGTCGACCCCAAGTGGTATGAGAGAGAAAATCGGCACAACACATTCTTACCAGTCTTCATTTTTGTCAAACCAGCAACCGGTATTTTGTATGAATCAGTAATACTCTGTGATGAGTTACCAATCCACCGATTGTTTGATGGTCCCGACACATTGACTGTGATTCCTGTGTCGTGTTACTAAGTATGTCTAGGTTCATTGAACCTAGGAAATTGTAAAGAAATCCTATTGCACCGACATGAAATCAGATTCCTTTAAAAGGACATCATGTCTAGGGTTTTAGTGGGTTGCGAAAAGGGTTAATGTTGAGCTAGGGTTTAAGGTGGATGTTGAGTTATTGTAAGAGCGATCTTATCTGAGAAGATCGAGTTGTAACTGAGAGAGAGATAAAGAAGACTGAAGTAATGCTGGAATGCATTAGCTGTGAGCAATACTGGATCTAACCAAGCAGTTTGTGCTATTAGACAGATCAAACACTTGTTGATTACTCACATCTTTGACAAGTCTATAGCCCCTAACTGGGTAGGCCTCAAAGCCTTTGTAAAATCCTCTAACAAGGTGGTTCACACATGTGAATGTAAAATCCTCTAACAAGGTAGTCTTTAATCGGACTTATCTCCTAATAGAGATTGAGATTCCTAATAGGATTTGTTCTAGTGAAGAACATTGTAAGACCTTAACTAGTCTGACCTTAACCGGTCTGGTTTCTATTCTGTAGATAGTGACTTGTGAGTTCCATCTCACTGTGGTTTTTCCTAGTTGGGTTTCCACATCAAATATCTTGTGTTATGCTTGCATTAATTTTGTGGGTGAATGTTATATTCGCATTTTGGTTTGCATGTGTGGTAACCGGTTCGACTATCAGACTGCTTTACTGGTTTATCTTTAGACTGTGTAAGTGTTTTAGTGCAAAGATTCTTGGCATACTAAGTCACCCCCCCTCTTAGTATTCATCAGAATTAATTGGGATGAGAATTTATAACTCATTTCAAACAAGATAATGAATAGTTTTGGAGCCTCATGGCTTAGTCCTAGGGAGGATGTTTTAGGATAAGCATGAGAAGGTTGTGAAGATGATAAGCTAATCTCCCTTGGTCTCTCATAGGTTGAGATGGCTCCACATGTCCATTAGGATAGTGCCTTGTGTTATTATGTCATTATGTTGCGAGGATGGCATGTGAAGACACTCCACTCCTACATGTGTTCCCCCTTTATGTTATATGATTATTCTTATTGGATGCATTTATGTCCTGATGAGTTTTATGCCTTTGGGAGTTTATTCTTGTGGTTCTGTGTGAGTTATTTCTTGAGAGTCCTTGTGTGGTTATTCTCCTTGGTTATAAGTGTCAGCCTAGATGTAGAGTGTGTTGGGACCTTGTGTCATCTCCTAGCACAGAGGGTGGTTCCTTTGGTTCCACATGGTCGAGTGGTTGGTGCTTTTAAAACATTGGGATGTTCCTGTCTTTGGATTCTTCTTGCGTGGATGAGGATGCTTCTTCAGATTTTTCATGGATAATAATTGCAGCAAGAATGTAAATGATGATGTGATTTATGTAATGAAATTCTTATATAATGGTTGGAAATGAAATCATGTTTATGAGTAATGACTATGTTGTTCTAGTTGTAGTGATAATGTTGGTTATGGTATACGATTGTAATGATGAACCTTGAGTTGTAGTGTAACACATTTATATTAAATTAAATGGATGCATGAGATGTGGATAAGTATTATGGTTTGGAATTAAATGATTCAATTTGTATTCTTGATGAGCTATGTTAAAAGGTAATAGTATAAATGTTATTATAATGGTATTAGACTTAAATGATATCTTTAACTAATGATTTAGGTAGAAGGAATGTTATGTCTTGATAGGATGTATGAGTATGAGTAATATTGGAAGATATCTTAGGACATGTTTATGAGTTGTGATTAAAGGATTTGAAATTATAGTATCATACTTTGTAGACAGTGATCTGATGATCGAATTGAAATCTTATAATGCTTGGGATGTAATTGAATGTTCCTTATGAAATATTGTATGGATGAGCTTAATGAATGAACTACTAATCTTATTAATGGAAATTACTAGTAAGTGTATGGGTAGATGGTAAAATGAATGCTTGTCTTTTAGGAAAGGTTTAGGATGTATCATGTGTTATGGTTTAAGATTATATCTCCATTTGGTGGATGCTATTAGTGGTTATGGAATTAGGACATTGTACCTTAGTTGAGTTGAGATGAATTCATGTTGTTTCTTAATTTGTAATAAGATGATTGTTGGTTAATTGATATAGTGTAAGAGATTTTATGAGAATTAAATGGGCTATGGATTAAATACTTAAGGAGACTTTGTGATTATTTCCTCATGTACTTTAGGAATCATGTTGAATTAATCAGTATGCTAGGGGTATAGAATCATAAATGATTAGGTGGAAGTTAATTGTAAATAGAAATTATGTTAATGCAATGTAAGGGTCAATCTTGGTATGTGAATGGTGATTTTCATAGTCGAAGGTTGGATAATGGTAATAAGAAACATTTGGACTTGGTGTATAAATGAACCTAAGTGAAAAGGGAAATAGTTGTGCATTGAAAGATAGAATCTCATATTAAATGAAAGATTAAGTAGGTTGCATATCATCAGTGTTAGGTATTGCTATGTTGCACCTATGTGTGTATAATGATTAAGATTATGAGGTATTGATCTGGAAGAAAGTAAATGCTTATTTCTTATGTAGGTAGACTAAGTAATGGCATTGAGATACCCTAGGGAGCTAGTAGTAATGATTTATTGTATTCCGCTTGCGTAATTTTTTGATTAGATTGAATGAATTATTCTATGTTCGTAACATGTAAATGTTATTGTGTGCTCACTGTATTACTTAAGTGATGTTATGTGTTGTATTAATAAATAAATAAAAAAATTAAATTAGTGTGTATTTAGCTATATTTCTCTGGGGTATTTCGGCAGGCATTACATAGAATTTGATGAGGATGACATGGAAGGTTCTTGTGAAGCCCCGAAAGGCATAGAAATAAAGACCACTTGAGAGTCAATTTGTTTATGAGGGGATGAGCCATTGCTAGACATAGGTGCATATTTTTTATCCATCTTGGAAGAATCACTAAGGATTATCTTTAAGAGTTGTATAATAGAGCTAATTTTCTTTTGATAAGCATTTGATTCCTTGCGAGATTTTGGCATGGTTGGATTTTGATTTTGAAATTGTTTGAAAGGGATTTAGTTTTTGTTTGGTGTTACATTTTGATTTTGAATTGGTTTGATCTGTTTGAAATTTTGCTTGGTGTGTGTTACAACTTTCATTTTTGAATGCTTGGTTGTAGTTGTTGATACCAATTTTTTTGTTGATACATGGTAGTTGGTTGAACCAATTTTTGACATTATGTGTTTAGTTGAGCATATTCTTGATATTGCACCAATGATTATGTTGGTTGTGTTGGCAAATGCACACTCCAATGAGAAACTATAGGTGATTGAAGGTTTTGTCATTGATGGCAACCTTGTAATCATATGATACCGGCAAGACAAATATACCAGCACCGGCACCAACATATTGACTCTACACTGGCATACAGAACACCGGTAGTGAAAGGAAGGATACCGACATCCTGGTCGACATGAATTTTGTTGATAATATATTTTATAATTAATTGTAAAATCATTGTAAGCTGACATGGCGAGTTGTAATATGACTCATATATGTATGAGATCATTGTATAACATTTTGTAATAATGTGATAGGTGAAATCATGCAGACCTAATATGCGAATTATAGGTTAAGGGTTTATGTATGTAGCAGAGCTAAAACCGGTACTGGATCTGGCATAGCAGATGCTAATTTGAAGTAGTACAAGACATTGGATTTGCATAATCCATTTTGTAAGTCAGTGTGACTTCCCATTTTGTAATTGAGCAGTGAGCTCTAGGCACTTGGCCTTCTTGCATGTGCAGGCCTCTATTGTAACAGTAATATTCACTTATTGGCCAGTAAGCGAATATTGTGGGTCACAAATCCCATCGAGGTTTTTCCCACACCAGGTTTCCTCATTAAACTACTGTGTTATGGTGTGCCTTTCATGTGGTTGTTGTTATTCCTATTTACTGCATTATTTTTGGTTTACCGATACACAGTATTGATATGCTTTACATGTTTGAAATCAAGTAAATTCTTTAACTGGTTAGATACTGATTCACCCCCCCTCTCAGTATCTTTGGGAATCCTAACAATTGGTATCAGAGCCTGGTCCTCTATTTTCAAAGCCTAACAGCTTGAGGAAGATCTTGACACCGACAGAGATGTAAAACTTGATGAAGCAATTAGAAACAACTCTTTCAGACTATGATGCAGAAATTTTGAAGAATATCAAACTCGAAGATGATCTAAAAGCTACACAGGATATTATTCAAGCACTTCAAGAAAATCTTACTATTGCAAGAAACAAGAGAAGAGAACTTTGTGAAAAGATGCAAAATGAGAATGATGAAAAGGAAACTCTTAGTGATCCGGTGAACAAGCTAAAACAAGAGAACACTACAACAAAGAATGAAATGTGGGATATGACCATGAGGTTTTGTAAAGAAATTGAAGATAGGAAGAAAAATGAAGAAGACTTGACTAGAAGATTGAATGATGCTGCAAATGAAAACACAAGCCTTAGTTATGAAAATGATATGTTGAAGACAGATCTGATGCATACACAAAATGACACAAATGAGCTCATGATACAGAAAGGAATCTTGGAAAGAGAACTCACTACTGCAAATCAACACAAGGAGAAATTCAAGAAAAGCTCAGAAGAACTCGGTGACATGCTGAAGAATCAAAAACCTAATGGTGATACAAATGGCCTTGGCTTTGAAGTTGGTGAAAGCTCTAGTATTGTGAACACACATGATCATAGCAAACCGGTAAGACAACCTAATGCTTACAAATTTAATGAAAAATTCTTTAACTATAACAAGTATGATCACAGAGAAAATCAGTGTAGATCTAGAAATTATTAGAACACTAATACACCCACCGGTCAATGCTCTAAATGCAACAAAGTTGGTCATAATTCAAAGAATTGCAGAATGAATGTAAGATGTTATGTTTGTGGAAGATTTGGACACTTATCTAATCAATGCAGAACACAAACTGACATAGGGTATGGGAAAGCCATTCAAAAAAACAGTGTGACTTGTTATGCTTGTAACAAGATTGGGCATATTGCTAAATTTTGTAGAAGCAAGTCATCACCGGCAAATAACAAAGGTCCTAGTTTCAAGGGTAAAGAAAAGGTTGAAGAAGTAAAACAAGAATTCTCAAAACAATGGATCAGAAAGTCAGATCAAAAAGTTGATGGGAATACTCCTCCATTGGCAGAACATAGTAGCACTCCACCAGCAGGAGACTCTTCATCTAACTGAAAAAAATTCCTTTGAGGGTTTAGCAACTAAATGAAAAATATGTTATTATTCCCTTAGTTGATGGTGATAAGTTGAAAGTACTTCTATACCGGCAGATGAGTTAAGTTGTGACTTAACCGACAAGCATTAAATGTGGTAGGTGAAGAAAATAACATTATAAAACAAGTCTTTTGGCTCCATTTTCATTTCACCGAGCATTCAAATCTTTGAGAGCGTGAAAATTCCCGAGCGAAGGTATCCCAAGTGAAGAAGTGAAGCAATCCATCAAATCATTCATCCCTAAGTTAGATTAAGGTATTTATAGCTATGGCATCTTCATCCACTCCTGAATTTATTGCAAACCCTACTGTTGTTGAAGTTATTAAATGCCCTAGACCCATATTTCAATTAGTTCCCAAAATTGCGAAGAAAGATGATAGCTTAGGTGCATTTTCTCAAATACCTAAAGGGGTAGTATATGTTGAAGACCCTAGAATGTATATACATTGTCATATTGATGAACTAGGTGATGAAGAAATTAAGAATATGTATAAAACTATAATTTGTGATGAATCGAGAAATGTCAAACCTAAACATAAGATAGTAGATACCCTAGGTTTCACTGAAATTCTTAGTATCTTGAATTTTCCCAAGGATATCATAAGGATAGTATTAAGAAGAGTAAATGGTGAATTTTTCTGGTTGGACTTAGTTCATAAAATCACAAAAGAAGTAGTAAAAGTTGTAATAGGGTTACCCTCCACTGGCAATAGACCTGATAAAACAAAGAAGGTCTCAAATGACTTAGTGACAAAACTAACCGGTGCAACATTTGATAAGAGATCCTTAAGGGTAAACGATGTAATGGATATAAATATCAGATTTATCAGTATGATCTTAGGTTATAAGGCTACTCATGCAAATAGGTTAAACTCAGTTTCTAGCCTATGTATTAAAAGTGCCTATGACATGGTAAATGACAATGCAAGGATAGACATATGTGAATGGCTCAAAGATGAGCTGATAGACAATCTAGGAAAGATCAAAAAAGATAAGAAAGGTACATTCAGATTCAGAAACTTACTTGTTTGTCTAATGCTATACATAACCAAACAAGTACCCAGTATTGGTGCTAGAGATTTTGGATTTGATATACCAGTAGGAAAACCACTATCAGAATTGTTTAACAATGTGGGAGAGAACAAGGAGAAAAACATAAATGAGCATTTTCAAGCACTAAAGGCTCGAATGAAAACAAGAGTAAGGTTATCACAAGCTATTGTGGATAAGTATCAAAAGGAAATCTATTTTGTGATAAAGAAAGATGAAATTTGGATGGAGGCAGTTATCCCTAGAACCATCTGGGTAACTGAAATGGGTTATGAGATAGATGACAACATAATAGAAACCTATGCAAAAGCCCTCCTAGAAGCTCCTAAGGAACTAGAAGAAAAAGTATTTGGTAGTAAAGCCAAATACAATCAAGAAAAATAGTTAAGAAGGTTGAGGCAACTGTAAGAAAAGGAGTACGACAGGCAAAAGCTATTAAAGAAGATGTGCTAAAACAAACCAGTATAACTAAAAGTGAGTTGGAAGCACTTCAACCGGAAACTCACCTTTCACTGGTTGGAACTTCTTCAGAGAGTGACATACCTACAGTATTCAAGAGAGTTGAGAGGAAAAGAAAACCTTCACCGACACCTTCTCCTACACCAAAAGGATAAGACAGAAGCAACAGGCAGTGAGGCCCCCAACAAAGAAATTAACTCCAAAGAAAAAGAAGTTGACTCCTAAGAAGAAGTCAAAACAAACTATAGCTCCTATTGATAAACTACTTAATGAAATAACTAAGGATGGTAAGCTGAAGAATATCAATAAATTGTACAATACACTATCAACTGATGATAAGGAAAGTATAGAGAACAGTGTAATCTTACACTTAGACATATACAAGAAATTCTTATTGGAAGTTGTTGATGAAATCCCAAATGACTTGTATAGAAGATTAGAAGCTAGAAGATTATCTATTGTTGAGCTAGATAAAAAGATCAAGATTGAAAAATTACTGGCAATGCATCCAGTTAACTCACCTGATGAAATAGACAAATTAATCAGTGAGGCTAACCAAACAGTATTTTCTACTGCTCACCAACATGTAGCACTTATGGCAGGCAGAGTAAAAGAAGTTTCTAAGGAAACTACTGATAGATGGGATATTTTCTTTGTAGAGAAAGAAAAAGAGGAAGAATTACTCAAACCTAAAACTATCAAATTATATCAAAAGGAAAAAGATAAGGGTAAAGGTAAGGTAGGTGAACCTCCTAGTATAAAGATAACTGATAACTTACCCCCACCGTCTTTAGATACTCCACCGGTAGACACTACTGACAATCAACCGACAACTGAGATTATGGATACACCACATGAGGATACAAATCTTGATTCTGAGGTGTTATATACAATGAACATTGACACTCAAGAAGTCAATATTGTGGTGGATAAGGAATCAACTGAGAAGACAGATGTGGCAACAGAGCCACCGGCAGAAAATATTGCAGTAGAAAACATTGAAATTGGGGAACTCAAACAAACTGAAGGATCAAGTGAACCCCCAGACATTGAAAAGGAAAAAACCACAGATGTGCATACTGATGCATCCACTTAGTCATCAACACTAGGTAGCACAGAGGTAAACAATGAAAAATTGGTAGATACAATAGCTAAACCATCTGAAGAACCAGCTAAAGAAAGTTCAGAGGTACATACTGAGATAACATCTGAGAAACTGGAAAATGAAAGCTCAGAAAAACCTTTTGAAACATAGCTAGAGAAACAAGTAGAGCAACAGGCTCCTTCACAAGTACAGGTTGAAGCACAAGTATAGATAGAGATAGTGCCACCGGTCCAAACTGAAAATCCTAAAACTTTGTTTGTGGAAATGCAAACTCAGACTGACCTACCAGAGGTAGAACCAAGCAAGGAAATAACCACAACCGACAACATGGCTATTGTAAAAACTGTTGGACAAACATCTGGAATAGCCACGACATAATTCAGACCTACTAATGTAACTAAGGTCTTATTAGATTCAATAAAGAAGATCATGGATTGCAATGCACAAGCCTATAAGGCTATTGATGACACCATATCAATTCTTAAATTAATTGCACCAAAGTGCACAGTAGATAATAAAGATTCTTTAGGACAACTGGACACATTGTCTAAGTTCATCACCGGTAACCTAATCACTATTGATCAAATAAATGAGGATACATTTAAGGAAAGGATGATAAAAGAAAATGAGAAATTCTTTGTGGAAATTGTGAATAAAAACAAAGAGGAAATGGATACTCTTTTACCAAAACTCAATGAAATCATTTTTGACTTCAAGAAACTGTAAAAGGACACTTGTAAAATGGATGTATTAACAGAGGATCTTGACAAAGAAATCAGAAAAGCAAAAGAAAAGATAAACAACATTGCTGACAATTTGATAGGGGCATCAAATTCATTTTTGGAATTAGAGAAGAAAATTGCAGAGCAGGAAGAAAAAATCAAGAAACTGGAGAAAGACAAATAGGAAATTAAGGATAAGGCAAAGGACTTGAAATATAGACTTAGTCCAAGACTAGGATACCTTATTTCCTTGAGAAAATAAATATCTGAGGCTTCGGTTCCCAAACTAAAGACATCGGAAGAGAAAATGAACATACTCACCGGTACAGTGCAGAGAACCCAAGAGGCTATAAAAGATAGAAAAACATTCAACAATGACATAAATTTAATTTTGATAGATATTTTTCAGATTATAACCCACCGGTTACAAGAATCTAGGTAGGACTCCACTGACAGCGAATGACAACCTTTTTCATTGATGTCAAAGGGGGAGTAGAGGCTATGAGAAAAATGATCAGCAAATGGTTCATTAGCTCAGGGGGAACACATTTTATTTTGATAACACATTTTTGGTAAGACAATTCTAGTAGACTCATTTTTGGATGACGCTTTTTGGATTTTTCTCATGAGTGTTGCCATCAATGCCAAAGGGGGAGATTGTTGGCAAATGCACACTCCAATGAGAAATTGTAGGTGATAGAAGGTTTTGTCATTGATGGCAACCTTGCAATCATATGATACCGGAAAGACAAATATACCAGCACCGACACCAACAGATTAACTCTACACTGGCATACAAAACACCGACAATGAAAGGAAGGATACCGACATCCTGGCTGACAAGAATTTTGTTGATAATATATTTTGTAATTAATTGTAAAATTATTGTAAGCCGACATTGTGAGTTGTAATATGACTCATATATGTATGAGATCATTGTCGAAAATTTTATAATAATGTGATAGGCGAAATCATGCAGACCTAATATGCGAATTATAGGTTAAGGGTTTATTTATGTAGCAGAGCTAAAACCGGTACTGGATCTGGCATAGTAGATGCTAATTTGAAGCAGTACAAGACATTAGATTTGCATAATCCATTTTGTAAGTCAGTGTGACTTCCCATTTTGTAATTGAGTAGTGAGCTCTAGGCACTTGGCCTTCCTGCATGTGCAGGCCCCTATTGTAAGAGTAATATTCACTTATTGGCTAGTAAGTGAATATTGTGGGTCACAAATACCACTGAGGTTTTTCCCACACCAGGTTTCCTCGTTAAACTACTGTGTTATGGTGTGCCTTTCATGTGGTTGTTGTTATTCCTGTTTACTACATTATTTTTGGTTTACCGGTACACAGTATTGATATGCTTTACATGTTTGAAATCAAGTAAATTCTTTAACTGATTAGATACTGATTCACCCCCCTCCCTCTCAGTATCTTTGGGAATCCTAATAGGTTGGATATGTTGGACTATTGGCTGTGTTGGTTGGATATATTAGACCATTGATTGTTATTTTGGAATCAGTGGTTGTTGCTGGATCATTGGTTGTTGATTTAAGATTTGATTGAATGGGGTTTGATCAAATGATGTTTGACTTGGAATTTGGTTGAACCAGGTTTGATTTGGGATATAAAAAACTTTGTTCTTATTTCTTGAAATTGTTTCATCATGTCTATTTGTGAAATGAGAGCTAGTATGTCTAATCATTCGATGAGAGATTTTACACCAATTGGCTCAAAGTTTGAGTTTGGACCTTGAAATTTTTGAAATGTTTTGGACATTTGGGATCTAATTTTTTCATGTTTTTTCACTTTTTATTCAAAGATCTCTTTTTCTCGAGCTATTTTCTCCTCCAACTTCCGTATTTGGACACTTTTTTATCATAAAAAGTTTGATCCAATTTTTCAGACATATATAAATTGGGTTGACATGATTGATTGTTCAATTGCGATGACATGGTGTCATAAGAAAATTCGGATCTCATTTCAATAGACATGTCACTATACAATGCAACTAATGGAATTAACAAATTCAACCTAAAAGGATGGAAATGCAACTTTTTGTTTTTTTGTACTTTTAAATTTTGGAATGATAATGATGTTGGCAACAATGTAGAAAATGGAGAGGGGGGGTGAATCAGTTTTCTCTCAAAACATTACTCAACTCAGTCTTATCTTTAGATCTGATCATAAACAATAACAACATAAACCAACACCACATCAATAACACACATAACACCAAGATTTTTGATGTGGAGAACCTAGTTAAGGGAAAAACCATTGTGGGAACCTACCCATAATGAGATAATATCCTATTGGGAGTAAGTGTAGATATTATAGTGGGGAATGCACATGCATTCAAGCACATTGCCTAGAGCGCACTTCTCAAATCACAAACAAGAAGGGCTACATCCCTTAGGAAGACTCACTATCTTACAAAAACATTTGGATTACATCCGAAGAATCATGAACTAATAAAATATCATCTTCTCATACTTGGTTATAGTTCCAGTTAAGCACAAACATAAACTCTACTCTTCGGCTCTTCTTTTGCACTTCTTCGCACTTCTCCTCTTCCTCTAAAAAATCAAGTCATTTTTCACACACACAGATATATCTCTCATATGAATATTACATATATTTATACAAATCGTCAACCTATATTTTAAGGTTGGCTAAACCCTGAACACAAATTATAAAATAATAACCTCACACGCTACAATAATACATATGGACCAAAATAATGTCAGCTAAGGCATAGTCTGGACCTAAACCAACACCGCACGCAACAAAAACTTCAAAAGATCATGCCTCGAATATCCAAAACATGCTACAATCATCATGAATATCACATAGCACAAAGAACACCACTGGCTCAAGAAAATGATCAACAACGTACACAACGATCATGGAAAACCATCAACACAAATAAAACATGATCTAGAAACATCCACAAGCAACATGATTCACCACAGCAACAACTGCAACATCACCACTTACTAGAATTTTGATCATCAATATACCGAACCTCAAGAACACCAACTATACAAACTGTCAAACTGAAAGATTCACTTGTGGACCTCCAAATCAAAAACCATTTTAATTGAGGACATATATGAACGTCCCAAACATTTTTCCAAATCCACAAACCAAGATATTATAATTTCAAAGCAATGTAGAGCAGAATCCAGAATACCAAATAACATGAACAAATAAATAACCAACCTCAATACCAAATCACACAAATCGATCAAAACACCATGCGGACCACTGCAACTTATGCTAAATCAACTAGATATAAGTATCTCTAAACCCATTAAACTGCAACAACTCAAATGCAACACACTGACCAAACCAACTCATCCAATCTAACTGCAACACTAGAATACACAGAAGAATATGTTAACATTAATGACAACACATCATTCCAGCAAACTTCTCAACAATATCCAACAATCTCCCCCTTTGGCATTGATGGAAATATATGGATGTGAAAAAAAATCAATGCAAAGAAAGAAATCAATGCTCAACAATCTCCCATAACTCTCAATAATCTCCCTTTGAGATTAGCATGGGATATAGCAAATTTTCAAATGCTTCTCTCCCCCATAGGGTTTTTCACATGCATCTCTCCCCCTTTGACATCAATGTAAAAGGCACATACAAATCATTATTCTTTCCTTGTTACAAGCTAATCTCTAATCTCTCTCCCTTTGGACAAACAATGAAATATGAACCACTGAACCACAACACTAGCTACGCTCCCTAAGTAGTAGCCTTACTCATTAATTCAAAGCACAAGATATATCTGTGAAGTCCACCAGACTAATGCAGCTCGATGCATCTTAGTTCTCATCAGGAGGAGCAATCACCCTTAGATTCTCTTTGAGATATTTAAAAGTATCCTTAGGCAAAGGCTTCATGAAGATATTTGCAATCTGTTCCTTTGTAGATACATACTCCAATCTAACTTCCTTCTCATTCACCTTCTCTCTCAAGAAATGAAACTTGATTGATATATGATTGGTCTTTGAATGCAACACTGGATTCTTAGAAATGTTTATAGAACTTGAATTATCATAGTATATAGTAGTAGGCTCATCAAAAATAACTTTGATATCCTTCAACATCTGCTTCATCCAAATCACCTGACTACAATTGCTAGCAGTAGCAATGTATTCAGCTTCTGTAGTAGACAAAGATATAGCATTATGCTTCTTAGTAATCCATGAAACCAATCTCTTACCATAGAAAAAATCACCACCAATAGTACTCTTTCTGTCATCAACATCACTTGCCCAATCGACATCAGTAAAAACTCTCAAAGTAAAGTCATCATCTCGAAGATACCACAAACCTAAATCAACTATCCCTTTCAAAAATCTGAAAAATCTTTTCGCAACAACTACATGAGATTCCTTAGGATCAACTTGAAATCTAGCAACAAGACATACAACATTCATAATATATGGTTTAGTTTGAGTCAAATACAACAGTCCACCAATCATATGATCTAAAATCAAATAAATTTGCATGAACATTTTTATTACAAATAATACATTATAAATTAGATGTTTTTAGCCTCGTTTTCACTACAACAATAGCAAGTATGTTTTATTTTGTAAAGTTAAATGAAAAAATCTAAAAGGAGTGATGCTCTACAAAAAGGATGGTTAGGATGACAAACACAAACAAACAAGCAACAAACCAATTTTTAGTGTTAGAAAATCATAAATCAAACACTATCCTAAGCAAGCATATCAAGAGAGACACTAAAAGTAAAATAAAGATTTTAACAAAGAAAAGAAATGCATTAAGGCATCTCCAAATGCCTTCCACCATACTTGTAGCTTTTCCTCCCTTGTTCCTCTCCTCTCCAAGTTCCCAAATGAGTGTAGCTCTCAGCTTTTAGCACTAGCCATGGATGCCATATGGAGATTCAAGATGGTTGGATGTGATAAACAAATGCTATGAAAGTGTAGATAGTGATGCTATGAAAAATATCTATGTTAATACCAGTATAGTAACAATACTCTAATGCTTTCCTTCTTTGCTTGAGGAGAAGGGTTCTATTTATAGAAGAAATGGGGAAATGAAGGGTTAAGATTGAGCAATCTTAACAAGGATTAGGATTGAAAGATATTCAATCCATGTGAGACTTTCAATCCAATCCCATGTTGACAAGTGTCACCATGAGGAGGCTTGAGAGGAGAGATAAGGAGCATTAAATGCTTGAGGGGACATGATGGTTACCCTAGGGGGTTGAGTTAGGGTTAGGTTAATGGATATTCCTTTTATCCAAGGTATAAATGAATGTGCAAGGGTTAAATGGTTACCTTAGTCAAAGAAATAAATGCTTTGAAGAGACCCATGAGTCAAAAGGATGGTTAAGTTAGAGGAAAGTCTCTAACCAAATGTAAAAGTTGAGTTAACCATAAATGGTTATGTAAGAACCTTTAATGGTTTGGAAGACTTTAGAGGTTAACCATTTGAAGACATAAAGCCTTTAATGGTTTGGAAGACTTTAGAGGTTAACCATTTGAAGACATAAAGCCTTTAATGGTTATTGAAGAATTTGGAGGTTTTTGAGAAGTGACTTCCTTTTTTATAGGAATGTGACAATGATTAGGATAGGATTAGGCTAATTAGAAGGAGTTAGAAGAATCTAGAAGGGATTTAGGCATGCAAGTGGGAGGAATTTTGGGATTTTCAATTAAAATAAAATCATTTATTTCAATTAAATGGTGTAATTTGCATTTGGATAGATATTTCAATAAATATTTATTTATTTAAATGTGAATGTGAATTTTGGATTTTATTTAAATAAATCTTAATTTATTTATATGAGAAAAAGGAAGATAAAGCATTAAATGCTTGAAGACTTTGAGGGAAACCATTAAAGGCTTAAGAATACTTTAGAAATAAACGATTAAGTTTGAAGACTTTAAGGGAAACCATTAAAGGCTTAAGAAGGCTCTAGAAGGAAGCCATTAAATTTGAAGACTTTAAGGGAAGCCATTAAAGGTTTCAAGTGGGTGAGGATAAATAGGATTTTAAATAAATAATTTATTTATTTAAAATAGTTGGGCAACTTGCATTTGTAGGAAAATGCAAGTGGGTGGAGAATAAAGGTGATTTAAATAAATGTTAATTTATTTAAATGTGAGAGATGGGATTTTGGGGGATTTAAATAAATATTTAAACGTGAGAGAAGATTTAATTAAACAAATATGATTTATTTATTTAATTAATGGTCTGAATTTGGTTAAGTGAATTAAATCAAATAAATTGAATAATTTATTTAATTAATAGGAGAAGAGGGTTAAGATGAATTAATTAAATATTAATTTAATTAATTATTGATTGATGGTTAAATAATCAAATAAATATCAAATATTCATTTAATTAAATGGACAGATTTATGTGTCTACATTTGCCCCTCTTTGAGACGGTGCGGTTTTATCGCGTCGTTTCAAAGAAAGAAAGATAGGTATGAGAAATATACCCCAAAAATTTTAATTTATTGGGTAGTATGCCCCCTTGAGAGATGGGCCATTTTTTTTTTTGAAAAATCGGGCAATCTCTTGAAAAAAGAGAAAGAAGTTGGGGAGCGGTAGAATAGAAGAATTTAGAAGTTTTGGTGAAAGAATAGGAGAAGATGGAGTGACTATGGGGAAATGACAAGCCTTGAAAGTACACAGGGGTCACGGTGCAAATGTAGTGTTTGTGCTTTTGATTGATACTATACAATTGATCAAAATTGGTTGGACAATCTGGTGCAATTGGTTTAATTGCCCCGGTTGAGTCAAATCCTGACAGTGGATGTCAGTTGTTTGCTTGGACAGGATAAAGTCTGAGTAAGTGAATCAAAGTGACCTGTTGGTGACTTAGACAATTGATGTAATTTCTCAATGAAGTCAAGGTATATGAAGCAAAATACTCATTGAGCCTTAGACAATTGATGTAATTGTCTGTGTTGATTGTGTTTGATTGGTTGATCAATTGATAGTGTTGGCATTGTAGGTTGGTTGTGATGAATCATAGCAGCCCTGTTGAGACTAGGTCATTATGATAAATTCATGTTGTAGTCTAGGTTTTCCATGATCGATTACGTATTGAGACCCGAAGATACTTGATCAAAGTATCTGTTGATAGTCTAGGTGTGTGTGAGTCGATGTGCCTATGTAGACAGAGTATCTGGCTTGATTGGGTTGATGGGAACCGATGAAGGGATTATGATGATGACCTAGATGGGGAGGGTGAGGGGGGATTCAATATTAGATAGAAGGTATGGAGGACCTAGGACTCATTCCTATGGAAGAAGATCAAAAAAAGAGAGTATGCATTGTCTTTACTATGTATGAATGATATGTAGCTATTATGAACGTATGGATGGATGAAATGCAATATATACAGATAAGATGAAATGATGATCCATAGTGCTTTATTTTTCATTATTGATCAGGGTAGTATCAATCTTGGACGAGGCAGTAGGAACCAAGTTTGGAGCATTGTACATATAAGCAAGCAGTATCGATAAAAGAATATGGACCCTCCATTCTGGTTCATGTGTAGATGGTCGAGGTATACGTTATAGTCAGTAAGCCATAGTGATCCATGACTAGATTTTTTTGCATATGATCACGTAGCTTAGTGAACTTCCCATGTAGACACCATTAGTACATGCCTCAGAACTTCATTGGAACAATTCGCAGATAAAAAACAAAAGATACTCAAGAACCATCCCGGCTAATCTAATCACTTGTAGATATCCTGGAGTAGCGTAGGAACCTAATATGAATAAATAACTTACCAAACTGACCAAGTTCTTGATAGCTTAAACAGAATTTTCTTGTAAAAGAAAATGTTATCATGTCTTTTTTTTTTGTAAGAAAGGATGCATCCTTGTTTAAGATAGTTGTGTGTACCTGTGTTGATTTGTTTGGTTGATTTGAATAAGTGATCATTGTTTAAGTAGCTCAAAAATTTTGTTTGTTGTATGTTTGTGATATGTATGTACAAAGGTTTTATGCGATGCAAGGCTTTTGATTGATTGTTCATGTTTTATTGTATTTTGTGAGTGTTTTTGAATGTTTTTGGAGTTTTGATGTGTTTTTTGAATGAAGAACTCAATGAATCACAAGTAATTTAGAATCCACTTCCATCAATAGGTTAAGAGCATTACCCCTAGTTTAGATGTTACTTTGAAAAGCTGGATGCAGGACACATGAAGTACTAACCCTGATTGCAAATTAATAACAAGCCATGGTTTGAATGATGGACGAATGGATGCAAGAAATGTGATCGCAACAAGTTTGAGAGATAATGGAGCCATAGCCTTTATGAGTGGCGCCTGTTTGCCAGGTTTTCACCATTGTAGTTACCCAAGGTGCCACCAGAGTGGTTGTTCACCGTTTGGATGAATGATTTTTCTTTAGTATTTTGATTTTTTTTGTATTTTCTTCAAGACATCTTTCTGAATGTTTTTGGTATTTTTTAGGTATGCATTGGAGCCTGATGCTTTGTATAGCTTATGTATAAAACCATTTGAGGTGCATGTTGTTGATCAGATCTGCTAGCAGTTCTCCTTCTGAAGTAGCCAACTCATATGCCCCGGATCCAAATACAATAGTGATAACATATGGACCCAACCAATTTGATTCAAAATTTCCCTGATGTTCTATGTTTGGTTGGCTACGATGATTCTCCCTGAGAACAAGACCACCTACCTCAAATGTAGGAGGTTTAACTCAATGATTATAGCTTCTACTCATGCACTACTGATAGGCTTTGAGGTGATTGTATGCAGCTTGTCGCCTTTAATCAAGTAGCTCAAAGTCTTGAAGATGGGAGACTTGGTATACTTTATCATCTATAAGATTATGAAAAGAAACCCATAGAGATGGTATCTCGACCTCAATAGGAAGGATGTCTTCTATGCCATAGACCAGTGAGTAGGAAGTTGTGACTGTAGGAGTTTGAATGCTAGTTTGATACACCCATAGTGCTGGATTTAATTGAACATGCCAATCATGACCAGCATCATTGACTATCTTCTTGAGGATTCTCAATATGGTCTTGTTTGATGCTTCAGCTTGACCATTGCCTTGTGGGTAATAGGGAGTGGAAAAGCATTGTTGGATGTGAAACTTCTCACAAAGCTCACAGACATCCTAATTTTTGAAAGGAAGTCTATTATCTGTGATAATGGATAGGGGTACACCATATCGATAGATGATGTAATTAAGGATGAAGTAGGCGATCTGCTTGCCAGTGACTTGGGTAAGTTGAACAACTTCGAGCCACTTTGTGAAGTATTCGGTGGCAGTAATGATAAATTTGTGGCCATTGGATGAAGATGGATGAATTTTACCCACAAGGTCAAGTCCCCATTGACAAAAGGGCCATGGTGTTGTGATTGGTTGCAATTCTTGTGCTGGTGCATGTATCAGGTCTCTGTGAACTTGGCAGTTCTTGCATTTTCTTACAAAATAGTAGGAATATTTTTCCATGGATGGCCAATACTATCCAACGCGCATGATTTTCTTTGCCAGTGAAGGACCACTTGAGTGAATCCCACAAATTCCTTCATGAACCTCTTCCAAGGCCTTTGTTGTCTCATCCTGTTCCAAACATTGAAGGAGAGTACCATCAAGACTGCATCGGTATAGGGTTTTAGCAATGATAGTGTATTGAGTGGTTTGTCGGATGAAATTTTTGCATTGTTTATTTGATTGGTTAGGAGGAAGTGTGATCGTGTAGGTAGGTGTATAACTCACTGTACCATTGGGATTCAAAACCGACAAGGCGACATATCATCTCGGATTCGGGGATATCATAAGTGGGAATCCAAAGCTATTCTACCAAGAACTCATAGCGTGTTGAATTTTGTGGAAGATCTAGGAGAGATGCAATGGTAGCCATAGCATCAGCAACTCAATTCTGATCTCTGGGTATCTACTCAAAGGTGATAGTCATAAATGATGCTTTTAAACTGTCCACCATTTGTTTGTACAGCATGAGTTTATCATCCTTGGTCTGATATTCCTCTATGACTTGCCAGATGACCAGTTGGGAGTCGCCATATATTTGTAGCTCTTTTAGTTTCCATTGTATGGTGAGTCTGAGTCCTATGATCAAGACCTCATATTCTTCTATGTTGTTTGTACATGGAAAAGTTAGCTTGTAAGACTTTGGGATGCTGTCACCTTGAGGTGTGATAAACAAAATGCCTACCCCCGAGCCATGTCTAGTATATGAACCATCAAAGTAGAGTTTCCATGGTTGTGTTGTTTTTATCATGAAGATCTTTTCATCTAGAAAATTTGAAACAAGAGGATGATCACCTGTGAGGGGTGCATCGGCCAACTGATCTACAATAACTTGGCCCTTGATAGCCTTACGGTCCACATACTCAATGTCAAATTCACTCAGAATCATCACCCATTTGGCCAAGCAGCCTCTCAATGTTGCTTTGTTGAGTAGGTACTTTTGTGGATCGATCTTTGCAATGAGTTGTATTTTATGTGTTAACAGGTAGTGCCGCAGTTTAGTGGCTGTTGAGATTACTGCTAGGCAACCTCACTCAATAGGTGTGTAACTAAGTTCATAGTCGACCAGTGTGCGAGAGATATAGTATATATCACACTCTTTCCCTTCTCCATGGTGTTGTGCCAATAGTACTCCCAATGCCATATTTGTTGCTGAAATATAGAGCAATAGAGGTCTACTTGGATTTGGTGGGATCAACAATGGTGTATTCATCAGGTAATCTTTGAGAATCTAGAATGCTTGCTGGCATCTAGCATCCCTTTGAAAGTGGATGTTTTTGTGTAATAGATGCGTGAAAGGATGACACTTGTCTGCCAGTTGTGCAATGAATCTTCGGATTGATTGTAGCTGCCCTTGTAGTGTCCTTAACTGACTGATGTTCCTTGGAGGTGGCATGTCCATGATTGCATTGACCTTTACCGGATCAACCTCAATGCCTTTCCTTGAGACAATGTATCCTAGAAGCTTCCCTAAGGTTACTCCAAAGACACATTTCTTTGGATTGAGTTGAACATGGTATTGTTCTAGTTTGTCAAAGATTTTATCTAAGATTTCCAAATGACCTTCTCTTGTTAATGATTTAGCTAGTAAATCATCAACATAATCCTCCATTATGGTATGCATCATATCATGAAAGATAGTGATCATAACTCTTTGATAAGTCTCCCCTGCATTCTTTAGAACAAAAGGCATCACATTCCAACAATATGTTTCCCATGGACATGTGAAGGCGGTTTTATGTTGATCTTCTGGAGCGATCTTTATCTGGTTGTACCCTGAAAATCCATCCATAAGAGAAAGCATGGCATGTACTACTGTTAGGTCCACGATCATGTCAATGTTTGGTAGGGGGAAGTCATCCTTAGGATATGCTTTGTTTAGATCTCTGACATTTGTACAAATACAGATGCCCCCATTTGGTTTGCTGACATTTACAATGTTGGAGATCCAATCTGCATAATCGATTGGTCAAATGAAACTAACATCCAAGAGTTTCTTGAGTTCTTCTTTGACAAGCACAACAATCTATGGGTGCATCTTGGAAGCTTTTGTTTTACCGGTTTAGCTCCTTCTACCACTGTGAGGTGATGCATGACCAAATTAGGATCTAGACTAGGCATGTCTGCATATGACCATGTGAAGTTTATCTGATGCTTCTGGAAGAATTCTACAAATTTATGTTGTTCCTCTGGAGTTAAAAGAGATTCCAGATGTATTTGGTGAGGAGTCTCAAGGGTCCCCACATTGAATTCTTTTGTTTCCTCAATGAGGATCGTTGATCATTCCTGATTTGTACTGGAGGGGAGGATGTCAAACCTTTCATCCTCAGGCACCTCAGGGAGGTTTTCACAGATGGATATGCTCTTTCTTTTTACTTTTTTGGGATCAAACAGTGCCACAGTGTGATTTTCACTAGAAGATCCATGTTTTATTGTGATATTTTTGTAGCTGAAAGGTTTGGCATCCGCCCCAAAGTATGTTGCGCTATTAAGTTTGATGGCGAATCCAACTTTGTGATCCCTGCTTGGTATGTTATCCCGTAGTTCCAAAAAGTTAATGATCGCCTCATCATTTTGGAATTGGTCAAGGCATGGGGGATTTGGTTGGTTCCATTCGATGAGTTCAAGATGGATAATAGGCATTACCTCATCGATTAGGTTAACTTCACCAGATGTGTCAGTGAGGGTTAAGACATTATGGTGAAGGTCATTAATGGTACCCTCCCTGTCAAAATCAGGCATAGGATGTGACATAGGGTCTGTGGAAGGTGTTTCTAGTTCAGGAACCCAAGAGGTTTTAATCTGTGCCTCTCCGTAAATAGGGATTTCTTTGCAAGGTGGAGGTGGTGATGTGTCTTCCTCATCTGAAGTATTGAGATGTACAGAATCAAATTCCCACTCATGTGAGTTAGTCTCTGAGTCGCTTTCTAGTATTCGATTACTATACTAGACCAGGATATCCTTTGATTTGAACACCGAAGGTATGATCATCTTGTGTTCTTTTGGAGATGGAATGCTTGGTGCTGCGGGGAGAATTATTAGTATCAGTGAATCTGATACTGGGAGTATCGGTGTTGTTGAATCTGTTGTTTTTGATGGAATTATCATTGTTGTTGATGTTGTCGATGGTATGAATGCTACTAATGGTGTTGTGGGGTTGTTGCTTTGATTGGTGGGATGATTGGTACTACAAGTAATATTATCGGTGCTGCTAGTGGGATAATGGGTCTTGCAGGTATTTTTAGCGGTGTGAGTAGTGTTGTGGATGTTATTGATGGGACTCTCAGCCTTGTTGGGGTAGTTGGTATTGTTCTTGGTGCTGCTGATATAATCAATGGTGGCCTCTTTAGAGTATTAGGCTGATATAGAGGTTTACTGGGTTTCCCTTTGAATCTGAGGTTAGGAAGAGCCTCCTTTTGAAAACCTAATCCAGTGTTATCTTTGAGCTTCAACTTAGGCTGCAATGGCTTGTGTCATCCTTGCTTGCAAGGTCCCAAAGCACTCTGACCATCATAGCCCATTATTTTCATAATGGTAAGGCCTTTTCCATATTGATATTTAGGAAGCTTAGCCCGTGGGACTTCTGTAGTGATAGGGTCTTTATAGATCCATTCTGCAAAGTCCTCATCTCTGGTCTCCTCTTCCTGACTTTTTCCAAGGATAAAAGGCGCCAAAGTGCATGCTTTCTTAGCCAATAACATTTGAAGCAAATTTTGAGGCTTACCATGAGTTCTAGGGGAAGGGGGTAATTACCCAACACAAAAGAGTTGGCTTAGATTGTATTCCCCAGGACCTTCCTCTACCATTTTCATTTTTAGCTTCTCTTGCTTTGGTATAGTGGTGTTTGAACTAGAAAGAGAGGATAGATTTACATATGATATGGATGGCATAGCTTCTCTGTTGTTGGAAATGGTAATCTTTGGCTGATGGTTGATATTGTTACAATAGGCAAATGGATTTGCATCGCCTAGGATTGTAATTTCTACACCGTTATGAGGAAACTTGATACACTGGTGATAGGTGGATGGAACGACTTGCATGGTGTGTATCCAAGGTCTTCCTAATAAGAGATTATATGGTAGAGGAAGGTCTAGAACTTGATAGATGATGTGCTTTACAGTGATAACTTTAAGAAACCCCCCCTCAAAAAATTGTATAAAATCTTGGCAAATATTTTTTTTTTCTAAAAATAATAATAATGTTATTAGCGAATCTTTCCTTTTTATATAAAAAAAATAATTTTATTGGCGAATTTTTTTATATCAATTTTATTTGGAAGAAAATATTAGTGAATCTTAGAAAATAATCATTGTATGCATTAATTACTATTGCATTTCTTTTCATTTAAAAATAATCTTTTATAAAAAAGTAAAGGCATGAAGGTTGAAATCATTAATGAGTTTAAGGGTTCGACTATACTTTATTTGGTTTGTACCATTAACTTAAAATAATCGCCCTCTTTCTATTTTGTGAGATGAAATTTACAAACAATTTGTAATACTCATGGGGCCAAAAATTGCTTTTAGACCATTGGTTTTCATTGAAGTCAACAATTCAAAAACAATTTCAAACCCCATGAGCATTACAACTTGTAGGTGAATTTTACCTCATGGAATACAATGAAGGTCATTAGATTATATTTTAAATCAATGGTGGAAAGAAAAGATTGTTGATATAACCCTAAAGTATCTAATAATTATGATATATTATTGGTAAATTAATTTAGATTTCTACAATAAATTATAAAATGTTGGTGAATCTGATCCAATCATGTATCAAATATTGTGGTGAATCTTTAAGTTAAAAAAATTAATAAAATAAATTCTCTGGCGATTTAAATAACATTGAAATAATTTTTTTTTTTAAATGTGGAGATTTGGGTCACCTTAAAAGTTGAAATTATTAGCCAAATTTGATTCCCATATTTTAAAAAATAGCCAATTGGCGAATATTAGCCACTAAAGTTTTCACTAGTGCTTTACCACTAGGCCCATTTGGATTGGTAACACAACTACTCCTTTGGAGGAACGCTCTGCATCATCATAGGCTTTTATGGTTATCTTTTTGCGAGGATCCACTGATTCTATTGCATATCCCAATATTGTGACCAATTGTAATGTACATATATTCAAACTGATGCTATTGTCAATCAAGAATTGCTTGATCCTGTGTTGGTTGATAAATCCTTCAATATGGAATGAGGCGTTATGAGGTTGTTGGAAGGATTTATTGTCGCTTTCAGAGATAGTGAGACATGGTGACGACCTCAGATTACCAACCATAGCTTGAAATTGATCTGTATTAAGATTGGCAGGGACTAATGCTTCTTGGAGAGCTTGATCCAAGATTGTTTTATGAGATGGGGATAGGCATAAAAGCTCTAAGATGGATATAAGTGCAGGCGTCTTATCTAACTGTTCCACAAAGTTATACTGCTTTGGGATGGATGTTGTGCCTTGTGGAGCTGCTTTAATAGTGATCTTGCTATGACACATAACAATATTGCAGGTAGGGTTGGGATCTTTGATGGTGAGGGTTTCAAGTTGTTTGTTGGAATCATATAGGTGATTTACAATATAATTATAGGTGGCTTGCGTATAATCAGTTGTATCTATGTTTTGCCCTGAGGTGGAAGGACCCCTTTGATCTTGTGATGGAAGCAGATTCTTGAACATGAGATGATCATTATTGGATGTTTTTGGGTCATGTCCTTCGATTTCAATCTCTCCTCGATCAATAAGATCTTGAACAAGATCTTTCAGTCTATGACAGTTACTTGTTTTATGCCCTTTCCCTTAGTGGAATTCGTAATGTTCATTATTTCTCCACCATGGAGGTTTGACCTGAGGTTCGTAGTTAGATGTCTTTGGTAAGGTCACCAGATTTGAAGAGACCAATTGACATAGCACTATTTTGATAGGTTCCCCTAAGAGAGTGTATGCACATTTTGGTTTATAATTTTGTTGTCGTTGTCTCGGTTCTTCTTGCAGTGCATTGTGACCTTGATTTTGTGGAGGAGCAACTGTGTTGTTTTTAGGAGGGGGATTTTGCCCCGCAAATTGAACCACAGGCTGTGCACTCTTGATGGTCCTTGCATCTACGACCCCGTCATTGACGATGTTCTTGTTTTTATTCCAGAATTTAGGTTTATCACTGTTAAAATACGCGTGAGGGCCATCTTTTGGTTCATTGTATATCTTGATAAGTCTCTTTTTGATAAGGGCTCGTTGACATTTTAATCCCTGGATGATCATGTCATCAAAGGACTCTGTGCCCTTCATGTCTAGGTGTAATTACATTTCATTGTTTAAGTTGGAAATAAATATTACCACTAGCTCTTGTTTAGGTAGCTGAAGAGAACGTCTGCTAGACAGTTGCCTCCACCATTGCAGGAAAGCTGAAAATAGCTCCCCTAGCTTTTGTTTGGTATTGCATAGATCTGTCATGGTAGCATCATGTTCTATGTTGTGTGAATAATGTGCGATGAACTTTTGGACCAGTTCTTCGAATGTCCTAATGTCGCTTGTCAATTGGGAAAACCATTGTGTGGTTGTCCCTCCCAAACTCTAAGGAAAGAGGCACATTAGATAAGTGTCTTCATATGCCACTTCTAGGCAAGCTGAGTGAAATTCCCTGACATAATCTCTAGGGTCTCCTTTTCCTCAATACTTTTCAAACTTAGGTATTTCAAACCCTCACGAAAAAGGTGTTTCAAAATTTATCTAAAGAATTTCTTCTTTGATCTGGGAAATTCTTCTTCACCTCTGGATAGGTCCAACTCCATGGCTCAACCTGTGTTCCAACAATGATTTGTTGTCAATGGTCCATCTCTATCACTTCATGGTACATCGACCTCGACCCTTGCTGTCCAATATAATAACTTATTCTTTAATTTCTCTGATGTTTCTTGTAATTATGATTGCATCTCTTATAAGCTTTTCCAGCCTCAAGTCTTTCCCTCGCTATCTTATCATCCAGCTAAGGAGATGTGTGAGTATTCTTCTTCACGTCACTCTATCCAGTCATGCCATGTACATCCTTTGGAGAAGGTGGTCCCGTCCCTCGCATCTCAACTCCATTCATTCTTTATTCATGCCTTGGTCAATGCCAAGGATCCCACCCACTCCTTACTTACGTTTCCTCCCTCTTCCACAGATGTTCCTCTGAATATCTTGTTGTCTTCCATGTCCCTCACCTTGGATTGCTTCCCCATGCCTAGATCCTTTCCTAATCACCCCCCTATTAGAAATTGCGAGTCAAAATTAGTTGTTAACCTTTCTCATGCTCACATCAATCCTCTCACCTTTAACTTCCTCAAGCGAGGTCTCAACTTTGCCTTGACTCACCGCACCATTCCGCATATCGACTTCCTTATCGAGATCAAAAATGTGGTACGTGCCCTCCCCATTGAGGTTGCATAAGAGGTTAGACAAGATTGTGTCATGGCATTGTGTCGTGCTTAACCTCCTAAACAAAACATTCCTAAAGAAGAGATTGTGGCCTTTAAAAATCTCATGTGTAATAATGACCTTATTATCTCAAGAGCAGACAAAGGTAATGCCATGGTAATTATGAGCAAACATGATTACTTGGCAAAAAAGGAGGTCCTTCTCTCGGATACTAGTAACTACAAAATTGTTTCTCATAACCCATGCCCTAAGATTTTGAAGAAAGTTAGATCGGCTATTTCCAACTCCTCCTTGGATGAAGATACTAAACGTCAACTTCTTCCTTCCAAGGAAATGACCCCACGCATATATGGGGTCCCAAAAGTTCACAAAGACAATACTCCTTTGAGACTCATTGTCGTTTCCTACTTACAATTTAGCCTCTTTTCTTGACAAATTGATCTCTCCTCTTGTTGGTAATTCAAACTCTTACATCAAATATTCCAACTATATTGTCCATTTTATCAAGGACACCAAGTTGGACACTCATGTGACATCCTTGTGAGCTTCAATGTGGTCTCCCTCTTCTCTAGGATCCCCATTCCTGACTCCATCGAGATTGTCAAGCATAAGGTCAATGAGGAGATCACCTCATTGGTGGAATTTTGCTTGCGGTAAACCTTCTTCTCTTTCTAGGGCGTTATCTATGAGTAGGTTGATGGTGTTTCCATGGGGTCCCCTCCCTCCCTAGTTATAGCTAACTTATTCATGCAACAATTTGAGGAAGTGGCTTTGCATTCCTTTCCCCTCAAACGAAAGTGGTGGAAGCGATATATGGATGATACTAATGTTTGTTGGCCGCATGGTTTGGACAAGATAGAAGAATTTCATGTTCATCTCAACAACATTTCTCCTTCTATCTCCTTCACCAAAGAGCTTGAATCCAACAACCAATTACCTTTCCTTGATGTCTTAATCTATGAAAAACCCGATGGATCCCTTGGTCGTCAGGTTTTTCGCAAAACTACCCACACCGACTTATATCTTCATTCTTCTTTGCATCACTACCCCAGCTAGAAATTTGGGATTCTCAAAACCCTTTCTTTAAGATCCCATCGTATTTGTGATGATGATCACTTAAACCATGAGCTCTCCCATCTTCGCCAAGTCTTCAGGTGGAATGGCTACTCTAGCAAGCAAATTTCTTAGGCCTTCCACCAAGCTAAATCCTATTTCATCTCCATTTCTAAACCCTTTCCTTCTCGTCCTTCTTTGTCTCTTTTCATTTCTCTTCCTTTTGTTGAAGGCATTTCTTGCAAGATATCAAAAATCCTTTTGAAAAAAGGTCTTCGTTGTGCCTTCAAACCAGTCTCTACCTTAAAGAGGCATGTTCCTCTACTCAAGGACTCAAGGGATTCCTTTTTAGAGTTAGGTGCCTACAAGATCATTTGTTCTTGTGGCAATCTGTACATAGGAGAAACAAGCCAATCATTCATTACTATAATTAAAGAACATGGCACCAACATAAAACATGAACATGCCCTCAAATCGGCCTTAGCTGAGCATTCATTAACCACCAAGCATCATATTTGTTTGGAGGACACTCAGATATTATGTCGAGAGGACAACTTCTTTAAAATGAAACTTAAAGAGGCTAGTGAAATTATAAATCATCCATCCAATCTTAATCGTGATGATGGGTTTAACCTCAGTATCTCTTGGCACCCACTGCTTTCATTCCTCAAGTATCATCACTGCCCCCCTTCTTGATTTCTCACCCCCTTATTCGTCCTTCTTTCCTCTGCTCTTCGACCTTTTCTTTTTTTTATTTGTTCCTCATATTTATATTTACTTTATATATTCTTCTCCTATGGTTTCTTCCTTCCATTTTTTTGTTCTCTTTCTCTCTTTGTGTTCCTCCACACCCCACACATTCACACATGTACACACACGCACTATACATAGGTATACTTTTTTGCATCCTTATAAGTTTTTTTTTTGGTTTCCATATATATTTTTCCTCATTATTTATCATTTTTTATTTTATATATATTCTAATACTTATATATAGTGATATATATTTGTCTATTTTTTACGCATGTATGTGTGTGCATGTGTGTAGCTAATGTTCTTGCTTCTAGTTTTGTGTGGGTAGGTATGCTTTTAGGACTTTTTATGTTTTGGTAATATTGTGTGTTCTTATTTTTTACATATTTTTTGTGGTTGTAGGCTTTTTTGTTCCCCCTTTGTCCTAACTGTTGTTTTTATCTATATATATATATATATATATATATATATATATATATATATATATATATATATATATATATATTCTCTTTCTTTGGTTTCTCTTTCATTATTATTTTTATTATTTTCTTTATCATTGTTGTGTTGCTTCTCTTTGGTTTTTCCTTTTTCTTCCTTTTGGTTATCTTTTTCTTTAATTATTTTCTTTTTGGTATTATTCTTTAAGTTTTTGTCTTCTAATTTTTAGGTGGTTCCATTGGCTTTGTTTTTTCCCCTTTGTTTTTTGTTTTTCTACTATTTTTCTCCCTTGATCTGCATGCCCTCTCCTTCCTCACATCTCCTTTTATTCTCTCTCACATCTGCAACTCACTATTTTTCATCTCCTTGGAATTCCTTTTTACATCCTGATGATGAATCATGGAGTGTGATTCGAAACATTGATGATAAAAAATTCAAACACAATCGAATCCAGAAAAAATTAAGAGAATAGATATAGATTTAATAATAACATGACATTAATTTTTAGTTCCATATTGTTTTTGACTTACTCATAAAGAAATATCAATAGATGATCAAGTTTAAAGAAGTTAAATTAAATGCTAAACAAACAATGGCAAAATTAAATTTATTTTTCCAGTCTAAATAGTGAGATAAGAACCATAAACCAACATTGTAAGTATTAATATATTACATATTTATACACAATATTAATGTAAGAATTTGAGGAATATAATATAGCATGTGCAAATCCAAGACACAAACTCTATGAATAGAATAACAAACTGTAGATCTCACCAAATTACTGGATTTGCATATCCACCAAGGTCAAAATATAGATTGAAAATAATAGACATGGTCCATTGATTGATATCAAATTTTACAAAGTTACAAGAGCTCAAATATTGAAATTTTATATGTTCACTACAATGCAAGATATCTAACCCCTCAAATCATACTAAAATGAGTCATATATAAACACTCTGGGAACCATAAAATTTAGGATATGAATCTTTTTTACTAAAGCCAATATTTGGTGACCAAATCTAAACTAATGTAGCTTTCATTTACAAGACAAGTTGGAAAAACTAATGCTACTTGAAAAATTATAAAATCTAGAGTTGATTTATTACAACTTTAAAAGAATAGTAAAATAAAACTACATGCAATAAAATGTGTTTAACATGAATTCAATTTAGTTGTTAAAATAAAACAAACATAAAATCATACAAAGATTCAAATTAGGCCTGCAAATTAACAACAAGAATGAATTTTGATAACAAAAACATTATACTAGAATTCTTTTTTTGTGAAAAATTTTCAATTCGCTATTTGATGTGTGGTCATTATAGAATTTTTGTAACATAATTATGCTTAAATGAAATTATGATTGATTGATTGAAAATGGTATGTGTTGGAGATTTTATAGATATTTATGTGAGAGATAAAGAGCTATGTTGAAAAGATTAGATCAATGCTCAATAATGGCTTGAGATGTCTCAAGATTGAAGATGGTGCCAACTGGCACATGGAGAGGAGGTGAGAAGATGGAAAGTATTTGTGGGTGCCCTTAGAGAAATTTAGAATTAGATTGGGGGTACACTTGAAGAAATTTAAAATTAGATTGGGGTATGGGAGAGCAATTGAACTATGTGACATGCTACAAAGGCCATGACACATGTAAAAATGGTCATGCCTTGTGTATTAAAATTCCATGTATTTGTACACATTAGATGATGTAGAGAATTTGATAACAATTGACTATAATTAGATTGTACAATTATGGAATTAAGGAGATAACTTTTTTTATCTCACTTAATAGAATGTATACCAAATAGGGAATTAAGTAAATCTTTTATCTATTTAATTTTTAGGAAAGGGATAGGAACTTAGGTAAATAAATAATTCAATTTATTTACCTAAGGTCAATTAGATAGGAGGAAGATAATTAAATTATTTAGGCTATGAATAGGTGTGGGTGAATAGTGACAAATAGTGGATTTTTTACTTGAATAATAGAAAATTATTTAATTAAGAACAAGTAATTTGATTTTGAATGTTTAAAATATTTACATCACCTTGAGGATTACCCTTAAAAAGAACCTTGGAGGTTTAAGGCATATTCATCAACCAAAAGAGTACCTCTTTCCAAAAAATAATGGGAACTGTGAAATATAGAAATTATATCTTTATAAGAGGTGCAATTCCATACAAAAAAATGGATTCAACGTATCCCAAACTTTCAGAAGACTGAAAAAAATGAATTAATAATCTTTAAACAAGTGGAATAGTGGAAAGAGTTTATTGAACTAGCCCCACTTATTTTTAAGGGAGACATATGATAAGTGCAATAATTGACAAAGATCTTCTATAAATCATAGCCTAGAATATCTCTAGATCAATATTATTTAGTTTCTATCATTAAGGACCATCTTGCCAATATGTATAGCAAGTCAATCGAAATGCTAAGAGATCATATTAAAAATTCATTAAAATGAGATTTAATCATGAAAAAATACTTGAGAAACATTTACATTCTACCATAGCCTGCAACTGAAGCTCCTCAACATAAAGAGACTATAGATATTTTTTGGAAATCACCTTACATCACATCTAAGCTTTACCAATAGGACCTGTATAGAATTGGAAACTCTACCAAAAAATTTCTTCTCAACTCTTTAAATGATGTGATTTTATAACTAGTGGATGTTGTAATCAAAGCAAAGGAGATTCTAAGAAATTGAATATCACTCCAAACTTAATCCAATTTCATTTATAGTGTTGAAATGGGCAGGGGAAAATATAGATTTATTAATTGGATTTATGTCATTAAATCTTAAAACAAGAAGGTAAATAAAAAGTATACACACATAGATTACCATCTTTCAGAGATTTGTCTTCTTCTACAATTTAGTGATAAGATCTATCCTTGAAGTGACTACTAGAAAGCTACTAGACCAATCTATATGAAAAGAAAATATCACTAATATTATTTTAAAAGATTTATTAACAGAAGAAAAAAAACCCCTATAAATTTCAATTAAAATTAATATAAAATAAAAAATAATCTCATAATATAAATTATGATCGATAACATCTTGAGCTTGCTATCTAATTTAGAAAAATCACTACCAAAAATTTATAATTTAAAAAAAATTACAATGAAATTAAATACTCTTTAGTATAATTGTCAATTAAATTATTACTAATTACATTGTATAAAAATTTAAAACTTCACCGCACTGAATTCTTCGTCCACATTTGAAGAGTTGATTAATTTTTTAGATTTTGTTTAGATTCTCTACAGCAAACTTGGAAAGTGAGACCCAAAAAAGTTTACCGAGGCTACGTTGCTAAGCTTCGAGAAGGATAAAAAAGAGCAAGGCCCCGCAATAGGCTTAATTTTTCCAAGGTGCATGAGAAATTCTTTGGAAATTATTAGACTTGTACGAAATCCACAGTTTGAGCTTAACATTGTCTACAAAAGAAAGAAGACGATGAATAAGTGCAAATAAACTACATTAGAGTTTTATGTTTTCTCCTCTCAACTTCGTCTCTTCTCATCTCTGTTATGGCTATGGCATCTCCTCCATATGCCCCACGTCCTAAGAAAGGCTTGCACGAGTATCTTAACGAATTCATTACCAGGTCTACAGTGGCTGCCAATCTCTTAACTTTAGCTTGCTTTGTTGCGTTCGCTTTATTGATAGGGTTTGATGTCTTGCGGGCATTTAAAAAGCGGGCGACTTGGCTGCCAGGTAAGGCCTTTGCCCTCAGCGGTGTCACAGTGCAGATAATTGTTTGGTGGACCAGTCTCAGTAATATTCAAAATGGATCTAAGACAGAAATTTTCAATTTGCTTTGGAATCATTACATTGTTGTTAGTGGAAGAGTTGCCGTGTGTGTGTTTATCGGTTATTTGCTGCCTGGAATGGCTGCTCCAAGTGTGAGAGTCTTCGCGGCTTTAGCAATAACTATTTGCGCCCAAATTGCTTCTGAACTGGTCATTCTATTCGATCCTTCAAAAGTAGAGGAAGAATACTTATACTCCCCCGACTCCCGAGATCAGGTAAAGTGGTCGAGAATCGCAGATCTGATTATATTGGTGTGTGTTATAGTCCTTGGTTTAATATTATGTTGCACAGTTTTAGTGAGTAAAACCATCCTTGGCCTTCTCAGGCAAAGGATTTCTGCCATCGTTGAAAAGAGTAAGTTTCAATCTTCAAATGAGAAGATGATGTCATTTTCCTCTTCAATTGAGAAGATGAAGTCATTTTCCTCCATCACTGAGGAGGAAGGATTTCAATTCACTTGGGATGAGTTTGAGGATGAAGTGCTCAGGTCATGGTTTGTTGCTCGTGTTTGTCGGGTTGATTATGTGATCTCCAGGTCAGTTTTCAGTTCAGCTGTTTGGGTAATAGTCACAATTTGTGTCATAGTCTTCTACAAGTCAGCTATATATATCAACCCAATTATTTTTCCATTCCTTTGTTTCACTATAATAGGATGGGTTGTCATTTGCTGGAGATGGTTGGCTGCACAATTGTATTATCCGGACACACACAGTTGGAAAAGGTTTCTCTGCTTGGAAGATTTCTGGACAAGTCATACTCTTCAATTGATTGACAAGTATGACTTAAAAAGGGAGAGGCAACAATTCCAAAAAGCAATCTCAAAGATGCCTAGGCTGAACAAGTCGCAGAGCTTGCTTACGAGGATATTCACCAGAGTCAGGTTGCACAAGTTGTTATATTTGGTGTTGGTACTTCAGGTATGTGTGGTCTTTTTCAGCAAGATTTGTGCACTTCTATCAGATGTTACTGTGGGTAAATTTGTATATTGGTGTCGTAGATTTGTATATTGGTGTCATAGATTTGTATATTGGTGTCGTAAATATATCATGAAGAAAGATCCAGTTACACCACATGAAAATTACACAAAACTTTTGGAGTGTTTATGCATGCCGGGAGAAGATCCTACTGCTATGTGGGAAGCCAATAAAATGTCTTTCTATAAAGCAAAAAGTCTGATGAAGAAAGGATGTAAGGAAGGCAGCTCATGTGAGGAAATCTACTCAGCTTTTGGCTTATATTCTGCACAATGGGCAGAGGAAGGGGCGCAACTTCTAAATTTGCTTAAAGAAAAAGCACTTCTTTCAGTTTTAAACCATTTTCCAAGTGTAGAGAAACAGCGTCTGAAGATGACACTAGTGTCACTCATCAGTATCTTCATTCGACTACACAAGACCAAGTCAGATCATTTGATAAAAGTTGTGAAAGCTTGTCATGAAGTGTGGGACTTGGTAAGCTTCGCAGACGAGTGTGATATTGATCTGCAGGCCGATGCAATAAATATCATTGATGATCTCAACAAAGACAATGATCAAGTATCCATGGCAGCAAACAGGGAGTTCTACAAGCTACAAATGGAGTACGACAAACTTTCTTCTGATCAGTGTGAAGATTGTGTTCTAGACGATGAGGAGGTGCAACGATTTCTGAAGAATCTATCAAGGAAGTGTCAGCGCATGCTCGTAGATGAAAATCTAGTAGAAGGCTTCAGCACGTCTCCTGGAGATTTAAATGATTCCAAGGACTGGACGAAAATAGCACCAAGCTACACCCTCTTCAAAATATGCGAATTGATGTTGGAGAAAGACAGTGAAGATCTTGTAAAATGGACAGAAGAATCTTTGAGAAATGTTATTGCTCTTTGTATGTCAAGGCTACCACATATGCTGGTAAAGAAATGCTGGAAATGGGCACAAGAGTTTGAGGAAGACAAGTTATGGGAAGCAATTCAGCTGGCAGGCAAATGCAGGGGACTGAGGGAAGAGTGGGGCCGAGAACCAAAGGCAACAGTGAATAGCACACAGCATAAAACGTTATACCAACGTTTTAAAATGTGTATATTATGTCGCCCAGCAGAGGAGTCGGCCAGCCGAGGAGAGCAGGCATTGAGTAATGCAGAGCAATGCACAATTGAAGTCAAGTAGTCCACCAGTCCAGGAGTCTCCCGAGGGGCTCGTTGATTTTCAACGTTTCACTTGCATGTGTGTGATGTTATGTCTTAAGTTCGAGTGGTTTGCTTACATGATAAGATTGTATTAAAGTGGGTTGTATCCATAAGAGTGCCTTCTTAAAAGTCTATTCCCATAGATCGTCATTCATAACAAGCAGCTTTGTGTGGTAGTTAAGGACAAATAAAATATAGATGCTAATAAATGTTTGTAGAAATTTGTAGACTGCGTGTGGAAGCACTCAAAGAGTAGATTTTAAGGTTTGTTTTCCCCTCTTGTCAAGAAATTAATATGCTTGAAGCTTTGTTTTCCCATCTCGTCAAGAAATTAATATGCTTGAAGCTTTGTTTTCCCCTCTTGTCAAGATACAAGGTGTATAGAGCTATGCCTTTTTATGTATAAGATATTCTATAGATAAAATGCTTTTGTTTTTGTCGTTTATTTTAATATTTTTCAGAGTTTTTTAAATTTATATGGAGTTTTGACAGATAAATATTTGATTAAATAATTAATATTCTTCAAAATAGGTGCAATTTTATAAATTCTTATATTTTATGGATAAATATATGAGTAATTAATTTTTTTAAATAATATTTTAAAGTCTTTTATAGGTGGTATAAATTTTTAATTATTAGAATGATATTCTACTATTTTTAAAGAGAAGAATTAATGTTCAAGACTATGGACACTTGTCAAACTAAGCTTGACGTCAACATTCATCATCAAATAGTGGGAAACAACGACTAACTTATAGGAGGAGGCTTTCCCCTTCAATTTCAATTATACTAAACTTCATCAAGTGTTCCTAGAGGTCATTAGATGGGACAATTAAGGACAAATGCAAATAACATTTTTATATATTAATAATCTAGACCATATGTATGTTGTAAACTCAATTGACAATCACTGGTCATTCAAGTATACTCTCCCAAGTATCACTGGTCAAGCAAGAATCAAGGCAATTATTTGGCTTAAGATGTAAAATTATCAACCACGTATCTCACTCAAATTGAAGAATTTTTCCTTGCTTTTTGAAGTGGTTTCTAACTTCATTTTAAGCTACTATACTTTAGATTTGAGACCATTTGGAGCTGATTTGGGAGATTATTATGATGCTACTATTTCCACTAAGTTTACTTCCAAGGATGCAAATCAATGAATTATTCGGAGATTATGTTGAGATCTGAGATCTAGGCCCAATTAATAGTTAAAAAAAATAGACTAATTTTATTTTATTTTTAAGTAATTTATTATGATTCATCATGATGAGGCATCCAATAAGAGGAAGACATAATCTTATCACACCTTGAAAAAATCAAAACAAGGATAATATAACAATTGAGCAAATTCATTCTAGCTATCTATTGTTGAAGTCTATCAAGAAAGAAACCATCAAGGCTTAGCACAATATTTTTTTTTTTCGATAAAAGGCCAAAGCTAAGAATGATATATATTAATATAAAAGTATTTTCAAAAATAGACATAATAAGAAATTATCAATTCTGTCATTACAGATAGAAACCCTCAAACCCTAAAGTCCTAGATTACTTATGCATACAAAAATATAGAAACAAACTATTCTTAATATTTTTCTAGACATCATCTAAAAACCAAAATTTGGAAATTCTATCATCTTTCTCAAGAATTAGAAGAGAAAAAAATAGAGGGGAAGTCTTTGATTATGTATTTCAACAAAGAAAGGGAGCATTAAAATCATGAGCTCAAACTTTTCCATTTGAAGATGATGAACTAGCTCCTAGAAGAACTCCATGGTGGCCTGTGATTGCATCTTCTGGCTGGATGAGGGATATAAGTGGTTTGATAGGGATACATTCCTTTGCATCGTGTGGTTCTAGCCCTTGCTCTTCAAATATTTATAGAAGCTCGTCTACCCACATATCAACCCTATCCTCTGCTACTACTGAAGCTATCCCATCAGATGTTAAGTAATTCCTTTTCCAATTCTCTCCTTCATTTTTGCTCAGCCAAAACATTTTTATTAAAAAATCCACATTTTGGTTGATTCCAAACTTCCTTTCTCAAAAGGGCTTTATATCTTCTATGACTAGAATAAGGAATCAAGGTGGAGGTTTGTCATTCCATATTGTTACCATATAATTTTTATGGTGAGAGACAAATAAATTTGCATCTATGTATCTTAAAGCCTTATCTGGGTCACCCAACAATTCTTCCTTAAAAAACTTTCTACAAAGTATAGATTCATTTTATCTTTTGCTAATCCAACATGGAGGAGGGTGGTAATAAACACAGCTGGGATCTTTGTGCTAACACAATATTTGAATATTATAAAAAAAGGAGTAAATCCTTTATGAGCTATGTGGAATATAAGGGAGCAATTTCACATCATAATATTTGGAAAGAAGATGTGTCTTCCAAGGGATATGATTCTATTGGAACAAACTTGGATCTTAAAATGGGTTATCACCCAATTAATTCAATGGCTACCAATCATAGATTTCATAAACTATTAAAAAACAATATTATGCAAGGGGGATGATGAGGAGGAGAACTACATGAAATATTAAAAGGGGGAGAAAAAGAGGGATAATACGAATAAGGAATAGAAAAATATGGAGACAAAGTATAAGAAGAAGGTATGATAGAAAAAAAAAGGTATAGAAGGTGGAGGAGGAGGATAATACGAATAAGGATATATTATTCCACTAATATCCTCCATGCATCATCAATACCTAAATAAATTCAAAAAGGATTACCTCTTTAAGGAGATTTTAATCAGGCCATTGAATCAATGCTTGGGTAGCACCTACCACACTCCTCCTCTTAATTAAAGGTATACCAAATGGTTAGAGAAATGGATGAGCATATTTAGCATCAATTTTAAGTAGCATCTAGTCTCAACAAGAATTGGTTAAGTGTGCATAATAGAATGAGGAGATGCAAATATAAATGTAAAATTCTAACACAAATAGCAGTACCTAAGGTAGATACAAAAGAAATATTGATCTTGGAGATTGAGTTAATAAGATCTAGACATACATGAAGAAGCTAATTATTGGGAGATTGAAAAGGTACCTAATTATATCAAAGTATTTAGATGTTGAAGTTGCCTCATGAGAAGATGAAAATTTTATGCAAAAATCATTCATAATTGGTTAACATCAAGGAAAATTCTTAAGTGAGCATGCATAGTCCTATAGTGGGTATAGAGTTATAAGTAGTAATCTTGTGGCTAATAAACTCTTAATTAAGTTATATAATCATTAATCTAATATTACATAGGTAGGTCAATCAATATGAGTTGCATCCAAGGTATAAGTATGGTAGATATAGAATGTAAAGGTTACTTATGATCATCATATTAAGTATTATATTCTTATTGAAGGATATTGTAGGTATCCCCTTGAAGTTCCATATTTTATCAAACATTTATAGTGTATTTATTGTTATATACTTCTATTGTGCTAGTTATTTAATCACTAAAAATGTATTACTAAGGTAAGTGCACAAAGATGGTGTGCATAAAAGTGGACACACACCTAAAAAAACTTGAAAAAACAGACACCGCGATCACGATACTAAAAATTCAAATCACCCCATATGCGCTATGGTTCATTGTCCTCGAGCCTAAAGGGACAAAAGTGTGTATGGGGTTCCTTGACAAAAAAACCACGTATGCGCTGCTTTAGGACTTAGCACCCCATACGCAGTTTTAAGTCCTAAAATAGCACGTACGTGGTACCTATCAATAAATTTTATTTTTTTTGGCCGACTGTGTTTTACTTTTCACGCAGTCGCGAGTTGATATTTGGGGTTTTTTCTCACTAAACCAAGCATGGGATTTCTCTTTTCTCACCCAAACGCCATGGATCAAGGTTGGTTTTGCTTGATTTTTGTTTTTCTTTCGCATTTGTTCATTTTTTTTTACGTTTTGAATTTAAATTTGTTTATTTTGATTAGGTTTTTTATTTTTTGTTACAAAAACTAGGTTCTGAAAATCTACAATGACAACAACAAGATGTACCTCCTCAAAACCCCGAACAAAACCCATAGAATACACCGCCAACTCCTCCTTTTGACTATACACCTGATACACAAGTGCAATTGCTTAATTAGTTAGGGAAAAACATAGCTAAAATAAATAAACTGATTAATAAATTGAAAACATCTAAGCTTGAGCATCATAAATCCCTCGCCACTAGCCTAGAAACATTAGCTAGTGGTGCCATTCCAATTTCCACTCAAATTAAAAAATGGGGAAACTATATTAGTAAACAATAAATATGTACCCTTTTTGTTGATCCTAGAACTGGTCCTCAACTTGGGCTTGATCAAGATTCTAAAGTGCTACAACAAGTTGATGTCTAAGACTACCAGAATCTATTGATTCACTTTCCCAGAACCTCCTCAAGTTGTTAGGCTTCTTTAGAGGAACTAGGCTCTTATACCAATTATTGGAATCAAGGAACACTGAGAGGGGGGGTGAATCAGTGTTCTGCAATTTTTAACAATCTTAATTTGTCCTTAAAACCACTTAATGCAAATGAATAAAAGTAGAGTGCATAAACACAAAGAAAATAACCACAACACTATAGCACCAGGATTTTTACATGGAAACCTGGTTGAGGGAAAAACCACAGTGGCATTGAGACCCACAATATTGATATACCTTTTTAGAAGTGTAATAATATAACATGAGGGGAATGTACATGCATTCAAACAAACTGCCTAGAGGTCATTGCTCAAATTACAATAAGGGCTACAACCCCGGAAGGCTCACTTCCTTATAAATGATTACATATAATAATTGGAATGTCTAGACTAATAAAAAACATCTACAAATGCCAAAAATAGTTCTGGTTAAGCACAAAATACTTTGTTCTGCAACACTGCTCTGTTATAATATTTTGTTGTATTCCAGAGCATAAATTCTTCAACCGCACATGTGAAACTGTGCACAATCACTCATACACACTTGCACACAACCACTGATACCAAAAATGCTCAAGTTAATCAGTCTTATATATCTGCAACATCAGATTAGATCTATTTCATGTCGGCCCAAAAATGCATAACACACAAATGCAATGTGCTATCTAAGTTTGCTAAATCTGATCCAAAACAACCATGTGGACCAAAACAAATTGTCCACACACTTCCTACATGTCAGCTTAACATCCTCGAACACATAAAAAACTGCTAAAATCGACCCACAAGGTCCACACAAAGAATCTCCACACGTTACTTTAGATTAACAGTGTTCTAACCAGAAAACTATCTACCAGACCTTCCAACTTACACAAGACTCATCATCAGAGGCCACAATCTTGGAATAAGGTAATTTACACATATACAATGCTTCTTGGATATTTGCAACACCAAATACCCAACACAACTGAGCTACCAACCAAAACACTGTACACTTTGCTGAATGACTTGTTCTTCTCGTCAGACCTTAATCAATCTTCTAGTATAATGAATCATGAACTATGGATTGGATAAATGAGTCAAGTTTCCATCAATGACAAAATTTTATCAACAATACAGTGTCTCTTGCCAAATATCTCCCCGTTTGGCATTGATGGCAACACTTAGTTAAAAATGACTAAGTGTCAAACCAAAACCAACACTACAACCAAAAATTTGACTGTTGGACTCCAAAAATCATAAACTCCCCCTAAGATCAATATTTTGCACTCCTCTACACTCCCCCTTTGACATCAATGGAAAAGGTAGGGTACTAGAAATAAAAAATTCAAGCCAAAAATGCTATTTACATATGTACACACAGTCGTTACATACTCACAAAAATTTGTTCAAGATCTTTACATAAGAATTATTCAAAGAATTTAGGTGGCTATCCTAGCCCTTCTTAAGATATTCCAAAATTGTTATAATCCCATTGAATAGTTATGCAAGTGCCTCTGTTGACTTGAGATTTGACAACTCCTTAGATTTTATGGCACTTTGGGCATCTTGTAGATCACTAAGCATGGCATCCAACCTGGGAGTAATGTTTCTCCTAAGTTCACAGACTCTGCCAATTACTTTTCCTTTTTCCTTATTCAAACTCCTGATTTTCTCAAGTAAATCTATCACTTGGTCTCTATGACTGCTCATGGAAACTAATAAGGGATCAAATGGCTGAGACATCTGGGCAAGTTGATCCTCATGCTCTTTGGCCTTTTTCTCTATGTCCATAGTGAATTTACACAGTGATAAGAATGATTTATAAATGTTTCCTCCCTCCGATAGTGCATCCTATATGCTCTTTACACAAATATCTAGAGTAATTTTTTCATAAAAAGTCATCCTCATTAGTGTCCAGAGCCTTCTTACATTGAACTCATTATGGACCTTCTCTTCAATAGATTTTTCAAATGATTGAAAGTGGTTGTCCACAAAGTTGATTAAGCTTTTGAATTCCCCAAATGGAGTGTTTGATGAGTCCTTCTAAAATGAAGGCATGAGTTTCTCCATAACACCGGATGCCATGGTAAGCAACTCATTATCCTCTGTGTGAGATTTTAGCAAGTCCTCACTAGCTTTGGCTTGAGCAAATGCAACCAATTTGAGTTCCTGGACTGGGGATATTGAAGATAGGTTGATGGGGCCTTGAAATAATTCTGGATCTTCTACATGAATCTGCTTCACCTTCACTGATTCCTTAGTGTTTCTTGTCTCAACCTCAACCTTAACCTCCACCTTCTCCTTTTCTGCATTCTTCTCAAGAACTAGAGGGTTATCTGCATCAACTAAAGTATTATCACTCTTGTCCTTACCCTCATTTTCTTTCCCTACATCCACATCCTCAACATTACCTCTACTGGCTCAACTGTCTAAACTTTCGGGACAAAAGTATCATCCATTGTCTGCACAGTTTCTTGAGATGGCATTTTTTTCTCTCCTGGATGAGATTCTTCTCGTCCTTTTACTTGATTGACTTCATACTACTTATTTAACAAAACTTTTGTCAAAATTTTCTCAGTTTCCTTTGCAAACTCATCAATCTTCCAAAATATTTTATATTATATGACAAACCCTAGAAAAATCTTGACCTATATTTGCACCAAAATGAAAAAATTGTTGTAGTTGATTAGGGGGTTGCGAAAGTCTAAGATAGTGTCACTCATCACTATCTTAGAGCAAAGAGCTTGAATGAAAAAGATGCTAAAGTCTCTTAGAAATTGTAAGATAGTGTGTTTTGTTTGTCTAAGAAAGAGGGAAGAGGTGTTACTTTATCATTTGAATGTTATGAAATGTTTCATGAACAAGACATGTGAAAAGTACATTTTTGAATCTCAATATTCTTCAAGACATCAACCTATTGCATAGATGTTTGAAGGGTGTGTTACTATTTGGGAGAATTCTTCTTAGATTAATAATATAAGATCAAAATATATTAGACTCCTCAAAACATGAGGGAAGATATTTATCATTAAAATATTAAAGTTATCATAAAAGTGTAGACCTATATAAGTATAAAACACAGTATGAAATTGCACAAAAGCATATCCAGATTTTAGTAGTTAGAGACATAATTAAAAACTAAATAGGAAATTCTCCTATTCAACAAAATTGAAAAGGATTATCAAAAAATAATTACTAAAAATCTAATTGAAAGTTTTATGTGAAATAGAAATATCTTTAATAATTATTGAAAAACAAATAGAAATTTAATTGAAAAGAAATAGAAAAAAAAGAGAGAAAAAATGTTATATTTTAAACTACAATCTAAACAGTCCGAATTTGTTCCACTAATAATTAGACTTAAAAATTCACTATTAAAAAATTTAAAATTAAAAAAATATAATAATGAATATTTTTTCTTATTTAACTTTCTCAATTAGAATATTGGTTAAATTCTATAAGAATTTAAAACTTAAATTCATGGTCCCCTTCTTTTTCCGTGATACTCATGGTGGAGTCTATTTCTAGCAAAAGTGGTGAATTTACAGGTCATCATTGCATTGAAGGTTCATTTTATCCAAGTGCCAAGTTTTCAATCCAACTAAATTCCACTATATGCCCAAATTATTGAGTCTAATGAGAATAAGATTTGTGTTACTCGTGTGAGGAAACTGTCTCTCGTGAAAGTGGTGAATCAAGATCATTGGGCCTCGAATGAATCAAGATCATTTTGGCAAAAGTGGTGAAAATTACAAGATTCTGTGTGAAAAGCCTTAAACTCTGCGTGCTGCTCTTTGAAGAACATTGGGGCCCGTAGCATTGCAGGACCATTTGTCATCCAAGGTTAGATCAGTTTAGTCAATGGAAAAGGAGAAGATGAAGTGAAAGATCTTCCTTCTGTTTTCCACTTGGGGCCCGTAGCATTGCAGGACCATTTGTCGTCCAGTGGAAAAGGAGAAGATGATGATTTGAAAGTGCATGGACAGAAACATCTTTGAGTCCAATTTTGTCTTCTTGTTTATATTTTTTTCATTTTCACTTAAAAGAATTTAGAATTTAGATTAGATCAGTTCTGTCAATGGAAAAGGAGAAGATGAAGTGAAAGATCTTCCTTCTGTTTTCCACTTGGGGCCCGTAGCATTGCAGGACCATTTGTCGTCCAGTGGAAAAGGAGAAGATGATGATTTGAAAGTGCATGGACAGAAACACCTTTGAGTCCAATTTTGTCTTCTTGTTTATATTTTTTTCATTTTCACTTAAAAGAATTTAGAATTTAGATTAGATCAGTTCTGTCAATGGAAAAGGAGAAGATGAAGTGAAAGATCTTCCTTCTGTTTTCCACTTGGGGCCCGTAGCATTGCAGGACCATTTGTCGTCCAGTGGAAAAGGAGAAGATGATGATTTGAAAGTGCATGGACAGAAACATCTTTGAGTCCAATTTTGTCTTCTTGTTTATATTTTTTTCATTTTCACTTAAAAGAATTTAGAATTTAGATTAGATCAGTTCTGTCAATGGAAAAGGAGAAGATGAAGTGAAAGATCTTCCTTCTGTTTTCCACTTGGGGCCCGTAGCATTGCAGGACCATTTGTCGTCCAGTGGAAAAGGAGAAGATGATGATTTGAAAGTGCATGGACAGAAACACCTTTGAGTCCAATTTTGTCTTCTTGTTTATATTTTTTTCATTTTCACTTAAAAGAATTTAGAATTTAGATTAGATCAGTTCTGTCAATGGAAAAGGAGAAGATGAAGTGAAAGATCTTCCTTCTGTTTTCCACTTGGGGCCCGTAGCATTGCAGGACCATTTGTCGTCCAGTGGAAAAGGAGAAGATGATGATTTGAAAGTGCATGGACAGAAACATCTTTGAGTCCAATTTTGTCTTCTTGTTTATATTTTTTTCATTTTCACTTAAAAGAATTTAGAATTTAGATTAGATCAGTTCTGTCAATGGAAAAGGAGAAGATGAAGTGAAAGATCTTCCTTCTGTTTTCCACTTGGGGCCCGTAGCATTGCAGGACCATTTGTCGTCCAGTGGAAAAGGAGAAGATGATGATTTGAAAGTGCATGGACAGAAACACCTTTGAGTCCAATTTTGTCTTCTTGTTTATATTTTTTTCATTTTCACTTAAAAGAATTTAGAATTTAGATTAGATCAGTTCTGTCAATGGAAAAGGAGAAGATGAAGTGAAAGATCTTCCTTCTGTTTTCCACTTGGGGCCCGTAGCATTGCAGGACCATTTGTCGTCCAGTGGAAAAGGAGAAGATGATGATTTGAAAGTGCATGGACAGAAACACCTTTGAGTCCAATTTTGTCTTCTTGTTTATATTTTTTTCATTTTCACTTAAAAGAATTTAGAATTTAGATTAGATCAGTTCTGTCAATAGAAAAGGAGAAGATGAAGTGAAAGTTCTTCCTTCTGTTTTCCACTTGAGGCCCGTAGCATTGCAGGACCATTTGTCGTCCAGTAGAAAAGGAGAAGATGATGATTTGAAAGTGCATGGACAGAAACACCTTTGAAACTCTGACGTTATATGGGATGACGCCATTAGAGTCCAATGAGAATAAGATGGGGGAGGAGTGTGATTCTGGCCAAAGTGGTGAAAAGCATTGGATCATCAAGGCCCATAACATTGCACAACCGTTTATCTCAAACGAGGGCTACCCAGTCAATCGAAAAGAAAAGATGAAGAGAAAGCTCTTCCGCTAGTGCGGGCCGGCTGTATTGCCCATCAGAATATTGTACGGGAAGCTTATATGAACCATACTTTGGAATTTTTTCTTCAAACGTACGAAGAAACCGAATATTTTGTTAGCTTTAATGGATTAGATTTGGATCGATTCAATTTTGTCTTCTTATTTTTTTCATTTTCACTTAAAAGAATTTAGATTATTGTTTATATTATTAGTTCTTCTCATAAGCATAAAACTATTGGTAAGGCTATTTTTTAATTAGTTATTAATAAAAAACAATTTAACAAATCAAAATTGAGAATTTTTCATATCAAAATAAATAATCTTTATTAAAGTATAGATACAAATTTTTTAATTAAGAATTTTTAAGAAAATTAATTATTCTCAATTTAATTGATTATTAAAATATGAGAGAACTTTCTATTTTGAATGTTTTTTAAAGAGTGTAGAATCATGTTATACTTTCTCTTCTTAAAATGTTGGTTCAAATTGTTAAATTAAATGATTTCCAATTTTAATCAAGAAAAATGATTTTTTCAAAAGAATACTAAAATAATGATAAGTAGGAGGTTCATAAGGCAAAAAAAGTTTTGCAAATGGGGTTGCAAGTTAAGTGGGTTTAACCTTGGAGGGAACTTCATGCTTAAGCGCACTTGAGTTGGAGTAGTACTCGAATGGGTGACCTCCCAGGAAGTCCCAATGCTTCACCCCTGTGTGCATCACCTAGATGCAATGAATGCTAAGTGGACCATTCATTCTCATGAGAGATGGGTTCTTTAAAATATAAAACAAATCAAAAAAACTTATTTAGTATTTCTTGCTAGATGTTTAAAATTTATTTTACCCATGATTATAAATTGTGCAAAAGACTTAGAATTTAGCCAATATTTTTCTTGTTTGTGCACAACTAAAATAACATTACATATTAATTGTGTATTGGCTTAGTTAATTACAATTTTTTGAATCAAAATTTATATTACTTCTCTATTTCTTTTTCTTTTCTATATAGGTAAGCAATGTGGTAAAAAGTGCCAAGCTTTAATTTTTTTTCTTATCCATAGAAATATTTCATATGAATTTGACTTTATCTATAGATTAATTTATGGCCTTAAGATAGTCAAGCATATGGGAAGACAAGAATTCCATAGAAGATTTAGTTGTCCTCAAGAAATATTGAACAAAAATACAATAGACTCTATCAAAATCAGCATAAATTACTATATTCCATTATGCATCATCTTTGACAAATAAGAAAATTCACATGGTTTCTTTAAGTTTTAATACTATATAAACTCAACATTTATGTGGCATAAATACAATAATACTTTAAAAAATGTACATATAAATGAACCACAAAGAGATTCATTCATCGCATAGGATGTACTCCTAAAAAAACAAGAAGGTGATAATTCAAGATATATTAAGACAATAAGAAAAGGAATAATGTCTAGAGGCATACCAAAATCTATTTAATACCTTCTCAACAAGTTAGAAAAGGACAAATTTTGATTATCTTTGGATATTTCTACAAGAGAAGAAAAAAAGATGAATAGTTCAAAATCAATTATGGTCAAGAATATGTAACACAATATAGAATTGGTACAAGTAAAGGTTGGATCAAAAGAACACTAATAAGGATGTTATTATAATTGTAATAGAGTCTTATTCTATTTTTTAATACTTCTATCACACTTTTATAGTGATTAGTATGTGCTACTAAATTTTTTTGTGAGATAATTAGATTGAAGGTTTGAGTTCTTTTTTGCACCATCACTTGACATCTAATGTTGCAAACATGTCTCCATATTTTGCACCATAAGAATATTTTCTAAGAAATTAAGTATTCCCTTTATAATATACATTTGTATATTTAGAAAACTAAAATTTACACATCATCTTTCAACTCATCATATGCATTTTCTTTAAATAACTAATCATTTGTATTTGATTAATTACTTATTTTCTTTTATTTCTAAAATTAATAAAATAATATTGTATTATTTGTTTATTATATTTCTAGCATCTTGTCCAATTAATCATCCTTTTCTATATTCTACCTTAGGTAATTAAATCTAAATATTGATTTACCTAAACCGATCTCACCCTATCTAAAAATTAACCGTAAGCTTGATTGCGCTTGTGATATGATGTTGTTATATGAAGCTTCAAAATTATATATTTAACGTTCTATCTCCTCCTGGATTGCATGCAGAAAAGCTAAATTCTTCATCGTCATTTCTTGGCTCAGAGTAGTCATTTCCTCTACTTTTCTTTTTAGAGCCTCATGATTTTCTTCAGCTCAACCATGTATTTCCTCTCATACCTCTGGGTAATCTTTGCATTGAGATCTTGTTTCCTAAGTTTAATTCATAGTTCAATTTTAGTCTTGCCTTATCATTTGTAAGTCGAGTGAAATTGGTTTAAGTCATCTTTCCCAAGCTTGTAAGAGTTTTGTGTCAGTTCTAGAAGTCACAATGTAGTCTAACAAGCTAAATGGAACTAATGTATGTTGTTCTTTCTTTCAAAATTCTTAAGTTATCCAATCTAGGGCCAAGTTCAACTTCAAGTGTCAATCCCCAACATCGTCCCTAAAACTGTGTCGAGTCTTTGTTTTACATTATTTCATCCTTGTCGGCTTTGTGAAAGATTTTCATCTCAAACAAATCTTGAGAAGGAATTTTTACCTCCATTAAAAATTCAGAGGGAAATCAATTGCCAAGTTTGTTTGATTGCATTGGTCTTCTTTGTGGGTATAGAGTCGGATTAGAGATCAAATCTTAAAGACCAATCCGTTAACCAATAGATCCTTAAGTTTCTCCATAATCTCCCACCTTTATAGTTTTATGTCCATGTCATTGGTAGCCTTCCAAACCTTCTTGTCATTATCATCTAATGCCCAACTATCACCATAAGCCTTCGACTCAACCACTGCTTTAAGCCTATTAATCTTCTTCTTGGACACACTTAGCTGGGAAAGGAGACACCGAACAACCACATCTTATTTGTCAACCGCCTCTGCCATCCTAAAAACTTTATCAGCCAGAGCAGGGGAATCAAGCCTGAGAGTAGAAACACGATGGGTTGGTGAAGGGGAGCCTAATAGGGGGGTGAAGGGGGTGTTCTCCTTAGAACTAGTTGGAAACCATTTTGAATGCTCTACTAGATTTTGTAACTTTTTCTATAATTTTATCAAAGGATTACACCTACTTTGTCAAAGGTATTATAATCATGGTGATGGTATATTTTATTTTGTTTGTCTAAATTGAGAAAAATAGTAAAATCAATGATTTGATATTTTGTTGGCATAGAGTACTAATCTCAAAATAGTGCATGACTTCATGGTGGTTTGATTTGATGCAACTTGAGAAGTATTATGTTCTAACTTTTCTTTGGTTCATGTATTATGTTGTGTAGGATTGTGTGAATGGTGATCATCATGGCATTGTATTATTAGTTTTTCTTAATCTTTCAAATCAAATAAATGGAGTGAAATCTATTTTTGTCTATTTTATGAATTTTGTTACCCTATCCTTTTGTATTTTCTTTATATTAATTCATTTAAATAGCTTTAAATTACCAAGATCAAGTTCAATATTTATATATACTTAAATTTTAGTGTATGCATGAAGAAAGGTTACTGATTTGAAATAAAATTAGTTTGAATGAGATGCACCATTAAATGGATCTTTATTTTTAGGATCTCTAAATTGATTGAATCTAAAATTGGATCTAAGCTATACAAATTTGAATTTTAATTCACTAGAAAAGGCCCCTTATTGAATATCACATAGACCACTTAGCTACCAAACATGATGAAGAATTGACTGTAAAAAAACCTTGGAATAGGATCTCTTCCCTTTCAAGAGGATTAAGTGATATTATGTTTACTTGGAGTTGGTTGTGCCAACACCACCATCAATAGTAACTAAATGGTCAAGTACCTTCTCCATCTCTCTATTAGCCATCTACTATCTTCCCCATCCACCTATAGAATCTATCTCACATCCTCATCCTCATCCTCCATCCATACCATTTTAAAAATATCAAAGAAAAAGGAAAAGACAAACACAAGTTGTAATTCATCCAATGGAAAAAATGTATTCTATGGGCACCTTAGGTGAGTACCATGAATAAATCCTAGAAAACATGGATCATGTATAATCACCCATCCTCTTGAACTTTACACTTGGGGGAAAGCTTCATCTACACTATCGTACCTACCACATCTTATCCACATTTCCAATATCTTTCATCATATATCCTTTGTCCTATCTCCCTCCTTTTCCACCTTTGATGTTTATAATGGTAGGGGTAAAATATCCACACATAATTTAGAAAATACAAACCTTTTACATCCACCCCTCTTTTACATCACCCTCTGATTGTATTCCTTTGTAACACAGTCCCTAGAGATCCATCATCCTATTCTCCATCTACTATCCTCTTATATCCTATCACCATCCATGATCCATCCATTGAATCCCCCATCTCCTACCTAATAAACCCCTCTAGATTCTTTCATCCTTATCTAAAGCCTTGGTTCTCCTTGTTATTAATTCCCATCCATTCCACTATCTATTTATGCTACCTCTATATCTCCAATACAAACATCCCAAAACCTCTCCATACAAATGCAATCAATCCTAATCTATTTTGTCCATCATGCAATCTAGTGCATCATCCAAAAGCATCCAATGAACTCAATCCGAAGTTAGCTAGTAATCCATTAATCCACTTCAATCTAATTATCATTGTAGGGATACATCAACGAATCATTCCCAATCCTTACATTGTTCTTATTTTTAACAACATAGTCATAGGATATGCATTTTTCTCATTATTAACATTTATATCCTCCTCATCATCAATCTATCATTCACTAAATGAATTCTAAGCTTCGTTATGGAAAAAATCCTAGTTTATTTTTGGTTTGTTATTCATGCTTGCTCGTTGATTGTATGTATTTTTATTACTTGCATCTATCATGTTCTTTGATCTATATTACAACAAGGGAATCATGGTATCATATGACATATATTTGATGATGACCTTTTGATCACATACTTGGAACATCATCACCCTAGTTTCTTATACCTTGGTGCATAATTTAAGTACAATATCAAATTTAGGTTGCTGACACCATTACAACATGAATATCATCATTCATTCTTCCTCTTTACCATCTCTCCATTGCCCATAGCTCTTTCTCTCCTTTAATTCTTCAATGCTCTAACCCTCCCATCATTTTGAGAGCAAATGTGTTCTTCAATCCTTTGTATCCTCTCAAGAGGACATACCAAACTCCCTCCTTGTGACCCATCCTCATACTTCTAGTGATAAGGGCATCATGCCACTGGTCCTCATATCTTTGTATCCATTATGTTTTATTTTTCTTTAATGCAATGTGGCTTGGTATAGTCATGATAGCATATCAAAGAGGGTAAAATGCAAACACATAGATTTATCCATACTTAACTACATTTGACTTTACCCTACGTAGCCATATATATATCCTTTACTAAAATATAATTATTATATTATATAATTATTATATATACAACTAATAAAAATAAAGGCAAGAATGTATCACAATAATTTACTACACAAAATTTTAATAATGGAGACAAATAAAAAATGTGAGCAACTTCTTTTTATTTATGACTTGGATTTTACATCATCCAAGAGTTATTTTTGCTATCTAATACATGAACATGATTTTATCACGATATCTCATTGAGTGAGAGAATCTATTGAGGGATATTTTTTTCCATCAAAGTCACCTTCATCATGGTATTGGCCTTATTTCTTATATCATACTTTTAAGGGTTGATCATTGTTGGATGGTGTACTTAAAAAATATTTCATTACTCTTCCCACTTATGCTCGACCCATTGAAATATAAACCTTTAGTATGTAAACAACTTTTAAAAAACTCATTCCCTACAAAAACAATAGAAATTTGATTTTTTTTTTATAATTTTAATTCCTTGAATCCTTAAAAGAGGAAACAAAATGATAGCCTAAACTGTGACAAAATGTTATTAGTCATAGCTTATTTACAAAAGAATAAAGAATGGTCAAACCAATGTACTTCACAAAATGAAATACTAACTTGACTTTTCTTATAAATGTAGATTTACACACAAAATGGTTGGAAATGATTAGGGCACTGTAAATAATAAAGACCTAGCAAAATCAAGCTTCTCTAGATTTAGACAAATCCATCCTCTGTATAAACCTATCATCGAAATTAAGCTCATAACTGGGCAGATCATATTGAAATTGCTGGCCTCTTCTTTTTCTTCTGCCATTATTCTTATTACTCAACCTGTAAACCACAGTTTTTTATGCACTCAACCTGTGAACCACAATTTTTTATGTCTTTCCTCGACAGCAATAATTTCCAGCCTCAACAATAACAGATTTAAAGTATTCTTTTGCCCTCTTTATACTTTGTGACAACCCACCATGCACCCATCTCACATCCATCTTCTCGTTGCCCAAAACAACACACAAAGCAGCTGAATTTTATAGTCACGTAAGCTTCCAAGCTCGCATTGGAAACTAAATCTCACAAATAAAATAAATACATGTATATACCTTCCTTAGCTATGATTTGATTAAATACATGTATATGTCCCCCTCATTAAATGATGTGTTATAAAAACCTAATATGTTGCTGCTAATAACTTAATAGAGATATGACTTCTTCCATGTCGCCTCTGAAACTGGCATGGAAATAGAGATATAAAAAATTATTTCGTTTATCTAAACCCTATCCCAAAGCTCTCATGTTGGCACAGGCAGGGAGGATGCTGCCAGAGAGTGCAGGCAGGGAGGATGCTGCTAGAGAGTGCGTAGTCTTAGCAAAATCCTTTTCAACAAACGCATTTTCTGCATTTGCTGAAACCATGTCATTCTTTGAGGCATCCCGCTATGCTTCCACATTTTACATGGATGTCTTTCAGAGCATTTCCAACAGTTATGATGGACATCCCTACCCAGTTCGAAATCTCCCATTTTTGCATAGGCCATGTGAAAACGAGTTCTGCTCAGGTCAAAAGTCTATTTGTTGTGGTTGGAGAATTTATGAGTGGGAGAAAATAGTTTGAAAACTTAAACATTAGGTGGGATTAACAGGGGCAAGTAACCACAAACAAGATGGGGTTAGAGGGGCCAACAATAGATGGAAAATTAATGGTGACAACAGAAGCAAAGGGGAATGAATGTTAGGGGCCCACAGCACACCTAAGCAGTCAAAGCTTAGAGTGTGTTGTTTAAGCCAGTCCATATTTTACACATCTTGACAGGCTTTACGACAACATGATAGAATTGCCCATCAGAATATTGTACGGGAAGCTTATATGAACCATACTTTGGAATTTTTTCTTCAAACGTACGAAGAAAACGAATATGTTGTTAGCTTTAATGGATTAGATTTGGATCGATTCAATTTTGTCTTCTTATTTTTTTCATTTTCACTTAAAAGAATTTAGATTATTGTTTATATTATTATTTCTTCTCATAAGCATAAAACTATCGGTAAGGCTATTTTTTAATTAGTTATTAATAAAAAACAACTTAACAAATCAAAATTGAGAATTTTTCATATCAAAATAAATAATCTTTATTAGAGTATAGATACAAATTTTTTAATTAAGAATATTAAGAAAATTAATTATTCTCAATTTAATTGATTATTAAAATATGAGAGAACTTTCTATTTTGAATCTTTTTTAAAGAGTGTAGAATCATGTTATACTTTCTCTTCTTAAAATGTTGGTTCAAATTGTTAAATTAAATAATTTCCAATTTTAATCAAGAAAATTGATTTTTTCAAAAGAATACTTAAATAATGATAAGTAGGAGGTTCATAAGGCAAAAAAAGTTTCGCAAATGGGGTTGCAAGTTAAGTGGGTTTAACCTTGGATGGAACTTCATGGTTAAGCGCGCTTGAGTTGGAGTAGTACTCGAATGGGTGACCTCCTAGGAAGTCCCAATGCTTCACCCCTATGTGCATCACCTAGATGCAATGAGTGCTAAGTGGACCATTCATTCTCATGAGAGATGGGTTCTTGTGAACCACTACTCATGAAACATGGATCAATGAGTTTGACTCAAAAACTACACAGTTGAACCCTGATAGCAATATCGTACTAAAATAATGAGCTTTAATTGTTTTAAAAATATGAATGAATTTTTTCAAGTTATTTTTAATATTTAAATACTTATATTTTTTTAATATTTCATAGTAAATTAGTTTTTAATGGCATTTTAGATATCATTTTTAATTAGGTAAAATAGATTTTTTAGATATCATTAATATTTTGAATAATTTAATTTTTAAATTGTTGTATAGAAAATGATTTAACCGATAAAAAACTTATATTTTTATGTCGAAAGCATTCCCTATATTAACTTAATCCACTAACTTTTATGATCGTTGATGTTTATGGAGAGACTTGCAAGACGGTTGCAATGTCTAGAGCCATTGGATAATTTCAATAATAAATTTCTATATTGATATTAAATATTCTAAATTAGTATGTATTTTTCTAATAAATATGATAAAATGACAAAATAACTTGTTTAAAAATAAAATCTTAATAAGTTTCTATATTGACATTAAAACATACTCATGGTCTAATATTTATATTACTTTAAAAGGAAAAAACATTATAATCTTAAATTAATATGTATTTCTCTAACAAATTTTGGAAAATGACATACACCAAAAACTTGCACACAACCAAAAATCTTAAATATACTATTACATTAAAAATAATTATCCATATTGATATTTAAAAATATTTTAAATAATATATTAAATATTCTGAAAAAAAATTATTATATCTTTATTTTAAAAATATTAAACAAATATTATAAATTAAAATATTATTTTATATTTTTAAAAAAAAATTCTAATAATCTCATCTATAATATTATATTTATAAAATTATATATAAAATATAAAAAAACAAAATTATAGAATTTGATTTTTATAGAAGTTGTGGATATGGTTCTTTTAAATTAAACTTAAATATATCTCTCTTACCATCCATTATCACAGTAAATTTTTTTTTCTAATTTATTATAAAAAATTTAGAAAATTTATTTCTAAATAGCTTTATTAAAGTTCTCAATGACATAATATTTTATTATTATATTTTTGCGGAGTCATCTTAAATCCATTTTAATATTATTGTAATTTTTATTTAAATAATTATATTTTAAACAAATTAGAAGTTCATTTTTTGTTTATTTAATTTATATTAAAAATTATAATTTATTAAGAAATTGATTTGCTACTTAGGTTGTAAAATTTATTTATATCATTCTTATGCTCTTTTTAAAATAACTTAGGTTTTTAATATTGATAAGATAATATAACATAGTTTCCAAAATATTTACACTTTAAAAAATTTTAAAATTATTTAAAATAAATAGATGATTAAAATTATTTATATAAAAAAGTAGGTGCCAATTTGTATTTTTATTTTTTGTTAAAGTAGAATTTTTAAAGTTGTCAACCAAATAATATTTTATTATTAAAGTTTATTTTAGTGAGAGATATCATATCCATTTTTTATTCTTGTAGTTTTCATTAAGTGATAAATTATTGTAATAAACTTTTCTTAATTAATTACTACTAATTGGATTCTAAACAATTTAGAGGTTCAATTTTTTATTATTTAAATTATCTTAAAAATTATTTATTAAGAATTTGATTTGCTACTTAGTCATATGACTAAATTAGGATTTTACATGACTGTTAAGTTAGATAAAAAAATATACCTTTCACATCTAGTTTAATAATTTAATTTCAAGTTATTATAAACTTAGATTGAATAATTGAGAATGAAATTGAATAATTGACAAATAAATATACATTAAAATTGATTAAATTTGACTGTAATTACTTTGACTTAAATGTAATCCCATCTTGATTATTTTGATGTTGACAAAGATTTAGAATCTCTCTCTCTCTCTCTCTCTCTCTCTCTCTCTCTCTCTCTCTCTCTCTCTCTCTCTCTCTCTCTACCCCTCCCTCTTCTCCCTCTTTATCTCTATGTTTCTCTCTACCTAACTTATTACCTCTCCTAGCATCTCTATCTCTCTCTTTCCACTCTATATTTCCCATTATTTGCCCCTCTCCCCTCTCTCTCTTCTTCACTCCACTCTCTCTATCCATATCTTTTACTACTTCTATCTCCCTATTTCCCTATCTCTCTCCCTATCCATCTATATCTATCTATATATCCCTTTATCTATATTGCTCTCTCTCCCTCTATATATTGTGTTACTTCTCCCTCTCTTTCTCTCTACCTATCTCTCTTCCTCTCTCCCCCTCTTCTAACTATCTCTCTCCCTCTCCCCCCTCTTATCTTCCTTTTTCACCATTCCTCTCTCTCTCTCTCTCTCTCTCTCTCTCTCTCTCTCTCTCTCTCTCTCTCTCTCTCTCTCTCTCTCCATTTATCGAGCTATCTCTCCTCTTTTCTTTCCCCCTCCTCTATCTATATCTCTACTTCTCTTTATTTGTATATCTCTCTATCATTTTCTTACCCCTCCTCTATATCTCTATAACTCTCTCACTTTATCTCACCACCCATATATCTATCTCCCTATCCCTCTTCCTAAATATCTCTCTATCCCCTATCTATGTCCATCTTTATCTTTCTATCTACCTCTTTATATCTCTTTATCTATTTTCCCCTCTCTTCTTCTCTCACTCTTTTTGGCAACAAAAATGAAGGAAAATTGAGAGGGGGGAGGGTGAAGGGCGGAGGGGGGGTGAATCAGTTTTCACCGGATCTACAAACTTAACCACAAAAATAGATCGGATAAACTACAACATAACAAAGGTAAGAAAATTGAAAGCACAACACACAACACCAAGATTTTGACATGGAAACCCAGGTTAAGGGAAAAACCATGGTGGGAACCTACCCACTATAAGATGATACTTTGCAGTAGTATGTGTAAATATTACAATAGGGAATGCACATGCATTCAACACACAGCCTAGAGCTCACAACTCAAAAGATAATGACATGGAAGGCTACAAACCTTAGGGAAGTCTCACTAACTTATAACAAGATTCAAACTACAATCCGGAAGGAATGAACTTCACCTATTTATACAAATCATCAACCTTGACAACAAGGTCAGCTAAACCCTCAACTCACAATTACAAAATTACATCACATAATACAAAGATTGACCATTGAACCAATATAATGATATACATGACATAACATGGACCTAAACCAAATTTCCAAATGCTCATCACCATCGATAATCACGCCAAGATCAACCGCAACACACTACACCACCAAGAAAATTGTATGACATGAAGAACATCACCGGTTCAACAAAATCACCAAGAATTCACACAACGATCAATGCAGATCACCAAAATAAATAGGATATACTTAAGAAACACCACACTAATACATTTGGCCTAAAATTCTGAAGGAGGTTTCCGATGGAGAAGGTACATTGTGATCAAATTTGATTTTTTTTGAAAAAATGCCCAATTTCATCAGAATTCTGACAATAATGCAACATTTGGTTTCAACAAAGAAGGAATTGGCAATGACATTTTGGTTTTTTAGAAAAAGTGCACGTGCTCGTCAAAATTCTGACGACCACGTGCATTACATCAAAAAAAAAAGAAAAGACAAACTAGTCATTTCATAAATCCCACATCTTTGTCCGTCGACCTCTGCCATTACTTCGTCCTGCCTCTTCCTCCCACCTTTGCAGGGAACTAGCCATGGAATGAAGTGGTGCTGTAGGAGCAGCTATACCAGGATACCAGGCGATGAGAAACTTTCCTGCAGCTTCATGGTAGGAATTTTGTTATGTTTTTTATTTGTTTTTGTGTTTTGTTAGGAATTTTGTTATGTTTTTATTTTTGTGTTTTTTAAGGGTTCCCTAAGACCCTCCCTCCCTTTAATTGAACTGTCCAGATCCTAACTTGCTCAACTGGGGGTGAACTACCTCCATCCTTTGGATCGGCTTCAATCCCTCTTCCCCAAGATGGAGCGTAACAACTGTGGATCGATCCTCCGACCAGAAAAAATTCAGATGGAATATGTCTTCTTCCACCATAGAATAGTATGGGCATACAATAGTAGGGGCCCTGTCATAACCCCTCTCTCCATTTATCATTGTTCTTGCAGACATGATTGTAGAAGCGACCAAAGTCCATTTAGCTAATAAACCATCGATCAATTGATCATTTTTCTCACAGACATGACTAGTGAAGTGACCGAAATTAATGACCCTAACCTACACCACACATTGAATGAAGGTTATCCTAGAATCTGAAGCAGTGAAGGTGAGCTTCCATCTAGAATGAGGAACCCCTACAAGGAGAGGTGTTAGTTGTTCCTCACTGCTTCCCTTCATCCGGCAGAGGCAACAAAGAAAGCAGCCTCAGTGATAGATCCATCTCGTGATCTTGTGGGCAACTACTACTATAGTTGTCCTTCACTGCTCTATGCTCTGATATCTGCTACTACTCAAATTGAGGTGAATATGTACAAATTGAGGTGATATCCCTACTGTAGAACCGTGAGAGCACTGTGTAGTGATCGAGTGCTATTTTTTGTTGGTGTTTTGGAAGGGAGCATAAGTGTACCATTAGGAAGGTGGTATAAAATGGTGAAAGATGATAAGATAGGGAGGTAAGATAGGGAGGTAAGTGATGAAGGATGTAATGGTGAAAGAGTAAGTTAGGATATGTTAGGGGTTTGGAAGGTAGGAAAGTGAATGGGGGGAGATAAATTAAGGATGTGAAGGATGGAATGGGGCTAGGTAGGTGAAGTAAAAGTAAGTGTGTATGAGGTTAAGGTTTAGGATAGGATGTAGGAAAGTGGAGGAGGTTAAGATAGGGGATATGAAAGGTAGATGGAAGGTAATAATGATAGGAAGTGAGGTAAAGGTTATGAGGTGTGGGCTAGAAAATAGGGTGTAGGAAATGGAAGGAAGGGTCATATCACTTTGAGAGTTTTCACCAAGATGAGTAGCCCAAGTATGGACCTCAAATCTTACAAGCCATGAGGATCCACTTGTAGTAGAGGAGCATATACTTGCATCTTGGGAGCTTATTAGGAGTTCGCCTTGAATTTGGGAAATACACATAGAGGAGATAGAATATTGATGAATACACATTACCTAGCCTCATCATGCATAAATACAAGAGGTATAGACTATAGAAAGCACATATCATGAGCCGAAGGATCATATTCAAGAGTTGCTTCATCTCCACTCCTCTACATTTTTAAGATCCACAAATGGGGTTGAGGTTAAGTCTTGGTTACTTAGCTTGGACTTATGCTTTGGGTTGCATCTATATGGGAGCCACTTAAAGGCATAATTTTCAATGCAATTTTTGAGAGGACTTGATTCCACCTTGTGGTACTGGGAGGATAAAATGCACCAACTCACATTGGAAACCCTCTCCAGATACCATTTTGGAGTGCTTCACAATTTACATAATAAGGTTTCATAGTGGCTCAACATGAGAGTTAGTTTTTGGAGTTCTTGTAGTTTGTATATTACATTCAAGACAAATTACTTGTCAATTATTTCATTAGTTGTGGAAAGTGCAAAATTTCAGTTTTCCTACACATGGCCAATCCAAATGACTTTAGGGTTGCTATGGCAAAGTCTCTTATGGAAAAGGAGGTACATGGGAGGACACAAGAGGCCTGAGAGAAGTTTGTAACCAGCTATGGTAAAGTCTCTCATTTTAGGTATGAGAGACTATAGGGCTATCAAGCTAGGCCTTCTATGACTCAACAACCTTTTAGGGGAGAATCTAGTGTTTTTAGTAATTAGGATCTTCTAATTATGGTGGGGCCTAGCCAACATAGGGTTATATGAGAGGCACATGTTGTGTATATGTTAGTATCAGATAGAGAGTGTCCACAAGGTTTTAGAGTAGGTGGACACCATCCTGGCATGTCAAAGTAGATAGTTGATATGTGGGTCATTACCCTCCCAACCACTCAACATATACCACCATGGGTCTTTACCCTCCCAAACACACAAAGGTCAAAGGAAGATTCACTGCTAAAACACTCACTTTTTGTGATAGTCTCAAGCACTTAGCTAGGATAGTCACTCCTTTCATGGCCATTCTTCTTCACACAACACTCTCTAACATTAATTATGATGATAGTGTACCTCCTTAAACCTTCCACCAACACCTAACTCAATACCAAACTCTTTCCCAATCTTGCTAATGGACTAATTAACTCAACTCACTATGAAATTGTGATGGTCAATGCAAGGTTTAGGACAATAGTAATTAGGATCTTCTAATTATTGTGGGGCCTAGCCAACATAGGGTTATATGAGACAGGGGTAAGTTCAATAGTGATTTCTCCTTGAATTCTTGATGAATGCTTGATTGCCTATTCACTTGGAATTGAATTGATTTTATAATTAAGAAATGAACTATTTGGTCAGATGCCTCAAAGAAATGTGGTCTAATGAAATGCTATGATTGCAGGATATGCACAAACAATGTTTGTTGAAATGGATTTACAAAATTCCAACAAAATCTGATCGGTGGGTATAAAGTCAGACCCTACAATGGCCAGTAGCCTTTACTCTCTACAACCTTTGCCAGCATTCTTCTAGTCTGTGTGAAAATGAGAGCTTGACATCATTCTTTCACTTTTAGCTAGTTAAATTTTTCAAGAATTTTATATCTAGATTTAATATTTCTTTCCTTGCATGAATCTATTAATTTTGAGATAACATATCTTGCCTTCATGAATTGATCCTAGTTTATCCCTTTAACCCTGATTAATTTATTTAGAGTGTTTAGTTCCATTTTAATCCTTTCTTTTATAATTAAATATTATTAAAAAATTGTATTATTGTTCCAAATTTTGTGGATATTTAGGAGACACAAATAAAATATAAATGTAATCATTCCATATTTTTGTAGGAGATATTGGAATGAGACTAATAGGAAGAGTAGTAAACATGAGTCACAATGAGCACTTTAGAGTAAATCTAAACATTATAAGGAAGATTAGCTTGGAAACATAGAAGCGTAACTTATTTTCCAATATGCAAGATTATTACTTGGAAAAGAATCTTGAAAGAGGATTGAAAAGATTCCTTGAGCTAACATTGTCTCACTTGTCCATAATTATGAGGAAGGATTCATTAATGAAATGGTCATTAACAAGATGGAGAGAATAATAATTAGGAAGAGATAGATTTCACATGCTACTAGGTGACTAGATTGGAGAGAAACTAGAGTCAAATCATTTAGCTTGGCCATGACACAAAGTCTTAGAATAGATGCCAACCTTGGTGAATGGAATGAAAATCCCAAACAATTAATGAATGGTGAGACAAGTAGAGGCATCTATAAAATTTTTTTTGAATAAAATAAATAAAAAATGGGACTAAAACCAAGGGAAATGCACATGGAAAGGATAAAGGGTTATTTCTATGAATACTCATCCCACTCCATGCCTTCTTAGATATGAATAATATTTTTAAGGGAATTATGGATTTTAATGAATCCTATTTTCTTTGGTTTAATAATAAATTGAAATAAATGATAGATATGCAATGAAAAAACCTTGGTTATGATTTTGAGTGATTTAGGACTAAAAATTTTTTACTAGACCATGCATCTTGGTACTTCTTACTTTTAGAAGCTCACTCCTCTAATGTTTAATAAGATAGATATGAATGATTGACTTTAAACTACATGTTTTTAAAGATGAAGGTGCATTCGGGGTTTAGATGATCTTCCATGACCAAGTAAAAGGAAAGTGATGTAAACCTATTTTAAAAATTATATTATCATTATACTCAAGCCATTTGGAAAATATAAAAAAATATATCCAATCTCTTAACTATTTTTCTCAAACTTAGCATTTTGTTTTCCCATGTGAGTGCTCCATTCCTAGAACTAATAAATAAAGAGTGTATTCATGTAGATAAATGAATTAAAATCAATTTGTGATAGTAAACATTCACATAGCATGTATAATTAATTTATTTATGATGTACTTTTAAATGTAATAAATTATCTCCTATAGTTATCTCGTAAAGGTGGGGCAATTAGGTCCATATATGATGAAAATCAAAATAAATAGTTTGAAGATAATATTAGTTACCTAAAGGATATTCCACTTGATTATTTGGTATATCATAACTATTTTTGACAAATTTTGAAACCATTAGAGGTACCTTTTGCTTCTGTAGATGAGGCATTCATTCATGTTGAAGTTGTGATAGCTTATTTGCCTCTTTATAGACAACAAATTATCCATACGAATTATCATATATACTTGTAACCTCCATCCCAAACCACCTATTTCACTCTTCTTCCTTTGTGTACCTCTTTTATTCTTCCATTACCTCTTTGCTTACCTAAATTCAATCCAAAACATAGTTTATATAGCATCAAAAAAATTCCATATTTGATTAATATTATCCACAACATATCGAAAAGACAAATACCACACTTACTGTGTCATCAACCCAAAATAATTTACTTACATATTCAAAGAGTTCAATAATGGAGAAACATCCATGCGGTGCTCTACACATGTCCTCAAAGGTTCAAGAAATAATTATCCTCTATTGGTCCAAACTTTAAATCACTTTCCATGCATGAAAATAATTGCAACCATACACAATTTCCCACCCAATAGATTCTCTCAAACTAGTTTACTATCTTAACATAGGGTCAAGGAAAAATGGGCCAAAATAGGAATCCAAGTGTCTTAAAAGCCTTCAAGACCATAGTGGTGAGGATTGAATTTCTTTCTTTAGTGGTATCTTTCTCTAGATTAATTAGTTGGGGATTCTATTAGGACCTTTTCCTAATATCACAGCATTCCATTAGATCGTGTTTCTTTGATGCATCTCACCAAACAGTTCACGCGCTTTCATGTCTATACTTCCACATTTTCCAAACATGTCAAAAAAAGCATTTCCAACCGTAAGCATCTTATATTAATTGCCCTTACCTTCTGCTTTGATGGAAGCCCATACTCTATTCCAAAGCTCCCATTTTGGCACAGGTAGAGAGTACATTGGCAAATAAAACTGATCGAAATGGAAATCTATTTGTTGCATTGACTGTATTGTGAGGACGCTTATGTATTTCATCAACAGCATAAAGCAGAAAAGGAAATGAGAATATCTCCTCGGGGAGGTATTCTATGACAGTTGCGAGGTAGATGAGAGTTTCTTATGCCATTTTCTTTGTTCTATGTAGTCAAATGTGGGAACACTGTTTGAATTCAAATGCTAACGATGATTGTCTTTTTAACGAAAATGGACGGGAAGGGACGTCAAGGGAAGGAATGGGCCCATAGCACACCTAAGCAGTCAAAGCTTAGTGTGTGTTGTTTAAGGCTGCCCCCTTAAGACATCATAATTGATTGGCTCTTCACTCCTAAGACCTTCAAAAGTCTTTAATGGCTTCATTGAGTCCTTTGGTCTTCTACATGCACCTGCACCAACTTGAATTCTCCTTCAATGCTTGATTTCCTATTCACTTGGAATTGAATTGATTTTATAATTAAGAGATCACTTGAATTGTAGGTAGACCCCTTCAAATGACATGGTAGGCTTCCTTTTATACCTAATATATGTCTTGAAAGCATTTTATCCTGATGGCTTTAAATTAAAGTACTTTCTCTTCTATCTAGTATTGGTGGAGTAGAGGTTTCCTTGCATTGTCCTAGGATACATATTTCCACAGATACAACACAAGTTAAATGTATCCCAGGTCGATGCAAAGCAACCTCTGCTCCAGAGATCACCAAAAAATAGAGAAAGAACTTTAATTTAATGCCATCAGGATAAAAGTCTTTAATCAAGATAGATAAATGGTATGCAACTGGATCTATTTGGAATGCATTACCTAAACACCGCAATCGATCAGTCACCTTTGAAAAGAAAGTGGTATGATGAAATATTTAGGCATAAAATAGATGAAATGCACTCCATACTACTGCTGCACAATATTTTGGTCAATGATATTTTTAAAATAGTAAAGGAAGGTGTATGGAACAACCAAATTCTTATCATTATAAACAATGAATATTTTAAGATCCTTTTATGATGTGTAAGTTGAGAATATTTTATGAAATGTCCCTAAACGAATACACTTTAAACTGATTTTAATATACCTTGAAGTGTGCAATATGGAAGGTTTGTATTCTTAATCTCCTGCCCATTTCTTAATTTAAAAGATGATATCTTTATTAAATATCTCCTCTATTAAATATCTTTATTAACTTGATTTCTCCTTCAATTCTTGATGAATGCTTGATTGCCTATTCACTTGGAATTGAATTGATTTTATAATTAAGAGATCACTTGAATTGTAGGTAAACCCCTTCATATGACAAGGTAGGCTTCCTTTTATACCTAATATATGTCTTGAAAGCATTTTATCCTGATGGCTTTAAATTAAAGTACTTTCTCTTCTATCTGGTATTGGTGGAGTAGAGGTTGCATTCATCATTCTAGGATACATATTTCCACAGATACAACACAAGTTAAATGTATCCCAGGTTGATGCAAAGCAACCTCTGCTCCAAAGATCACCAGAAAATAGAGAAACAACTTTAATTTAATGTCATCAGGATAAAAGTCTTTAATCAAGACAGATAAAATTTGAGTTTGATTGTCATCATTTACTTTGCCAAATTGTTCACACGTAACTCTTGAATCAATTTCCTACTCACAAGAATTTTATTAAGTCTCAAATATAGGGAAACAGAAGGCTTGAGATAGAAAACTTGTACATGCAACTAAATCCATTGACTAATCAGAAGAACAAAATTAAGTAACAGTTTGATCATCTGAGAGATGTTGTAGACTTGCAACTCACCAGCTACTTAGTTTTTGCGGGTAAGAATTTTTTTTGTTTTGGTTATGGTTGTGGTGTTTATAGGGAGACATTTACAATTTTATATCTATTTTCATTATTTAATGGTTTATGGGTTTGTAATGGTAATTTAATGTTATTTCATATTTTTGTATATATTCTTTATAATAGCCTATTATATTGATTTGTTCTATTATGCATAATGGTGTGGGTCAGACGGCTTTGCCGTCGGTGCATGAAAGCATTGAACGAGTTCTACTTTTAAAAATTGCATGAAACATTTTTAATTTATTTGATTCAGTGTTATTTGGAAAAAATGATTATCAATGACGTTTCCTTTCTCCAAGAATTGTCTAGGATCTTTCCGTTAGATAATATCTAACATCAAATGACTAAATATTTTAATTAAAAATGTTTATTTTATTTAATTATTATCTGAGTGTGAATTAAAATTTATATCCGTACGAAAGCAGAACATACAAGCTGAAGAGTCATGTGCAAGCAAATTTCCTAAAAGAAAGAAAGCAAACATTATCTTCAATGACATGGAAACCAACTCATCAGATGCCTAGAAGAGAGCAATTGGAGAATGGCAGAGGAAAGTGTTAAAGGGTGATAAATAGATAGAGAGTATGCAATACAAACAAACAATGTCTGGAGTGTCTGATGTGACGTCTCTAATTTATGTCTGGAGGGACTAACTGGTTTTGGAGTTCCTACGTAACCTATTGGGCCAGGCTTGGAGGAAATCAATGTGTTCATGCAAGGAGCACCTTTTTTCTATTATGAGAATGATGCTTTTGCATCGAGGGATATTTGAAAGTCAATATCCAAAAATTTCTATAGTGTGGAACCAGAGTTGGCGGACTCGAAGTAATTTTCAGCTTTCAGAAGACCAAGAGGTTATGTACACAATCTCCAAATAGAAGGGCGATTTCAAGCATTACCTCTCCCCCCCATGACTATTCAGGAAGCACTTCCTCAAACAAAGGACTATTGGCCTCCATGGGATCAAAGAAAAAAATTGAAGCATAGACTCTAGACAATGTGGTGGTGTCCTTCGTGAAGAACTCTGCACTATAATTGAAAATTCACGAGGGAAACTGCAAGATAGTGAAGAGAAATACAATATTGAAAAGTGGGAAGAATGGATCTTGATTTGGGTGGGGCCAAGTCAGGTGGCTCCTTTAGAGGTTGACGAGATAGAAATCATATTAGGATTTTAAAAAGATCACACTCATGGAACTTTGTGTGTGAGTGATCGATTGCGGTGTTTGGGTAATGCATTCCAAATAGATGCAGTTGCATGCCATCAAGATAAAAGTCTTTAATCAAGACATTACCCATTTGGAATGCAACTGCATCTATTTGGAATGCATTACCCAAACACCACAATCGATCACTCACATACGAAGTTCCATGAGTGTGATCTTTTTCAAATCCTAATATGATTTCTATCTCATCAACCTCTAGAGGAGCCACCTGACTTGGCCCCACCCAAACCAAGATCCATTCTTCCCACTTTTGAAGACTGTATTTCTCTTCACTATCTTGTAGTTTCCCTCATGAATTTTCAATTATAGTGTAGAGTTCTTCACAAAGGACACCACCACATCGTCTAGAGTCTATGCTTCAATTTTTTTCTTTGATCCCATGGAGGCCAATAGTCCTTTGTTTGAGGAAGTGCTTCCTGAATAGTCATGGGGAGGAGAGGTAATACTTGAAATCACCCTTCTATTGGGAGATTGTGTACATAACCTCTTGGTCTTCTGAAAGCCGACAATTACTTCGAGTCTGCCAACTTTGGTTCCACACTATAGAAATTTTTGGATATTGACTTCCAAATATCCTTTGGTGCAAAAGCATCATTCTCATAATAGAAAAAAGGTGCTCCTTGCATGAGCACATTGATTTCCTCCAAAGCGTGGCCCAATAGGTTTCATAGGAAATCCAAAACTAGTTAGTCCCTCCGGACATAAATTAGAGATGTCACATTAGATACTCTAGACATTGTTTGTTTGTATTGCATACTCTCTATCTATTTATCACCCTTTAACACTTTCCTCTTCTTTTCTCTAATTGCTCTCTTCTAGGTAGCTGATGAGCTTGTTTCCATGTCATTCAAGATAATGCATGTTTGCTTTCTTTTAGGAAATTTGTTTGCACATGACTCTAAAGCTTGTATGTTCTACTTCTGTATAGGCATAAATTTTAATTCACGCTCAAATAATAATTAAATAAAATAACCATTTGTAAAGAAAAGATTTAGTCATTCGATGTTACATATTATCTGACGGAAAGATCCTAGACAATTCTTGGAGAAAGGAAACATCATTGATAATCATTTTTTGCAAATAACACTGAATCAAATAAATAATAAATGTTTAATGCAATTTTTAAAAATAGAACTCATTCAATGCTTTCATTCACCAACGAAAAATCCGTTTGACCCACATCATCTCTCGCCGTTGGAATTCCGACAACAACTCATGAAACATCCAACAAGGATGTTGTATATCCAATGTCACTTCCATGTCGGACGATCGTTGAGGAGCAATCATAACATCCATCAAAAATCCAATGGAAATCTACCAATATTTGTGGTGAGGGGTGCAAATATAGTCATCGACATATGAGTTCATTACATCATCGGATGACCGACGCAAATGGCATCGTCGAGAAGCCCAACGATGAGTTTTCGACGGTAAAGTTTTTCAGAAGTCCGACATTTGGTCATCGCAAATCTGACAATTAGCTGTTGGAAATTAGGCCCAAATGTACTAGTGCCGGCAAGCATGTTAGAATCATTAGTAACAACTGCACCAACACCACTTATCAAATCTTCATCGATAAATATCTGAAACTTAAGAATACTTAAACAGTAACAACTATTATCACAAATAAAAGATAACATGTGTAGCACCCAATCAAAAACCATATGAAATGAAGATACACATGATCATCCCAAACAATATCCCAAAATTTCAGTTCAAGAACCAATCACACCGGGATATATCGGAGGAAATATTGAATTCTGCAAAGCACTGATTAGATAAACAAATTGCAAAAACTAGATCATATGCTATGCTCAATTAGGCTTCTCGGAACACCAAAACCAATACAAAATAATATAATGATATTATAAATATTCCATAAACCAAATCATGATCCCAATAAACCATCTGCAATCATTGAAGTAGGAATATGTTGACATAAATGACAACAAGATATCCTAGCAGTAGCAATGTCCAGCAATCTCCCCCTTTAGCATTGATGACAACATATGAATGTGAAAAAAAATCAATGCAAAGAAAGAAAAACATCTCCAACAAACTCCCCCTAAGATCAAGTAGATAAAATAGTTTTTCACATGCTTCTCTCCCCCTTTGATAGCAATACCAAAGGAATAATGCAAATTATGCATCTCTCCCAATACGCATCCTCTAAGAATAAAAATCTCTCCCTTAGGATAAACTCACAACTGATCATCTGAAATGCATACTGACTATTCTGACTGAGCAGTAGCATCAACTCATCAAGCCAGATAAAAGGATAAGATTGTGAAGTCCACCGGATTGATGCAACTCAAATGTATCCAATTTTCATTAGGAGGGGTGGATACCCCTAACTTGTATATCAAATAGACAAATGTATCTGCATGCAAAGGCTTAGTGAAAATATCAGCAATTTGTTACTTTGTAGATACATACTCCAACTTAACTTTCTCTTCACTAATTGTTTCTCTTAGGAAATGATATTTGATTGACACATGTTTAGTCTTTGAATGTTACACTGGATTCTTTGACATATTAATAGCACCGGAATTATCACAATATATGGCAGTAAGCTCATCATAAACAACTCTGATATCCTTCAACATTTGCTTCATCCAAACTACTTGAGTGCAACTACTAGTAGCAGCAGCAATGTACTAAGCTTCAACAATATATAAGGATACTGAATCTTGTTTCTTACTAACCCAAAAAACCAATTTCTTACCCAAAAAGAATGCACCATCAGAGGAGGTACTCTTATGTTCATCAATATCACTAGCCCAATCAACATTAATGTAAGCACATAACATGAAATCATCATTCCTTGGATACCACAAACCATAGTCCATAGTCCCTTTCAAGTATCTAAATATCCTCTTAATAACAGTGACATGACTCTCTTTTAGATCAACTTGATATTTAGTAGCCATGCACACAACATGCACAATGTTTGGCCTAGTCTGAGTAAGATATAGCAATCCACCAACCATAGATCTATACAAAGACTGATTAGCTTTCAAAGATTCATCATTTTTAGACAATTTGCCACCAATCACCATAGGAGTTCCAACCAATTTGGAGTCATCCAACCCAAACTTCTTCAATAATTCCTTCACATATTTAGTTTGAGATATAAAAATACATTTTCTAGTCTATGAAATCTACAAACCTAGGAAAAATTTAATCTCTCCTATCATAGAATTCTTAAATTATTTCTTCATATCATTGAAAATCTTCATACTCAATTCATCATCTCCTCCAAAGATAATATTATCAACAAAGACTTCAACAATTAAGATGTTATCATTCTCAATCTTAAAGTACAGATTACTATCAGCAGTACCTTTAATAAATACCAATTTCAGAAAATACTTATCCAATCTAGCATACCAGGCTCTAAGGGCTTGTTTCAATCCATAAAGAGATTTCTTTAGTTTGCACACCATGTCTCCATAATGTGATAATGAAAATCCATTAGGTTGCTCAAAGTAGACTTCTTCATCAAGATCGCCATTCAGAAAAGCTAACTTGACATCCATCTGATACACCTTGAAATCTTTATAGGAAGCACATGAAAGCAATAGTCTAACAACTTCAAGTCTAGCTGCTGGAGCAAAAGTCTCCTCATAATCAATCCCTTCTTTCTATGAATATCCTTTGCGTACTAGTTTTGCTTTATTTTTGACAACTTTACCAGCTTCATTTAATTTATTCCTAAATACCCATTTAGTACCAATAACATTCTTATCTTTAGGTCTAGGCACAAGCTCCCATGTGTTATTCTTTTCAATCTGATCTAATTCTTCTTCCATATCTCTCATCCAATTTTCATCTTTACAAGCTTCAACAACATCTTTAGGTTCAATTTTAGAAATCATATATACCTCTTCAGCAACTAGCCTTCTTCTAGTCATCACACCTTTATTTTTATCACCAATAATCTAATTTTTTGAATGATTCAATCTTACATACCTCAGAGTCTTCTGATTGTTTTAATTTTTAGTTCCTACACCTCTCCACTAGTAGAAGTAACATCTAGATTAACTATCTCTATCGGATCAGTTATAATAGGTGTTATAAAAATATGCTGACCATCATCATATCTGCATGCTCTGATCTCTTTTCCAAGGTTCTCATCAACATTCACATTTGTACTCTCTCCTATCTTTCTCAATCTCTTATTGTAGCACAGGTAGGATTTTCTCTTTGTTGAATATCCCAAGAAAATTCCTTCATCACTCCTTGCATCAAATTTTCCTATATCCTCATCTCTCTTGATATAACACTTGCTACCAAATATTCTTAAATATCTCACAGTAGGAATGTATGACCAAACCATAGCTCATAAGGAGTCTTACTAGTATCACATTTAGTATGAATTCAGTTGAAAGTGTAAATAGCAGTGCTAATAGCTTCTCTCCAGTAGATCTTTGGAACTTTCCCTTCAATCAATGTAGTTCTTGTAGCATCCGAAACAGTCCTATTCTTCCTTTCAACAAATCCATTTTGTTGAGGGGTTCTAGGAGCAGATAATTGTCTTCTAATCCCATTCTTCTCACAGAATGAATCTGTTAGGATTCCCAAAGATACTAAGAGGGGGGGGTGAATCAGTATCTTACTGGTTTATAATTTTACTTGATTTAAAACATGAAAAGCATATCAATACTGTGTACCGGTAAATAGAAATAATGCAGTAAACAGGAACAACAACTGCACGAGAATCACACCATAACACAGTAGTTTAATGAGGAAACCCAATGTGGGATAAACCTTAGTGGGATTTGTGACCCACAATATTTGCTTACTGGCCAGTAAGTGAATATTACTCTTACAATAGGGGCCTGCACATGCAGGAAGGCCAAGTGCCTAGAGCTCACTCCTCAATTATAAAATGGGAAGTCACACTAACTTACAAAATGGATTATGCAAATCCAATGTCTTTTACTGCTTCAAATTAGCATCTGCTATGCCAGATCCAGTACCGGGTTTAGCTCTGCTACATACATAAACCCTTAACCTATAATTTGCATATTAGGTCTGCATAATTTCACCTATCTCCTTATTACAAAATGTTCTACAATGATCTCATACATATATGAGTCATATTACAACTCTCCATGTCGGCTTACAATGATTTTACAATTAATTACAAAATATATCATAAACAAAATTCCTATCGGCCAGGGTGTCGGTATCCTTCCTTTCACTGTCGGTGTTCTGTATGCTGGTGTAGAGTCTGTTGTTGCCGGTTCCGATATATTTGTCTTGCCGATATCATATGATTTCAAGGTTGCCATCAATGACAAAACCTTCAATCACCTACAATTTCCCATTGGAGTGTGCATTTGCCAACAATCTCCCCCTTTGGCATCGATGGCAACACTCATGAGAAAAATCCAAAAAGTGTCATCCAAAAATGAATCTACCAGAATTGTCTTACCAAAAATGTGTTACCAAAAAAAATATGTACTCCCCCTGAGCTGATGAACCATTTGCTGATCATTTTTCTCATAGCCTCTACTGCCCCTTTGACATCAATGACAAAGGTTGTCATTCGCTGTCAGTGGAGTCCAGCCGGAAATCTTGTAACCGGTGGGTTACAATTTGAAAAATGTCTATCAAAATCAAATTTATATCATTAATGAAAGTTTTTCTATCTCTTATTGCCTCATCTATTCTCTGCACTGTACTGGTGAGTATGTGAATTTTCTCTTCTGGTGTCTTTAGTCTAGGAACCAAAGCCTCAGATGTTTCTTTTCTCAAGGAAATAAGGTATCCTAGTCTTGGACTAAGTCTGCATTTCAAGTCCTTTGCTTTATCCTTAATTTCCTATTTGTCTTTCTCTAGTTTCTTGATTTTCTCTTCTTGCTCTGTAATTTTCTTCTCTAACTCCAAAAATGAATCTGATGCTCCTATCAAATTGTCAACAATATTGTTTATCTTTTCTTGTGCTTTTCTAATTTCTTTGTCAAGATCCTCTGTTAATACATCTGTTTTGCAAGTGTCCCTGTACAATTTCTTGAAGTAAAAAATGATTTCATTGAGTTCTGGTAAAAGAGTATCCATTTCCTCTTTGTTTTTATTCATAATTTCCACAAAGAATTTCTCTTTTTCTTTTATCATCCTTTCCTTAAATGTATCCTCATTTATTTGATCAACAGTGATTAGGTTACCAGTGATGAACTTAGACAATGTGTCTAGTTGTCCTAAAGAATCTTTATTATCCACTGTGCACTTTGGTGCAATTAATTTAAGAATTGATATGGTGTCATTAATAGCCTTATAGGCTTGTGCACTGCAATCCGTGATCTTCTTTATTGAATCTAATAAGACCTCAGTTACATTAGTAGGTCTAAATTCTATCATGGCTATTCCAGATGTTTGTCCAACAGTTTTTACAATAGCCATGCTACCGGTTGTGGTTATTTCCTTGCTTGGTTCGACCTCTGGTAGGTCAGTCTGAGTTTGCATTTCCACAAACAAAGTTTTAGGCTTTTCAATTTGGACCGGTGGCACTATCCCTGTCTATACCTGTGCTTCAACCTGTACCTATGAAAGAGCCAGTTGCTCTACCTGTTTCTCTGGCTGTGTTTCAGAAGGTTTTTCAGAGCTTTCATTTGCCAGTTTCTCAGATGTTATCTCAGTATGTACCTCTGAACTTTCTTTTGCCAGTTCTTCAGATGGTTTAACTGTTGTATCTACCGATTTTTCTTTGTTTACCTCTATGATTCCTAGTGCCAATGACTCAGTTGGTTTTTTAGTTTCAGTAGTTGTTGGTGGCTTAGTGGATGCATCAGTATGCACATCTATGGTCTTTGCCTTTTCAGTGTCTGGCAGTTCACTTGGTCCTTCAGTTTGTTTGAGTTCCCCAATTTCAATGTTTTCTACTGCAATATTTCTTGCCGATGGCTCTGTTGCCACATCTATCTCCTCAATTGATTCCTTATCCACAACAATATTGACTTCCTAAGTGTCAATGTTCATTGTATATAACACCTCAGAATCAGGATTTGTATCCTCATGTGGTGTATCCATACTCTCAGTTGTTGGTTGATTGTCAGTAGTGTCTACCGATGGAGTATCTAAAGATGGTGGGGGTAAGTTATCAGTTATCTTTATACTGGGAGGTCCACCTACCTTACCTTTTCCTTTATCTCTGTCTTTTTGGTATACGTTGAAGGTTTTAGGTTTTTGATACACTTCCTATTTTTCTTTTTCTACCAGGAATATGTCCCATGCATCTGATGTTTCCTTTGTTACCTGATTCACTCTTCCTACCATCAGTGCTACATGTCGGTGAGTAGTTGAGAATACTGACCGGTTAGCCTCAGAGATTAATTGATCTATCTCATCAGGTGAGTTAATAGGGTGCACTGCAAGTAGTTTTTCAATCTTTATTTTCTTATCTAGCTCAACAATAGCTACTCTTCTAGCTTCTAGTCTATTATATAGATCTGTTGGTATTTCATCAACAACTTGCATCAAAAATTTCTTGAAAATATGTGTAAGATTACACTATTCTCTACTTTCTCTTTGTCATCATTGGATAGTGTGTCATATAATTTGTTGATGTTCTTCAACTTACCATCCTCTGTGATTTCATTAAGGAGTTTGTCTAGTGGTGCAATGACTTGTTTTGTCTTCTTCTTCTTAGGAGTCATTTTCTTTGCTGGAGGCCTTACTGCCTATTGCTTTTGTCTTCTCCTCTTTGGTGTAGGAGAAGGTTCCAGTGAAGTTTTTTTTTTCCTTTCAACTCTCTTAAATATAGCAGGTATATCACTTTTGAAGAAGTTCCAACCAGTGAAAGGTGAGTTTCCGGTTGAAGTGCTTTTAACTCACTTTCAGTTAAACTAGTTTGTTTTAACACATCTTCCTTAATAGCTTTTGCCTGCCGTGTTTCTTTTTTTATAGTTGCCTCAACCTTCCTAACTATTTTCCTAGATTGAATTTGACTTTCTATTGTTTCAGCACTACCAAATACTTTCTCTTCCAGTTCCTTAGGAGCTTCAAGGAGGGCTTTTGCATAAGTTTCAATAATGTTGTAATCTGTCTCATAGCCCATTTCAGTTACCCAAATAGTTCTAGGGATGACTGCCTCCATCCAAATTTCATCTTTCTTTATTACAAAATAGATTTCCTTTTGATACTTATCCATAATAGCTTGTGATAGCCTTACTTTGGTTTTCATTCGAGCCTTTAGTGCTTGAAAATTCTCATTTATGCTTTTCTCCCTATTCTCTCCCATGTTGTTCAATAGTACTAATAGTTGTTTTCCTACCGGTATATCAAATCCAAAATCTCTAGCACCAATATCGAGCACTTGTTTGGTTATGTATAGCATTAGACAAACAAGTAAGTTTCCAAATCTGAATGTACCTTTCTTATTCTTTTTGATCTTTCCTAGATTGTCTATCAACTCATCTTTGAGCCATTCACATATGTCTATCCGTGCATTATCATTTACCATGTTAGAGGCACTTTTAATACATAGGCTAGAAACTGAGTTTAACCTATTTGCATGAGTAGCCTTATAACCTAAGATCATACTGATAAATTTGATATTTATATCCTTTACATCGTTTACCCTTAAGGATCTCTTATCAAATGTTGCACTGGTTAGTTTTGTCACTAAGTCATTTGAGACCTTAGTTTTGTCAGGTCTGTTGCTAGTGGAGGGTAACCCTATTACAACTTTTACTGCTTCTTTTGTGATTTTATGAACTGATTCCAACCAGAAAAATTCACCATGTAATCTGCTTAATACTATCCTTATGATATCCTTTGGGAAATTCGGGATACTAAGAATTTCAGTGAAACCTAGGGTTTCCACCACCTTGTGTTCAGGTTTGATATTTCTGGATTCATCACAAATCATAGATTTATACATATTCTTAATTTCCTCATCACCTAGTTCATCAATATGACACTGTATATACATCCTAGGGTCTTCAGCATATACTACCCCTATAGGTATTTGAGAAAATGCACCTAAGCTATCATCTTTCTTCACAATTTTGGGAACTAACTGGAATACAGGTCTAGGGCATTTAATTACTTCAACAACAGTAGGGTTTGCAATAAATTCAGGAGTGGATGAAGATGCCATAGCTATAAATACCTTAATCTGCCTTAGGGATGAATGATTTGATGGATTGCTTCACTTCTTCGCTTGGGATACCTTCGCTCGAGAATTTTCATGCTCTTCGAAGATTTGAGTGCTCGATGAAATGAAAATGGAGCCAAAACACTTGTTTTATAATGTTATTTTCTTCACCTACCACATTTAATGCTTGTTGGTTAAGTCACAACTTAACTCATGCCGGTATCGAAGTAATTTCAACTTCTCACCATCAACCCCAAAGGAATTTTCTTCAGTTAGATGAAGAGTCTCCTGCTGGTGGAGTGTTACTTTGTTTTTTCGGTGGAGGAGTATTCCCATCAATATTTTGATATGACTTTCTGATCCATTATTTTGAGAATTCTTGCTTTACCTCTTCAACCTTTTCTTTACCCTTCAAACTAGGACCTTTGTTATTTGTCGGCGATGACTTGCTTCTACAAAATTTAGCAATATGCCCAATCTTGTTACAAGCATAACAAGTCACATTGTTTTTCTGAATGGCTTTCCCATACCCTATGCCAGTTTGTGTTGTACATTGATTAGATAAGTGTCCAAATCTTCCATAAACATAACATCTTACATTCATTCTGCAATTCTCTGAATTAAGCATTGCCCGATGGGTGTATTAGTGTTCTGATAATTTCTAGATCTACCATTGATTTACTTTGTGACCATACTTGTTATAGTTAAAGAATTTTCCATTAAATTTGTAAGCATTAGGTTGTCTTACCGGTTTGCTATTATCATGATTGTTTGTAGTGCCAGAGCTTTCACCAACTTCAAAGCCAAGGCCATTTATATCACCATTAGGTTTTTGATTCTTCAGCATGTCACCAAGTTTTTCTAAGCTTTTCTTGAATTTCTCCTTGTGTTGATTTGTAGCAATCAGTTCTCTTTCGAAGATTCCTTTCTATCTCATGAGTTCATTTGAGTCATTTTGTGTATGCATCAGATCCATCTTCAACATATCATTTTTATAACTAAGTCTTGTGTTTTCATTTGCAACATCATTTAATCTTCTAGTCCAGTGTTCTTCATTTTTCTTTCTATCTTCAATTTCTTTACAAAATCTCATGATCATATCCTACATTTCATTCTTGGTTGTAGTTTTCTCTTGTTTTAGCTTGTTCACCAGATCACTAAGAGTTTCCTTTTCATCATTCTCATTTTGCATCTTTTCACAAAGTTCTCTTCTCTTGTTTCTTGCAATAGTAAGATTTTCTTGAAGTGCTTGAATAATACCCTGCGTAGCCTTTAGATCATCTTGGAGTTTGATATTCTTCAACTTTTCTACATCATAGTCTGAAAGAGTTGTTTATAATTGCTTCATCAAGTTTTCCATCTCTACCGGTGTCAAGAACTTCCTCAAGCTGTTAGGCTTTGAAAATAGAGGACCAAGCTCTGATACCAATTGTTAGGATTCCCAAAGATATTGAGAGGGGGGGTGAATCAGACTTGATTTAAAATATGAAAAGCATATCAATATTGTGTACCGGTAAATAGAAATAATATAGTAAACAGGAATAACAACAACTGCATGAGAATCACACCATAACATAGTAGTTTAACGAGGAAACCCGGTGTGGGAAAAATCTTGGTGGGATTTGTGACCCACACTATTCGCTTACTGGCCAATAAGTGAATATTACTCTTACAATAGGGGCCTACACATGCAGGAAGGCAAAGTGCCTAGAGCTCATTGCTCAATTACAAAATGGGAAGTCACACTGACTTACAAAATGGATTATGCAAATCCAATATCTTGTACTACTTCAGATTAGCATCTTCTATGCCAGATCCAATACCGGTTTTAGCTCTGCTACATACATAAACCCTTAACCGATAATTCACATATTAGGTCTGCATAATTTTGCCTATCTCTTTATTACAAAATGTTGTACAATGATCTCATACATATATGAGTCATATTACAACTTGCCATGTCGGCTTACAATGATTTTACAATTAATTACAAAATATATTATAAACAAAATTCCTGTCGGCCAGGGTGCCAGTATCCTTCCTTTCACTACCGGTGTTCTGTATGCCGGTGTAGAGTCTATCATTGTCGGTGCTGGTATATTTGTCTTGCCGATATCATATGATTGTAAGGTTTCCATCAATGACAAAACCTTCAATCACCTACAATTTCTCATTGGAGTGTGCATTTGCCAACAGAATCAAACTCACGAGAATAGAATTCTCCTCCTCTGTCAAATCTTAGACATTCACCTTAAATCCTGTCTCAATCTCAACCTTTTCTTTGAATATCTTGAATTGGTCTAATGCTTCATATTTCTCCTTCAAAAAGATAACCCACATCATCCTGGAATAATCGTCAATTAGCAGCATAAAATATTTGTCTCCCTACACACTTCTAACATTTGTAGGTCCACATAGGTTAGTATGCACAAGATCTAGCAATCCATCAGATGTATATTGTTTTCTCTTGAAAGAAATCCTAGTTTGCTTACCCAATTGACATTCCTTACATACAAGATTAGCAAGCTTAACAATCTTAGGCAAATCTCTAATAGCTTGAGTACTACTGATCTTAATCATTGAATCAAAGTTAACATGACACGTTCTCATATGCCACAACCAACTTTCATCAATCTGAACAATCAAACAACAATTCTCACCAACATTCAAATGAAAGATATTACCTTCAATCTTAGTTCCAGAAGAAATCTCTATACTAGAGGCATTTAGGATCTTGCATTTACCATTCTTGAATTGTAAATCATAACCTTTTTCAATCATCTGTCCAACACTCTAAAGATTATGCTTCAAACCTTCAAGATACAAGACATCATCAGTATTATGCTTACCATCAAAGGAAATAGAACCTCTTCTGTAGATCACATAGGCTTTGTCATCTCCAAATATCACTATTTCACAATCATACCTTTGCATACTCACAATTTTTTTTTTATCACCGGTCATATGATGTGAACAAGCGTTGTCAATCACCCATTCATATTTCTCTTCAACTTTAGCAACAAAAGTTTTCTCCTCAATACTGCAGCTTGTGGAATCAATAGGGACGGGTCCATCTTCTTTGATAGAAATAAATATAACTTCATCTCCTTTTGATTCTTCATCTGTAACACCTTCATCAATATCATAATAATAGTTCTTCTGATGCTTATACTTCCAATTAGACTTGTAAGGCTTATCATACTTCACATGCTTCTCATATCTATTTTACTGGCACCTTTAGGCAATCTCCAGGCAATCAATGCTTTAAGATCATCCAATTCTCTTTCTTTCTCTTCCATCTCCCTTCTCTCTCTTTCATATCTAGATATTCTAAACTCTTCTAGATCATACTTCTAATTTCTAGATATAGATGCTCTAAATGTTGTCTCGGATTTTCCATGTGATTCACCAAATTTGCTCAACTCAAATGCAGCAATCTTTCCAACTAGCTTATCTCTTGTCACAATAGTCACACTCTAGATCTCATTAATAGATGCTACCTTATGTTTATAAGGAGGCAAAGATCTTTGCACCTTAGCAGTAATTTCATCTTCTTCAAGAGTTCCACTGGCACATCTGATACCTAGGACAGGTTCATTCACCTTAGCCATGAAAGAATTTATGTTCTCATCTTATCCCATCTTCAACATCTCATATTTTCCTTTCAAGCTCTACAACTTAGTAACTTTTACTTGTTTATCTCCTTCATACAGGGTTTCAAGCTTCTCCCAGATCTCATGTGCTATCTGAAGTCCCATTACATTTGTCATTTCTGAATCACTCAGGTCACTCAACAATACTTCCTTTTCTCTAATGTTATTTTTCAGCTTCCTTGATCTCATCAAGAGTAACCGGTCTAGTATGAGGAATAGAGTAGGCAATCTTAGTAATCTTCCAGTAATATTTTCTAAGACATCTCAAGTACAACTTCATCTAGTTCTTCCACATAGCATAGTTGCTTCCATCAAATCTCAGACTCTCCTTCTTAAAGATAACACTTCCACTTCCATTTTCCATCTCGAATCTCCCAAAGCAGTTAAGGTTTTTTTGGAGGATCTAGCTATGATGCCAATTAATGGCAACAAAAATGAAGGAAAACTAAGAGAGGGGGTGAAGTAGTTTTTGCCAGATCTACAAAATTAAACACAAAAATAGATCTGATAACTATAGCAATAATAGAGATAAACAAATTAAAATCACAACGTACAACACCAATATTTTGATGTGGAAAACCTGGTTAAGAGAAAAACCACAGTGGGAACCTACCCATAATAAGATGATACTGTAAAGTAGTATGTGTAAATATTACAATGGGG